>NW_004955432.1:13714968-13774787 GCF_000276665.1 Chinchilla lanigera | reverse complement strand
GAGGAGGAGGAGGAGAAGAAGAAGAAGAAGAAGAAGAAGAAGAAGAAGAAGAAGAAGAAGAAGAAGAAGAAGAAGAAGAAGAAGAAGAAGAAGAAGAAAGGACAGATGATAGACTGAAAGATGATAGAAAGATAGATGATAGATAGATAGCATCATAATCAAATAACCTCAGAATGTAAAAAAATAGTTATTCTTTAAAATGAAAAATGCAGATATTACATACAAAATTTTTGATAAAGTTATCAGTTTGAACTTTATAAAAGTACTAATATTCAATCATTTTTGACCTACAAAACTTGTAATTTTGCATGGATCAATTCTCTCTTATGTAGTACAATTGAACTTCCCTATCCAAATATTAAAACAATTGAGGATCAAAAATATCCAGAATAAACAATCTGTGTGTTTACAGACTTCTCCTCTTTGTCTTTATTCTCTAAATAATGAAATAGAACACCTATGTATAGAGCATTTGCTTTGTATTGTATTAGGTATTACAAGTAATTTTCAAAATTAAAGTGTAGAACAAAAAGTTTATATGATCTTGGACAACATACCAGAACAACCTTGATTAGAGAGTAATACACTGTGCTGATTTTCTTTTTTGAGAAAACATTTTGCAGGAATATAACTGTAAAAGAAATCTGTGATGTGGTTCCAGTTTAAAAGGCTAGCTCTTTTTTTCCTGTCTGGTCAGGGAACAGTGCTAGAACTCAAACAGGTGACTATGTGTGGATATTGACATATGACCATCTTCCAAAACACTATCAGCAGAAAAGTCCAGAGTAAACCCTCTTGGTTAGTTTGTGAACCTAGATAAACATATGTGTGAACCTAATAAAGACTATAGAATCATTAAAAATAGAATCCTAGGACACTCGTTATGTAACATTGTAAAGCATACTGTATGAAGCTTTTTCATATTTAACAGCTTGAATGGTTGGCAGGTTTGAAAACTGATGTTTTTTCCCAGGGAAGGCAGAGAAAAATGTTTTGGAGTAACGGTTTTTTTTCTGTCCAACCTTCACTTAGTCAGTACCCTAAATTATACTCTTATTATGTGAGAGATGGAAGTGTTAATATTAAGGACATAACAACAATATAACCAAAATTATAAGTGCTTCAAGTCTCTACCTTTAAGTTAACCTGCAGGTAGAGAAATGAATTCTGAAAGAAGGAAACCTTCAGTCTGAAACATATACACATAGAATGTTGTTGGATTGGGACCTATATAAATTATGCACAAATTTTGGTAGGGGCTATGTTCGAACTCTAGATTTCAAGTGATAAAAAAAAAAACAACCTAGACAAAGCAAGAAACAGCTGCTAAGCCAGAGCCATGAAGACAAAGGAGAAAAGCACAAGAACAGCTGAACCAGGATTGGACTCTCTTAGAACTTTCTAAGGTTCTCATCAATTTTGGGGAATGTAAGAGGAGTTAGCTTTTTTTGTGATAAAATTTCCATAACTTAGTATTTAACATTTTAATGACTTTTAATTATGCAACTCAATAGCCCAAAGTATATTTACAGTATTGTAAAATCATCATAACCAACAGTCTCCTGCCCCTTTTTATTATCCAAAATGAAAATTGTGTACTTATTTACAATATCACCCTATCTCTCTCCCAGGCCCTGGTAAACACTATTCTATTTTGTTTCTCCATAAATTTATGTATTCTAGGTACCACATAAAAATAAAATTATGAAATATTTATCCCTTTGTGGCATATTTCACTGAACATAATATTTTTAAATTTCCTCCATATTATAGAATGTGCCAGTCTTTCTATTTGATGACTGAATAATATATATTTCCTTATCTATAATATATATTTCCATATATAATACATATTTATATAATATATATTTCCACATTTTCTTTAATCCATCATCCAGTGATAGATATTTGGGTTATTTCCACCCTTTGGCTATTATGAATGATATTGTTATGTACAGCTATTTGAATCCTTGTTTTCTGCTTTGGAGGGAATGTGTTTAAGAATGAAATTGTTGGATAATATGGCAATTCCATGTTGAACTTAGCTTTATTCTCTCAGAATATCTTCTCTACAAAGACACAAATCTTGCCTTCTAGCAACTCAACGTTCATACAGTCAAGGTTCATACAAGCAAAGAGAGACTGTTTTCCTCCAGCTCAGTGTCTGAAAACCTAGGAAAGAAGCTAACTGGCAACTTGATTCTTAAACATGTAGAGTCACTGACAAAGCTCAGGGGTGGTGTGTAGAGGTAGGAAACTGAGCATTCTGAGGACTGGAATTGATTGGGCCATTCCCCTACCACTGGCTGGGGAAATGGAATCCAATGAGAAAATGGCAAGTGCAAGTTGGGTCAGATCTTTAAATCTAGGAGGAAGGGGATGCAGTTTCTAGGAAGAGAAGGATATCCTGGATATGGCTACTAGAAAAATTCTTGTGAATTCAGTGATTGTCCTAAACCTGTGAATATCAGAGCAGTTGCTTTAGTTTGCTGTTACGCTTTGTAGCTACTATTGTTCAAATAGGTTCACACACACACCCCAAAGAAATTACCTGTCTGAGATGATTTAACACATTTCATCTTACAGCCCATAATAAGTCTCTTTGAATTGTCATTTAGTGTGTACAGTGATATTTTCCAGGGAAAACATCTATGAAAATCACATTATGTAGATAAATCGTTGACAGTTACATTTTTTAAAAATCTATGCTTCCCATATGAGGTTATTTTTCAGTTCTAAGACCATCACTGAAACATCACTGTAATGCAGCAGAGAATAAAGCTGTTTACCTCGATTTTCATTTACTTATTTTATTTCTACCCTTAGCTGTACTTGGGAATCAAATTACACCAAAGAGCTAGAAACTGCCTGTAAATATCCAGCAAGAATTGCATTACTAGCAAATTCATACACCTGCTGGGTTCAGAACACAAAGACCAGAGTGGGTAAAACTTTTACCTGGGTGTTGCATCTAATTCAATTTAGTAAAACAGTCGCCTGATTTCAGGATTCATGAGGTTGTCTGTGGTTTAAAACTTCTCTTTTATATTTATACATTCAGCAAAAAAAGCCATCTTTCCGAAGTATATAATATAAGCCCAAGAATATATCTATTTCTTTCTTACAGTCTAGTGTTTTATACCATTTTGGTAATCTTTATTTAATCTTCATTGCCTCTCATTGTTTAGTTGTTGCAACTATTTCTTATTTTTCAGTTTCTAAATTCGTTTTAAGCATTGTTTTAAGTTTAGGTTTTCATTCCATTATCATCCATGTCGTATCTCTTATGAGTCCTGCGGGTCGTTCCTGTTGTATCTTAGCTATTGCCACCTAATAGAGAAGCATAATGTTAAAAAGAATGTTTTCAGCACTTACATTCATTAGCGATCTGGACTGTTGTTTTTCAGAAGAGAGAGATGAACACAGTGCACAGAAGGAAAGCAGAGAGACACAAATGGCTGTGTCTCTTTGCTTTTCCTCTTAAAAACAATACTCACATAATTATAATTTGATTTCTGTAATCAACTTAGCTTTCTTCTTTCTCCTCATCCTCTTCTTCTGTCTCTGTGTCTTCCATTTCTTTACTTCGTTATTTGCCTTACTCCCTACCCCTATTCTAGTGCAAACATTGAAAATTTCAAGAAAAAGAAAATTTATAAGATGCTAATCTAAGTCTTTTTGCTTTACACAGATGCCAAAGGAAGATGTGAGTCTGTGTTTTCTCCTTGAACTATCTACAAAGGAGGTGTGCTTTATTTTTGTTTTTTTGTTTGTTTGTTTGTTTGTTTTTTGTTTGTTTGTTTTTGTTTTTGTTTTTTTTTTGGTTTTTCTCCGGTACCGGGAACCGAACTCACGACCTTGCGCTTTTGCCGCCGAGCTAAATCCCCAGCCCCAGTGTGCTTCATTTTTGTTATGCTGGATTTGGCTTGGGAATCACAAATTTCTGTTACTAATGTATTCACCTACCAACTTTTCTGAGAAACTACAGAGGAAGTCTTTGAAGAAAGATACGTAGGATAATTGCTCAGCAAGAAGCTGAAAGCAGGGGAAGGAGAAAGGCTTTAAGAATTTTCAAACTCTTCTGCTAATATTCTGGCCCTGTTAGGAGATTTGAAGTACTTTCAAGTGATAATTGGTTGAATGCTAGAAGCTAATAATTCTTTCCTTCTCTTATTCATCAGTTTTTCTCTCCTCTGGTTAAACTTACCGATCCTATTGATTTTCCTCTTAAACCGTAATTATATTCTGAAATGTCCATCTTAAATAGGCATCTGACCTATACCTACCTTTCAATCCTGAGATTCTCCCTATCATCCTTTTTCAGTGAAGCCTGGCATTATGCTTCCTTTCTGATGTGTCTTATCATCAGCATACTGAAAGTTTCCACAATCACCGGCCCATCCCATTCAGAATGAATCTCCTTTACAGAACCAGAAAATAATTGTCCAAACATTATTTCTTCATATACTCAATGAAGCTGTGAACTTCAAACTTTTCTTGACAGTGTAATCCAAGGCCTTGGACACTTTTGATGGATTCCATTTCCTCTTCTTTTAATTATCCCTACTTCTTACCTTTACGACTTCTCATTTTTCACAATAAAGAGCTAAAGCCAGTCATATCGCTCTCATCAGATTTTGGTTGATGGGGATATAATGAGAAGGTTCCCACAACAGTTAGGCACTAATATCTTACTGTAGTCTTCCCTAAATGTTTTTGAAAATGTTACAGGAAACCTGATTTGTGGTTTCCTGTATTCCCACTCATGTGTTTCCTTCCAGACTTCCAGGGAGATTTTTGTCTTTGTATAATCTTACAGCCCTGGGTTTTTTTAGGACCTCATCAGAAAAGTGTCTCCACGTTGGGCCTAGAGAGGTGACATGGCCCAACTGGTTTGGAAGGAAACCTGACTTGTATGGTATTTACTGGCTTGGAAAGGACATAGGCAGAGTTAGCTCTGCCATTCTCAGAACTCAATACAAAATGAAAATGTAAGCCCTTTATCAAAAATTGCTGAGTTACAAGTTGATGGTAACAGAGTGTTAAACCGAGTGTGAGGCCCATAGGAGCACAGAGGCCCGTGTGAGCCTACAGGTCACCTGTGCTCTTGGAGTGAAGAGATACAGAGGAGGATCTGGTTCTCTAGACACCACTCACTTGTGCACCATGAGTAGCTGAGCAAAATTTTCCCTTCCTTAGAATACTGAAATGCACTTCCTCGTTTCTTCTGCACGTTTACTGTTTCTTTGCTAACTATTCCAATGTGTGCTTTCCTTCCTTTTTAATCATAGCCAGTTAGTATATTTTCCTTTTGTCTCAGTAGAGTGGCCTGAATTTGCTTTCACTGAATTTTTTCCCTATAAAATACTGTTCTTTCCTAAAAATACACCTAACGGCCCAAAGGCAGTCCACAGAATACATATAGTGCATTTATTGCAAGTAAGGCTTCCAGATGCAACATGCATAAAAATAGCCATTGCCCTCAAGTGACCTTCTGTTTAAGTCAAAAAGAGACAAAAATCTAAACTAACGTTACTTTGAAATCACTGTGAAGGACAGCTCTGTGATGTGTATAAGCAGTGATGTTGCACAGACTTTGTTCAATTCTGTCTTACTCCTCAGTTATGCTTTGCTGGGTTAGAGTGAGCTTGGTCCCTTCCTGAGCCTTGTTTTACGCGGTAGTGGTTTGCACGGTAGTGGTTTGTTATGGATGGGTTCTTACAATTACTTGGTCCCTCCACCTGTTCTATCACAGCATAGAAATGCAACAGTTGTAGTGTATGAAGAAAGACCACTGGGCTAGAGATCAAAAGCACATGTTAGTTTTTCTTACTAACTGATGGAGCTTAAAACATGTTCTTCCACCCTCTTCCAGCTTTAGTTTCCTCATACAAAAAAAATAAGATTAGTAATTCCGTCCTAGCAGAGTTTGGAAACTGACTGTGAGTATCAGACAGGATTAAGGTGTGAGCAGGTTGAAGCGTTTTCCTTCTATGGGTGATATTCTCTGACATGCACACACTCCCAAACAGGTCTTTATAGTATATAAAACAGGAAAGATAATTACAGAAAAGAACTCTGAGAAGTAGTAAATGATAAGTTCCATAGGAGACTTCAGATTGGCTGATGAATTCCAGGTGTAGAAGGCAAATAAGGCATTGTAAAAGAGGAGCATTGGAATTGGGCCATGGATAGACTTTGTGTAGCTGAGAAAATACAATCTAAGGAATGGAGAGAGTATTAGCAAAGTTAGAAATATGGGAGAGTCTACAACTGAATAACTAAAAATCCCACTTTGACTAAAATCTAAGGATGGTGAAGCAAAGAGAAATTCAAAGTTAAGTTATAAAGGATCTTGAATGTATCACTGCAAAGTCAGATGTTTTCAAGAACAGTATAATCTTGGGAAAAGTTTAGGAAGAAAAATATTGTTACAGTATACGTGGAAACAACTTCAAAGCAAATGAGTTTACGGTGTAGTAGCCATGCAACAAATTTTTATAGCTTATCAAATGGGTTACATGCTCATGCATGGACAGAGACCTTGATGACAGCCCATAAGTGAATTGATAAAGGTTTCAACCAGATGTTCTATGAACTTTCAGATATTCAAAAAAAATCACAACAGTCTTACACATGTACACATTCAAGAGTCGAGTCAAGAAAAGTATCTAATACTGTATACAATGAACTCAGAATGACTTGCCATTTCATTCCACGTGTTTATTTTAAAGATACTTTCTACCCCAAAACTTTGCATTTTTAAACCTCCTTTAGGTCACCTGAATATGCTTGTTTTGCTTCTGCATAAAGTCAATGTCTTTGTTTACCCGTCAGGTGGCCAAGTTGTCTTGGAATCTTCCTCCTCACCAACTGTCTTGCTGACTGTCATTTGAGTCTGTTAGTCATAGTCCTCGGTGAGAAGTGGTGGCAATTAGCAGCTTCTCTTAAGGTATCTCCTGGTGCAGGTGGCCTCCTTGGCATTCTCTTCGAAAATGGCTGGGTAACAATCATCATCTCCTGGTGATGCGCCTTTCTGAAGGTAGGATCTGCATCTCATTTCTGATTATGCTCATTAAAAGTCGTGTTGTCAGCTTACCTGCGGGAAGTAACACTCATTAGGCATGTGATTTGTTCCTGTAACATTCATTAAAATCTCGCTGTAGTTGGAGGAAGTAGCAACTTTTGTTACAGGCATACTAGAGAAACAGATGTGGAATCTGTAGGTACCAGCTGTCAGAAAAAGATAAAATAGAAACTGGGCAGCGCTCACCAAACAAAGACTGTTGGAAGCTGAAAACATCTTTGAGCTCCAACGGGTTCCTAACTCATTGTTGACATTCTTTGATGCTAGAGAATGATGAACTGTAATTTGAAAATTAGCAAATAACCTTCAAATTCAGATGAAAACTTTTTTATTAAAATTAATAGCTCTAAGTGTTTACAGCTCTTTGATTGATAAGAATTAAAGTAAAATCTGATATTTTTATTACTATCAGGAAAAACACAAAATATATCATATATATGGTTGTCATTTATTACCACTAAGACTAGACTATCTTCTACCTTATCTCAGAATCCATTAGTACTGAAGAAATCACAACAATCCCTAAATTCTAGTTCTCAGAACTATAGAAATAGAAGTGCGTAGGGAAATGTGATTAATCTGCCTTTCTTCATTTTCACTGACGTGTTTCCTCCTCTGAAAATTTAAGGCACAGCTTTAAAAAGCCTGGATCGATCGGGCATGGTGGCTCACACTCAGCACTCAGGAGGCCGAGGCAGGGGATCCTTATGAGTTCGAGACCAGCCTGGGCTACAAAGTGAGCTCAAGGCCAGCCTGAACTGCATAGTGAGACCCTGCCTCAAAAAAAAAAAAAAAAAAAAAGCCTGGATCTTCCCTGCCAAGTCTTAGTCAATCCTTACTCTACGCTTCTGTGGTTAGATGATTACTTAGTGATCTGGCATTGAAAGAAATACAAATATCTGGCTCTTGAGTACATCTTGAGAAATCACTAAGAGTGGCTGTGTGGATTTGTGGATTCCTTATACTGTTCTTCTACCTACGTCCAGAAGTGTGTTAATTGTATTTTTCTTTTTGTTAGCATTTGAGAAGGAGAATGTAAGTTTATCATATTTTATTGTTAGATATAGCAGTAGAACTTCTACATTTGTGCATTAAATCATATGTCTATTCGTGACGTTAATAGCCTAAATTCCCATTCCAAAGACAAACACAACCAAAATGTCTTTAAATTCTAGTTTAAAGAAGATTCTGCTTCTGTGTAATCAATGTGTATTTTACTCAAAAGGGTAATACAATGGCAAGAAACCTTCATTATAATTGGATATTCATTTAAAACTGCAAGATATGATTTCAGCCTCTTTGGAGATAAGATATACAGTATATCTGAACTTGAGAAGAAAAGTCGAGGCCTTGCCTGGCAAGCGCAAGGTCGTGAGTTCGGTTCCCAGTACCAGAGAAAAACCAAAAAAACCCAAAAAAAAAAAAAAAAGAAAAAAAAGAAAAGTCGAGGCTTTGTATTATAAGGTGGAATAATCATCATAATAAAATAATAATAATAAAAGAATTTTCAGAAAAAAATATCACAAAGCAATGCATGAAATTAGCAGGGAACATGGAATTCAAGGCCCATTTGCACATAGTGGTTTTCATTGAAGTTTTTTTTTCAGGGTAAGAAAGCAATGTAATTCGAGTAGGAACAACATATTTCATTTCCTCTAATCACTTACTTGTCTCTAGGTATTTCTGATGCTACCAGCGCACCACAGAAATCAGACAGCAGCAAAACCTGTTGACCATTTTCTTTTTTTCATTATGAATATTTTAGATGTTACTGTTAAATGATTTTAGATATTTTTACTTACTATTCTTTTCACTATGTATTTATTTTTATGAAAACAAGATAATTTACAAATCTTTGACCTTAATGGGAAATAAATTGTTTTTCTAAATTGAAATATCAAGAATATTAGTTACTTGTTACACCCTCATCTATAGTACTCAAGTTATATTGTTACTAATTTTAAATCAAAACAAGATCTTTGGTCACACCCTGATTACAATATTTATACTACAGGAAATATGCTCTTCCCCTTAGATCAGCTTCTTTTTGACCATATCAAGGTTATTTCTATATCTTTAGTTTCTTGCTTGCACTTTTAAAGATATTTCCAAGGTAGTAAAAAACAAGTACTTAAATTAAGAGATTATACTAACTTGTAATATTGAGGCATACTAGAACATTTCTTACCATATTTCATATCTTACTATGATAACTACTGTGGCTTTGCTGATTCTTCTTTATAGAGGAAACTTCATATTAAATCTTAAGAGAATGGAAAGTAGGAAAATCTGATTCTTATAATTTATATACAAAAGGTTTCATGGAACTCTTGCAAAGCCCGACATGCAATTTTCACCTGTGCTATTGGCCAGCCTCCAATGAGGAGCACTTTCTCCTAGATTATTCTGCATGTAGGAAGTTGCTGAGAATGGAGGGTGGATAACTGTAGCTTTGCTTTGGCAGATTCTTGGTACCTTTGTGAGAGGGAGTAACAGAGAATATACTATTACCTCAACTTGAGATTTATCTGGCTGTACTTTTCCAAGACTGTAGTTGCCTCTGTTGTTTATCAGATGAAGAAAAGCAGATTTGTTTGAAAACACAAGCACTTTCTATCAGTGCTAAATCCTTGTGCATTTAAGACCAAACAGAATTGTCTAGGATTTAAGAATCAGTCATGGTTCCACAATAGAAATTAAAGCACTACTTTGCCAAGTTTTTCTTGTTTTAGCTTTGCAGAAAGTTAACTGCTATTGACATTCCTTGCAATGAGCATTCCTTGACTCACAGCATATGTGCACTGATTAATATATGAATCTGTGGCAAGATGAGGTAGAAATATACTAAAAGAGAACCGCAATAGGTATAAAGAATTTTAAATCTTAGATTAAAGCCCAGGGTGATTTTATATTTGGATTGGGTAGGATTTAAAGAAAAGCTTCACTTCACTTGGTAAGTTAATTTTTAATTTAACTTTAGCTACACGGATTAGAAATTGGTGAAAAGATTTCCTTACCTATTTAAACATAAGTATTTAGGCTTCAACAGTAATCTCTATTTCTCTTTAAAACAGGTGGGATCAATTTCAAATATACTAGCTCAGTTCTCTCATGGTAGTCCAGTGTGCACAGGAAATTTTCTACTACTTATTTGCCCATGCAGAGATCTTATGTCATTTGTCACTTGTCACTTCTACTCACAAACTGCATCTTTGAGCTCTTGAGAAAGCTTTGCACAATTTTCTAGTTTCTCTTTGTCATTTGTACATTTCATGAAAATGGTTTGCACAAAAGGAATACTCATTTTCTATCATCAAGGTTAGTCATCAGTTGACCTTGTTACTAAAATGGGTAATGGCTTTCCCAGTCACTGGGACAAAATACTCAACACCCACAGCTAAAAGAGGAGAGGTTGAACTTGGTTTGTGGTTCATGGAATTCAGTCCATGGTTGGCTGGCTCCAACACAGAAATATGATGACAAAAGCAAAGCTGCTTAGTTCATGGCCGCAGGAAAGCAGAGCAGGGGAACAGTACCAAAGAGCAAGGGGCCAGGGGCCATATTTAATAGTTATATAATTGGGGCTAGGGATTTAGCTCAGTGGCAAAGCACTTGCCTGGCAAGCACAAGGTCATGAGTTCAATTCCTGGTACTGGAAGAAAAAGAAAAAAAAACAAAAACAAAACAAACAAACAAAAAGTAATTATATAATATATGCTGTATTCTCCCCCTCCATAATAAAATATCTGTGAGAAAGAATATTTTCCTCCTTCCATATACATATAATATTTATTTTATATATACATTTAGATTATTTCCCTTTTGCTAGATGGGCTGTCTTAGAAAATAAACAAAGCAGATCATCTGGAACCTATTTTATAGTTGGAAAAATAATGAGGTGATTGAAAACAATCAGTAAAGTTTAAATAAAAGTATGCCTCACCCTCCAACCTAACTCCTTCATTTTCATTTCATCATATTTCAGGACCTTCAAAACAGCCACAAAAGAATAAAATGCCAAATCTGTTACTTCCTTGTCTTGATAGATAAAGAAAGATGCCTCAGCCAGGCATGGTGACTCATACTTGTAATCCCAGCATTCCAGAGGCTGAGTCAGGAGAGTCATCACAAGTTCAGGGTCAACCTGGGACACATAGTGAGTTCAAGGTGAACCTGGGCTATGTAGTGGAACCCGGTCTCAACACTCCCAAAACAATAACAACAAAAGAATAAAATGCCAAAGTACATCCTTGTCATGACAGATACAGATACCTCTATAAAGAAGAGCCCACCTCCAGAACTTGGAATAATGTTCTAGTATTCTAGGCAAAAAGCTGAGGCTAGTGTATCATTTCATTTTTAGGTGAAAAGGAAAAGAAAGATCACCTAGCATGTGTGTGTCATCTGAGACCCAGCTTTGCTCCCAAACACTGGAAACACCAGTGATCTAAAGTGCTCAGCTGCAGAGGTAGAGTGTGGTGTTAAGATAGAGCACGGTGTAGGAATCAGTTGTACTTAGTTTCAGTTCCCAACTGTACTTACTAGCTGGATGACCTTCAATACACTACTGAACTTCAGCACCTTCACTTTCCATACACAGAAGTCAAAATAGCATCATCTTCCTATCTACACTGAATGATTTGTCATGTTAGTTGCTAATCCCCTAACATTTGAGAAAGTTACAGAGTACTACATTTTGGTGGATTTACAGAGGTAATCTGCTATCCACATTAAGAATATAGAAAGTGATTACGAATTCGTGGTTTTGACTTTTAGAAAGAATAAAATACTGGCTCAGCTGACTGATTTTCATTGTTAACACTACAATGAGCTCTCTAAAACTTGGAGTTCATGCCTGAAACAATATGATAGAAACCTGAAAGCAGACCTTCCTGAGACCCTCACTAAATACCCCTAGATCCATGGGAGAATCCCAAAAAGGAATGTGAAACTGTAAATTCCAGGTGAAATATGTAGAAGACAGAGAAGTGTTACCTAGTTTCCTGTTGACATTTTGAGAGGTACTTCTGTCCCAGAGGGTACTCTAGGAAGATGGACATTTTTTGCGGAGGCTTTTGTCCAAAATTCAAATGGGCAAAACATGACTTCTGAACAATATGTGTTTTAGAGGAGAACTTAGAAAAGAACAATTATTTGGTAGCTCCTTGAAATTGTTTAAAGAGCAGGGGTTGACTTAAGTAGGAGAAGATGAGCATGAGGAAGGAAAAGACACCAAGAGTCTTCTTTATTTGGTCTAAATGAGTAAGAGTTCAAAGGAGACTTTGCTCGCACTTATTACACTGAAGGACTATTGTAGTACTAATCATGGGAGGAATTTTTTTCCGCCTACTTTCTGGTGAATATAGGAGAAAGGAAATCTAAATCAAGTCAACCACTTGTTAAACTTGGGAATGATCCTATACAAGTCATTTTAATCCCTCTTCATTTCCTTGTCTGTACAAGACTTGGGTAGAAAGTGATTTCCAAGTTACTTCTTATTGGGACTTCTGAATAGAATTGCTGGAGATTTTCAAACAATCACAACAACAGTAGCTATATTTCTCAGATGCTCTGTGTGGACTGTTGCCCGCAGGATTGAGGAGAAGGTCCACAGCACCTTAATCCTCCTTGCAGTGTATGTGGAATTAGGAACACAGAGAAAAGCCTGAGTGATGCAATGGGAAAGTCGTCAGGAGCAGAGGACCTCTGAGTCATGTACAGAGGAAACTGCTGGACAGGACCAGAGAAGAGAGCACGTTGTGGGAGAAAAAGTTAAGAAAAGAAAAAATAGCCTAAGACTGGGTGAATGCAAAACAAGGAAAGTGGAAGATAGAAAAGCTCAGTTGGAACTTTCTGCAAGTCACTCCTACAAATTTCGTCTGTATCAGGAAGGATTCTGTTTGTGTATTCATCTAAATACATCATAGCTTTCTAGTTATACAGGTTCCAGTTTGGGTCTCAATTGGCATTTTAACAGTTACAGGTACCTTATAGTTAATAGTAGCTCTTTATGTGTATTTTTAAAAAAACTAAACAGAAGAAATACAGTGTCTGGCATAGTCATTCTGATATAGGACAACATATATTAGTCACATCCTTCTTTTTCTGGGGAGAAAGAGCTATTTTACTGGGAACTGCTAGTACAGCTTTACTAGCAAAGGGTGCAGTAACACAGAGCACTGGGCCCTGGGCTGGAAATTAGGAGAATGTGAGTGTAGTTGTGGTTTCTAACCAACTGTTACCCAAGTATGGGAATAAAAATTGTCAAATTCAGCTTTACATTTCTAAAATGTTTTAATTTGTGATAGACAATGTCTGAGTCCCATTATAACTGAAATCCTATATTTGTCTGGCCAATGTGAGGAAGTAGGCCCATGCTAGGTGAAGGTGCAACCCCTCCCACTAAAGCAAGGGCAAGACCATCCACTAACTCCAAGCTAGCTCTGCATTTTTGACTCCTTGGAATGGGGCAGCGAATGCAAGGGCTAAGAAATCAACCTAATCCTGGACCAGGACAGTGGCCAGGGGAGAAGGGAACAGCCAGCCCCTGTGATGGTAGAGATTGAGTCTAATGGTCCACTTGAACTTATCTCATACCCTACACTCTACAGAGACCAGAGGGCTGGTAGTGTTTCCCACATATCAAAGGGTGGATGGTAACAACAATCTGCGGTAAATGGGCAGATTGGCCTCTAGTGCAGGGAGGGTATTTCAAAGACTCATAGGCCATAGAACTAGGTGGAGAAGATCATGACTAACTAGATTCTAAGACCACAGATCTTGGAAAGAAACCATTCATTCAAAACCACAGAAAATTGTTCTTTGACTCAATGTTTTTGATTTTTTCTGTTTTGTATTATTTTCATTTTTCCTCCATCAGGTTTTTGGGAGGTTTGGATTTCTTTTCTCTTTTTCCCTTTTACTTTCTTTTCTTTCTCTCCCATTCAACTTTTTTCTCTCTCTTCTTGTGTTTCTTTTATTTCCTGTGTTTTGCTCTCTGTTTACCTTTTTTCTTCTTTTTCTTTCCCTTCTCTCCCACAACTGCTCTTTAACATTACTAATTAATTTAGTAAACTACTACTTTAATTCAATAGAACCTCCTGTCTCACTTTTCTCTTCTCTTTCTCATATCCTGTTGATTAATTTCTTAATTTTATTTTTTCCATTCTTCATTTCCAAAACTCCTTTACCTTTGCCAGCACAACTACTAAGCTTTATGAACCTCCAGATCCTAGTTAACTTTACACTACGGCTGGTAAATACTGCTGCATTGTTAGTAGAGGTAAAGTTGTTCCACCTGATAGATATTTACTGTAGGTCAATGTTAGATCCTTGCGGACACAGTGGTGCACATCTATAGTCCCAGCACTTGGGAGGCTGAGGCAGGAGGATCTCCATGAGTTTGAAGCCAGTCTGGGCAACATAAGCAAGTTCAAAGCTAGCCTGCATTACATAGTAAGACCCTGCCTCAAAGAAAAACCACAAAAAATATATAGTAAGTAATTAGTTGGTTTGTCTTAGTGTTGATCCTAGAGGTATAGATCTCTTTTCTATGGTTATGGTGGGGTACATTTTTGGTCCTTTGTATTTTCCAATATAATAACACCTTGAAAAGAAAGATGCTTCTGTTCAAAAATTCTGCATTAGGTGATGAACAGAACCACAGCCAACTTTCTCTCATCTTCCCCAGAACTGTGGAATGAATTAAGTTCGTAAACTGAGGTACCACTGTACGCGGTTTGTATTTGACACTATAATTAATGTTGAGCTGAGGTGACACAACTGTTGCTATTAATTGGTTCTTTTGGGATGCTAGTATCTGGACTACCTTGGGGTCATTTACAATATTGTGGCCCATTCCTGGAGAACTGGGAACTGGGAAAAATAAGCTGCAGCATCCTATTCTAAGTAAACACAGGTGGTTGGATCCTGGGACAAAGGCAAATGCCAGTAGTTAGCCCTGCTCATGGGACACCACAAAAAAGTAGATATTAACTAAAGAGGTACCTGTATTAAAAATAAAGCTTTCTACTACAATCAGTCCGCAAGCCTCAACACAAAAACAAGCCAGCATAAAATATGAATATGAGAAGACAAACCAATAAAATTCCTCTTAAGTCTCCAGCTTCCCCCAAGCTGATCCATGGAGCATTAAAGGGGAGGAAACCAGAAGCCATACAGCTGATTTATATGAAATGATATCCACTAGATAACAAAACACATTAGTAAGGCATTTGGCAAGTTCACAGATGAGATAAACTGGCAATAGACCAAATAAACAAACTATCAGCAGGTACATGGAAAACACTAATAACAAGCTAGCACAGCTAAACAAAATGATGAAAAACATGAATGACCAGCACAGAAAAGAATTAGAGTCCATTATAAGGCTGAAAATAGAGCTGGAGATATATAGCTCAGTGGCACAAGTGCCTGCCTGGCAAATGCAAGGTCCTAAGTTTGATTCCTGGTAAATAAAAGGCTGAAAATAGAAATTCAGAAGGTTAATATTTCTAACAAAAGTATAGGCATCAAAATTGATCAATGTGGTGATAGAACACAGGGCTATAGTACTTGACAGATTAATGAGAGATACTTTAAAATAAACAAAATATGAAAAAGGGGATCCAATAGCTCCTAGATGATACAAAGAAGGCTAGTCTAAGATTAATTGGAACTAGTAAAATATTCAGAATATAGCAAAAATGCCATAAAAACTTGTTTATTAAAATAATAGCAGAAAAGTTTCCTAATGAAAGAAAAGAACATGACATCTATAGATAACTGAGGCTTATGGAATCCCAAATAGCTATGATCAGAAAAGAACCTCTCCATGACACATCAGAGTCAAAACCTTGGAAGTCGAACACAAGAACAGAATCTTAAAAAGTGGTTAGAGGAAAGCAATAAATCACTTTTAAAGGTAAACCCATTAAAATTACAGCAGACTTCTCAACACAGACCTGAGCACATTCAAGACAGGGCTGTAAATCATAACTCACTGCCAGTTGGCTCTGACTTGAATTGATTGTTTTATCAGGCAGCTTATACCATTTCTCAGGGGATTGTTAATTAAAATAATGTGAAAAAAATCGACATAGCAGACCAGATGTCATCATATTACAGTTCTTTAATGTAAACATGAAAATGGTATTAAAAAAATTATAACAGAGCTATTTTGTGACACAGCAAGTTATATGTATACCTTTTATATATACCAGCAATGGGATATTCATAAGGCTTCCATGCTAAAATTTAGAGAATTAACTGTAACCCATGAAGAATTTCCATGGGTACAAGTTACTCAAAAATATTAACTTATGGAAGCTTCTGTAAGATTGGCAAGAATTGCATGCAAGCAATGTAGAGAACATTATAAAAAATTATCAGAAAAAATGGGTGCTGCTGTGGTCACCAGAAAAGCTAAACATTTTTTATTACATTTGTGCAGCCCTTATGTATAAAATGTTTAAAAGAAATTCATAAGTATAAATAAATGTATTTTAATTTAAGAAAGTAAATTTGTTGATTATTATAATAATTTTTAATTGATATGAATAGTATTAATATTTATGTTTAGCTAGTAACCATTCAAACTTAAACAACTAACTAGATTCAGTCCATTCATAGTCTTTTCAGTAATTTTATTTTTAAAAAGAGCAATAAAAGTGATTAGAACCATTTGTACCGCCTGAGGTGTAAGCTGCTAAATGGGAATGTCATTGTGTACCACTGGACATTCAAACTGGCGGGAATGTCTTTTTCTGGCACCAACCTCTCTTTTCAACAAAAAGTTTAGATTAAAGATAGTAATTTCAAATGCTACCTCTTGTCTTCCTTTCATTCCTATATCTACATTACAGTTTCTTTCTTTCTTTCTTTTTTTTTTTTTTTTTTTTTTTGGTACTGGGAATCAAACTCAGGACTTTGTGCTTGCCAGGAAGGCGCTTATGCCACTGAGCTATATCCCCAGCCCCTACATTATAGTTCCTGTAGAGTATATGGGAAGAAATCTGCCATGAAGGACTTCTTTTTCATCTGTTTATAGCTGTTAGACTGCCAGACACACACACACACACACACACACACACACACACCCCACAGGCCCATGTGTCTACTAATTACTTTCTCCTGTTTGGATCATAGAGATGTTCTGAGCATTTGGAATAATAAGCATTAAATATGCTAAAGTGTTATATAAGTATAAAGGATTACTAACATCAGTGATTAACTTTAGTCAGCAAAAATTATAAATCCTGTAATTTATGCTCTTTATAACAAGAGAATAGTTGTCATTTTCTCTGAAATGATCCAAATTAGCCACCTCTGGAAGTAAGTATTGAATGTCATTACAATATAATATGCTAAACTTCTTTGAAAAGGGTGTTTGCATATTGAAATTTAAATGAAGTTTGAATAAATGTAGTATGTCAATGGCCTCAATGATAAGAGAATTGTTATATAACATGTCTTGTACTGTTTATAGGCATTATGCTAGTATTTTGAATAATACTTTTCAAAATCATTTTAATTTTAATGTCACATCTACAAATAACCAAAAGGATAAAATGCATTATATTCATTGACTTATAGAATTTACATAAATCTGCTTTTCTAGTAATTGAAAGAGTGCTTTTGATGTCAAGTTATCTGAGAACTGATATCCATGTTGTGTTAGAGTACATTAGCTCAGCTGTTGTAATCAATTTTAAAAATTCCAGTGCTTTAAAGGATTAAGAGAAAATTTCTTGCTCATATCACAGTCTTTGTATTATTCAGATTTTCTTTTGCTGGAGCACAAAAGGGAGAGAGGTTTCAAGGGAAATATATATATAGTCAAGAGTGGCCAAAGCAGGGGCATCATGGCAGTAGGGTGTGCCAAAGTAAAACTCTTTAGTTTATGGTGACTAGCCAGCAGGAAGGGAACTGTGTACTGCATCTGAGCTCTTTCCCTTTCCTCTCTGGTACACAGTTCCCTGATTTCATGACCCACCCAGGCACACCTAGAAGCGTGACCCACCAACCTCCTGGATGGCTCCCCAGCCAATCAAGGTGACACAGTCAAGCCTAACCACCACACCACATGCCTTGTCAGCCTGACGCCCAAGCACAGCTCCTCAAGCCATACTTAATCCTCAGTTAATTCTCAGATGATACAACTATCTCATATAAAACTGAAAACACAGAAATCCATTCCCCCAGAGTCTCAGTGGTTCCAGTATTTGTCAAAATCCAAATCCAAGTCTCTACTGAAACTCAAGGCAAACTTTTAGCTGTGAACCTCTGTAAAAAGAAACGAGAAGTTGCACAATCCCAAGATACAATGGCACAGTATAAGTATTTTCATTCCAAAAGGAAAGAATAGGGGGATAAAAAGAATCAGATCAAAGAAAGGCTAAAACACAGCAGAGTAAACATTAAGTCCTGTAGTTCCATATCCAGTGTCCAACACATACAGTAAAAATGTGAGTATCAAAGACCTGAGAGAGCCCCACACTTACGGCCTTGCCATCTGTAGCCCACATGACCTTTTTCTTGGATTAGTGCCACTTATAGCATGAAGCTTCCCTTGAAAGATATTCCATATTCTTAGCATCTCCAAATTTTGGTGGTTGGGGGTCTCTACTATATATTTGGTTTCATTTCCTCAGCTTCAAGCATTTCTTTCTTAGCAGCACATTGCCTGACCTCTCAGGCCCTCCTTTGAAATCTAGGTAAGAGTCTCCCTGGTCCCACATTCTACATACCAGAAAAACCAGCATGATGTTGATGACGCTAAGGTCTGCTACCAGTGGGAGCAGTAGTTAGGTCCTCTCGGACCATGACTGAAGCAGCTTCTCAGTGTCTACATGGCTGAGCACAGTGAACTGAATCTCAGAGGACCAATTCCAGAGGAGGTCCTTCTTCTGCAGGGTTCCCAGGGACTCTATTTTCAAATGAAAAGATTATACTTTTGCATCCTTGATCCTATGGTGGGTGGGGTCTTGCTGATTTCTCTTATGTCCTAAAGGCATCTCTTATGGCCTATACTGATGTCCTCCCAAAGCCTCAGGTGCACTGAGATGGGGCATTTTGAGGGTGACTGGGTCATTGAGGTGATATTGAATCAGGGGTGAGTGAAGAGTTTATAGCTAGGTGTGATGTTGAGAGCTAAAGCCTGGTGGTGAGAAAGGGGTAACTGTGGGCACAGCCTGCAGGAAAAATAGGCTGCATTCTTGATCCTGCCTTGCCCCTCTGCAGTCTCACTCTGCCTTAGAGCCAGCTAACTATAGACTGAAACCTCTGCAAACTGCGAGTCGGAATAAACCTTTTCTTCTTGAAATGGGTGTCAGGTATTGTGCCTCAGTGATGAGAAAGTAATTAAGGAAGTATCATTTTCTTTCTCTGTGCAAAATACTTGATTTCTGTTTAATCCGTTCAACAACTGCACTTCTTTTGGCCCCATTTTTACATGTAGTTCCTTTTTGAGCCAAAATTCAAGATTTTCAAACTTTTGCTTCTGGTTTTTGCTTTCATTTCTCATTATAAATCTCAGAGGACACCTCAAAGAAGGGCCTTTTAGCAACTTCATCCCTCAGGATTAATTTTACTATTCTCAGCCATCCAGGCACTCAGAAGTCATTGCAGCCACTGTCCAAGGGGACCTGCCTGCTGCTCAAGCAGACCTTGGTATTGTTCCCATGATGCTGGTTTTACCAGCATGCAGAACACAAGAGTTGTGAGAAGTATGGGGCCACAGCAGAGAGGAAGGGGCAAGAGACCAGACACAGCACCCACAACCACACAAAGACACAGCTCCAAGACCTAGCCAGACACATCTGGAAGTGTGAGCCACCAATCCCCTGAGCAGCTCCAAGCCAGTCAAATTTACATAAGCAAGCTTAACTGTCACAGTGCAGAATGGCTCAACTTGGTAGTCTTCTCCACACAGACATTCTGAAGCATCAGGACCTCTGATTCAGAAGCTCTGCTTTTCCCTAAGATCTCAGAGTCTTCTACTGGACACTTTGCATCCAATTATAAAACAGAGAAGAGGCAACCTATAAAGAATTCACGTAAGTGTTATTAAATATCTACATTCATTATTTTTCTCCTGAAAGCAAATGCAAAATTTCTAGTCAGAATTTGTACTTACTTTGCTGACAGCAACAACTGTGCCATTTTCCCCTTGAGGATTTACACAACGTGGCAAGCCAGCACTACAGATAAAAAAGGGTTTGGATCATAAGAGAAGAACTCCAAAATTATGAGACCAATAACTTCTTTAGGAGCTAAATGTCAAACTCCTCCTCCACTGTAAGAGGAGAAACTTCTACTGTAAATAAATCTTCCTCTTTCCCAGAAAGGATTTGTTTACATTAGCTGGATAAGATTTGATTTTAGCATAATGAGATCTCTGTCAATTTTCTGACCTACAGAACTGTTAGAGAATAAATACATGATATATCAAGCCACAAAGCTTGCAGCAGTTTGTTACAGCAGAAATTATAATGGGTCATTGCTTATATAAATGCATTAGCATAAGGAGCAGCCTATAGACTCACTAAACACTCAGCCCAGGGATGAAAGGCCCCTTAAGACTTACTCAGAGGAAAGTTACACAAGAGATGGTTCTACCATCTAATATGTACCCTAAGCTTTTTGAAATAGCACTGCATAATCATCTTATGCCTGAGATATGATTCTTATTTCCCTTTTAAAACCAAAGCTTCTGTAGGAATGAATAAGAAATCAAAATCCTCCAACATATAATAGAGAAATGTTGTTAGGTACCACTGAGACACATCTTAGCTTACTTTAAATCCTTTTGACCTGATTACATTAAAACTTAGGAGTTTAGAAAAGCCTGAAAGTTATGAAATTGGTAATCTATATCAAATATACCTCTTACCTTGCACAAAATATGAACTCCAAGTTAATGAATGTATCAGTAACTCCAACTTCAAAATCTAGTTCAATTCTCCCAAAGAATATCCTGAGCAAGTTTGTTTCTTCTTTGGATGCTTTATAGCTGCATTTCTTCTTTCCATTGTGGGCAAACTTCATCTTCATTTCAAAGTGCTCTTTTGTTTCTACCTAGGAGAAACTTGTTACCAGGTTGCACAGATCTAGTGTCCCAGGTTTATAGTATCTGGCTGTTATCCAAAGCATTATCAATAGTTTTCATCAGCACTGAACATTCCAAAGTGATATATAGTTCAAGTAATGATGAACTAGTCATGTTTCAATAAAGTGAAAAGCTAGGGAACTTCATTTAAAATTTTGTCTTGCTCTTGCTGGAAAATTAATAAGAAGAAGCCAGTGAACTGAATTACAGCTGTCTGTGATATTACCACTCGTCCCTTAAATTGACAGAATATCCTTGTTTTTCAGAGAGTCCCTTGATATGGCTAGAATTTGACTTGATTCCATGAAGAAATAATCAACTGTGTGCTGAAGACAAAAAGTATTGCAGGTAAGATTGAGTCTAGTCTTTGTGTAACAATTTTGACACTCAAGGAGACCACAACTAGAAGATAATTTGATTCTCTTTTATGACCATAAAGTATTTAGTTTCCAGAAAACTTTGCCCAAAGGTGTTCCACTACATGGGTGGAACGTTTTAGCCCAGTAGATTTTTTTTCTGGCATTAAAGAGTGAGAGCTGAGATTTTTGAATATGGTAAATTTGAAGTGAGAGCTATTATACCAAACCCATAAGTTTAAAGTATAGACCTGAGGGCATCCATATGAGACCAAAGTTCACATTTTTAAAAGATGACATTAAAACCAATTTTGAAAATAGCTAACTTCTTCATTTTTGTGGCATATTATCTACCAAAATTTTAAGGTTATTAGAGCATCAGAAAATGACAATCTATATTAGTAAAAAAAAAAAAAAAAACTTAAGCTAATGCTGTAGGAGAAACAAATAAGGATCATTTGCATTGCTACTATTTAGATTAGAAAATCAGAGGCCAATTTCTTTTTTTTTTTTTTTTTTTTTTTTTTTGGTTTTTCTCCAGTACCGGGAACCGAACTCATGACCTTGTGCTTGCTAGGGGCAGGCGCTTTTGCCGCTGAGCTAAATCCCCAGCCCCGCCAATTTTTTTATATGCTTTGGAAACTTATTTCATTGCTTTTTACTTCATTCCCATGTAGCTCCCATTTCTCTAAGCCATGCCTGTCTGAGAGGCATGAAAAATTTAATTGTGGTCTTTTGTCTTGTAGCCCTCATTTATAAAATTTTCAAAGCCCCAGTAATGCAATTTTTTTTTGTTCCTGCTTTAAAGTCACCATTTCTGCAAACAGTGAAGCTCTCAGTCCAACACTGGGAGAACTGACATGGTACCAATAGCTCTGGAAGATCAGAAGCAGTTCTTTCCCACATCCAGGTGAGAACCTGGACCAACCTCATCATCTTGTTGAAGTTCTAAAGAGGACCCCGCAAAACCAGATCCAGGTTTCTGCCCCACAGAAACTGTGGGATAGTAAATGTGGGATGTTTCAGGCTGTTTCTTTGACACTATTCACCCAGGATGCAGGAGCTTTTGGAGAACCTTTGCTCCCCAAAGGCACTTAGTTGCCACTCCAGATCAGGACTGCTTATTTCTGGATTTTCACTGACTGAGATAAATAAACCTCAGTGTACATAAACTAGCTAGTTTGTCAAGTTTTCTGAGGTTAGAAGTTCAAAGCAATTCTTGCTGATACAAGGCATTTTGTAAACCAGGTTGCTTCGTCAGCTCTAAGATCAACCTTCCTTTTGTTTATAACTTGTATTGAAAAGATCAAAGCTGCTATAGCGTTTTCATACTGGTCTGCACACATGTTCCCCAAGCGGGACCATTTCAACTCTGCTTTTACTCAAACATTTGTTCAGGTGAGTTGCACAAAGTGGACTCCTCCATCCAATGTTAAAAGAGGAAAAGAGGAAATTAAAAGAGAGAGATCAAACAATAAAGAGAAAAATACACAGATGATAGACATATGGATAAATAGATAGATGGAGATATTTTAGCACCCAAACTGTAGGTCTATATTATTCTGGTAAATATTGTTATTAACAAATCACATGTTATGACTTTCATCAGACTGGATTTTTTAGTTAGACTTTTTTGTTTTTATCCCTACTTCCAAACTTGACACAAAGCCCCGTAGGATATTCGTTTCTACCTACCTAGTTCCTACTGCAAGTTCTTAAAACTCCTAATATTAGTCCTTTCTGACTTAAGGATAAGGTTCCTTTTTTTCCCAGTGTCTTAATTACTTGGTCCTGGCAATTCCTCACCTCCCACCCTTCCCATCCCAAGGCTTACCCTACTTCTCATAGACACCAAAGGCTACTTGGCCTGCGGGGATTCTTACCTCACTCATGGAACTATGGCTGTCTACGCAGGCCACTGTATGAATCATCATGTGCAATATCCAGCCAAGTAAGTACGATAAGTGTTAGCTCCACTACAGGAATAAAGAAACTGAGGCACAGGATCATACAATTTAGCTTCAGAACAAAATCTGAAGAGGACTGAGTGTTCTTACTCTACAAAAGAAAGTGGAGATAGCATGACTGTGAATGATATTTGGTTTCTTATAACAGCTTCAGCATTCCCAGCCCTAGATGAAGCTCTTTGTTTAAGTCTCCATCTGAAGGGTTGAACTTCTCACCAAATCCACCCTGCAGCGATGCAGAGTGAAAGTCCAAGTCACTGCGAACACTGTGGAAGCTCCGTGTGAGCTGCAGGAACGGTGAGACACACACGGTCTTCAGTATGCATTGTACATCAAGGCTGTCCAATAGCTCACACTTAAGAAGACTGCAACAAACCCAAAATGCCTTCGTATGGAAGCTCTATATTAATTAATTTCACTAATTATTAGTTAATTGATCATTCCATTACATTAATATATTTTAAAGTGCAAATTTCACGAATACTTTGAAGAATGTTTTTAGTTATCATGTTTCAGATATTTTCCATTGCTTTAATCTGTAGATCTGTCTTCCTGGGACACCCGGTCTCTATATTGAAGATTTTACTCTGTAGTGGTAAGATGTCAGTGTTGTAAGTACAAGACTACTCACTTTGGTTTACAACTGACATCAAATACCATATATTTAATTGTCGGGAATACTGGACATACATTTTATTCATAAACTCTTTCTTTCAAAATATCTATCATAAATATATGACATATTAGCAGTAAGATAATGGGTCACCTATCAAGTATTCTTAAATAAAAGCACAATAGTTAAAAGAAGCCCACTGGACAGTGTATTTTATGGATAACTGACAAAAACCAAGGACTTTTAATGTTCATTCACCCTCCCTTTAGCCTTTAGTCTAATTACATATGCTAGGCAAATGCTCTACCACTGAGGTACATACACTATCCAGTGAATTTTTTAAGCAATAGATTCCACAGGGTGTATTATGGTTCTCTCCTGTAGGGAATTCATCCTCACATAAGCAAAATAAGTATGACATCTCCTCAACTCTACTGGAGTCTGAAGTCAGCTTTCTCTTTCTATGTAAGTAGTTAGAATTTACCTTTATTCTTTGCTTTGAATTTGGAAGCTCTGTACATGTATGTGTAAGAGGTCAGTGCCAGAGATACGAAAGAGTCTGCAGGAATTTGTAATGTGAATCCATATCTTCCCAGTATCCCGAGCCCATAAATTGACATCCCCTTACCTCTACCATGTGAACCAATTCATCACGTGATGCTGTCATCCTGAGGAGGAAAAAGATGCAAAAAAGCATGTTTCTGAAATGCTGTTAGTCTTTGCTGTAAGAATCTAGTTAGAGGTGCCGAGGGCTTCTCTTGAGGACTGTCCTCTACCTAGATAACTTGTTTCTGTGATGAAGAGCTGTGTGAGGTACGCTTTCATCCTTTCTGGCTCTTCCCACCTGTGTAACCTGCGTTCATCTTCCAGGAGATGCTGTTTGTTATAATGTTGGATCAAAATGTTGGAGCTTTTGAAAAACAGAGGCATTAGATCAATAATGAAGTAAGATAAAGGCTATTAATAAAGGCTCATTAATAAGGCTTTGCATGTTATAGACTTGGTGAATTGTAACTGTTTGAGTTTTCTTTTACAGGAGCAGCATTTTTCTTTATTCTTGTTGTTTTACTCCCAGTAATAAGTTGTTTGTTGTTCAGGTCATAAATCACTTACTATTTCCAAAACCCAAGACATTATGAAATTACTTGATGCCAGTCTGACCCTGAGGAGCTGAGAACTATCCAGTAACATTTGCTCCTCTTGGGCACTCGATCTTCTCACATCTTAAAGAGTTTGGTGGCCCATCAGACTTCATTTTATTTCTATAAATCCATAATCTTTCCAGAAAAAAGTCTTAATATGGTTCATTATTTTTATAGCTTCTGATGATTCTTTTGGATCACTAAGAACTCTACCACTATTCTCTCCCCTACTTGAAATCAACCCCAGAACATGAAACATGATGGTTTCTTGTACCTGCTGTTATTTCCAGGTCAAACAACAGAGATTTGTTGCCAGTAGAATTTGGAAGATGAGGGTTAGCGTCATCAGGGTTACCTACTGGTTCTCTTATTTAGTACCCATAATAATCTGATAGGAGATGATAAGGAAACAGAGGGCCAAAGAGAGCTTAGTCTCTCTACACATAGATAACAGGTAATGACTGGATCAGAATTCACAATCAGGCTCTGCCATGCCCGGCTGACACGGACCCAGAGTTCTCCAACAGACACGAAACCTGTTAAAGTTAAGCCAGAACAAAACCCCAATGTGAGCCCAGCCCTTCCTGATTTCTTGTCATTGACATGCTTTTCTGTTATTTGAATTACCTTGCATTTTTACTATCCCCATACATACAGCAAAATATTTAATTTTGCAGATATTTTATAAATAGATTTTGACTTTCAGCTAGTTATCTGGACCCATAAAGCTTCCTGCACAGGCAGTCAATAAAAGCATCTGGAGAAATGTCTTTGCAGAACACGCTTTTCTTTTCCCTACTGAGCATTTACTGTGGTGAGGCACTTCTGTGTATGTCACGACTTTGTCAAAATGTCAGCTTTAGTCTCTGTATGCAAAATTCACGGAAACAGGAAAGGCTCCAAAAATAAAGGTCCGGGAACAGTTGGAGGTAAGGACGCAGGGAGCTGGAGGGCGTATACTGTTAAAAGGCTAACCAGGTACACAGGAAGAGTAGGTATAATAGCCTCAAAGGAATTTAAGCAAACACTCATGTTCTCCACACACCCCAGCTAAACCATGATACCTGAGTGACTGGTATCTCATACCTTCTGCACATGGATACCTGAGTGACTGGCAATATTAATATGGATTATTTCAGACCAACGCTTTCAGAATTTGAAGACAATCCTCATTTTCTAGAAATGCAACTTTGGGTACAAGTACATTTGTCTTGCTTGAAACAAGAATTCCATATTTGCCTATGAATATTTACTTTGAAGAGGTACTCTTTCAGTAAACTTTCTTAATTGTAATTGATGTGGTTGTGTACATTTGTGTAATATATGATATTGTGATCTATGAATATATTATAGAAAGAGTCAATAAAAGTGATTAACATGTCTATTACCTCACCAATTCATCTTTCTTTGTGGTAAGAATGTTGATAATCTACACAGGCAGAATCTGCACAGCCAGTCAATAAAGGCATCAAGCTCTGGAGAAATGTCTCTGCAGAACATGCTAGTCCTTTTCCCTACTGTACTATATTTACTGTTGTTTTAATTTAGCAATTTTTAAAATATACATTCTTATTATTAGCTATGTTCAACAAATACACAGATTTCTCCATTCTAACTGAAACTTTGCCCCTTTGATTAACATCTTCCCTTTCTACTCTCCTACCATCCCAACCTCCGATAACCATCATTCCATTCTTTTTGTCTATGAGATCCACTTTTTTTATTTTAAAGAGAATTTTAAAGAAGAATAATAGCAAAATACCAACAACACAGTCAAACACAAAACAAAGCAAAAACAATAAAAATGATACAGTGTTTCAGAACAAAATGATAAGAATTAGCATCTAGAGATCCACTTTTTAGACTCTACATGTGTGAGATTATACAGTGTATGATTCCTACATCTGGCTTCCTTCACTTCGTGTAGTGTCCTCTAGGTTCATCTATGTTATCACAAATGACAGGATTCCTTTCTTTTTTAAAAGATATATATAATTTTTTTGCCCATTCATCCGCTGAGGGACACTATGTTGCTTCCAAGTCTTGCCTCTTATCAATAATGCCAAAATGTGCATGGCATTACAAACATTTTGAAAAAATCTATTCTTTTTTATTTTAAGAAGAATAAAAAAACAATAACAAAATAACAACAAAGGCCAAAATAAAACAACACAAAACTAATAAAAGCAATACAGGATTTCAAACAAAATGATAGAAGTTAATAATGGTTGCTATATTACGTATTGTTATCTTCAACAAGGTTGCTAAGATTACCAGATTTTGTTTCTTGATCCACTCTGTCAGTCTGCTTCTTTTGATTGGTGAATCAAGGCCATTTACATTAATGGTTATAACTGATAGGCAGGCATTGGCTTCTCTTTCTTATGTTATTCTTATGCTGCTGAGTTCCCTACTCTTCCCCTCTGTTTAATTCCTTTCTCAGTTTGATGGTTCTTTTCCACTATTGTTCTTGAAATTGTGGTCATTTTACCTCTTTCTAGAATGTCTTTCAGTACTCTTTGTAGGGTTCATTTGGTGATCATGAATTTCTTCAGTTATTCTTTGTCATAGAAATATTTTATTTCTCCATTAACTTTGAAGGGCAGTTCTGCAGGATTCATCAATCCAGTTGGAAGCTGTTTTCTTTCAGGAGTTCAAACACTTCAGTCCAAGATCTTCTTGACTTGATGGTTTGTGTTGAGAAATCTGCCATGATTCTGATGGGCTTTCTTTACCCATGATCTGTTCCTTTTCTCTAATAGCTTTTAATATTCTGTTCTTGTGCTGAATTTTTGGGATCTTGATTATTATATGTCTGTGTATAGATTTACTTTGGTTATGGCTACTTGAGTTCTACATGCCTCATTTATCCAGTGAGGACTAAGGGGACTCACTGAGGCTCCCTCAGCTGTCCAGGGCTCAGTGTACCTCCCACAATGGCATGGAGAGGGAAAGAAATCTATTCTTAATGTTTGACCACCTAATAATATTTTGCCTTGCTAGAACTGAGTTTTACCAAGTATGCTTTATATATATTGTTTCATTTACTTCTAATAAGCACCACTCAAATATCACCATTTTATCTTCCCCATTTAATAGATGAGGACATGGAATTTTGGCAAGCCTGAATAACTTGCCCACATCAAATAGGACATGGTTGAGCTGGCATTCAAACACAAGCAATTTGAGCCTAGGGCTCACATTCCCAATTACTACATCAATGTCTCTCTCAATATTTATGTTCCTTTAGAGCAGTAGTTCTTTCTTTTGAACTCATGTTGAAATCACCTGGGATATTATACCTGGAAAGAAAAAACTTAATGTGTGGACCCACTTTTAGGGCTCTGACTTAACTAATGATAGTCAGCCTGGTCATAAGTGTTTTCTAAAAGATTCCCAGGCAATTACAATATGCAGTTAGCACTCAATTTGAAAAACTTCTGTCTACCTGTTTATAATGTCCTCCAGTTATTATAATTTAATTAAATTAGGGTATGACCTAAGCTTTTGGGTTTTGCAAAGATGCTTCCCTACTTCACTGGCAGGGCCTCTGAGGATTTTAGATTTTAATGTAATCAAAATTATCTGAAGATATTTCTAAATGATTGCTTTTTGCATTCACTCCAGAGATTTGGATTTACTAAATCAGGATAGGCTTAGAATTTTGCATTTCTAATAAGCCCACATATGATACTATTGCTACTGGTTCATGGATAACAGGAAAATGGAGTTTTTCTCTCAGGACATTAGTTAGTGTCTGGTGACATTTTTTTGGTTGTCCCATCTCAGATTTGGGGGATAGTAGTGGCATCTGGTGGCTGGAGGCCATGGTACTGTTGAACATCTCACAATGGACATGACAGCACCTGTCCCTTACCCTTAGACAAAGGGTTTTCTGATGCAAAATGTCTACTGTATCAGGACTGAGAAATTGTCCTAGTCCTGCCCCTGGATATATATTTAAGTCATAATAAACCAGGGAATTTGAATAAAGATTTATAATAAAATTTTAGATCTTTTGATTCATATCATTTTGAAAATTGAGATATAGAATCACCTGCATGACTTAGATATACACAGTCAGTAAACATTGATTTCTAGTTCTAAACAGAAAACAGTGTTTTACACATGCAAAAAAAAATTTGTTCTTTAAAAAAATTTTGAGAAAGCATGGATTGTTATTATAGCATTTGAGTGCCTTCCAAAGGGTTTCAAATCCTCTGTGAGAAATATGAACTTTCCAAATAGGCCACTGGAAGATAATGATTCTGCTTTTACTAAAGCAGTCAACATAAGATCTTATTAAAAACTAGTGTTCTGAGTGTTTATTTAAATGACATCTACATCATTTTTATATTTTTTAATTTTTAATTTTTGGTCTTTTTGAGGTAGGGTTTCATTATGCAATTCAGGCTGGCCTTGAACTCACTTTCTAGCCCCAGGATTGCCTCAAACTTACAGCAATCCTCCTGCCTCATCCTTCTGAGTGCTGATATTACATGTGTGCACCACCACACTTGGCCTACATCACTTTTTAAAACATTATTATTTAAAATGAAATCCCTAAGAATTGATCCAACATTTATTGTGTGGCTTTATGTTTAAGAGATTTACTAGGTAATAGCACTAGTAGGAGTTTAAGAAAACAAAGATTTGTCTCTAGTGGGTTTAAAGCGAAGGTATGTGTGGGTGTCTCTGTTGCATAAACAACAAGTGAGGAGTGCTTAGAAGATAGCAAATATGTTTTGAAATCATGAGTGCTTTCTAGAGCATTGTCATGGGAGGAATTGCTTTATAGGAAAGAAAAAACCATGAGTAGACCCAGATCAGTCTAAGAGAACTATAGGAGCAAGATAAGTAATCTGAGTGTGATGGGTTAAGGCTAAAAATTGCGTGTCCCCTACAAGAGGGACATATCCCGAGGTCAGCCTCTGCACAGTCTGGTGGCTAATGATCTGAGCCAGCCGCCAGTCACAGGGTTCATCTCAGCCCCTTCTGCAGTGGGAGGAGGTATGTGGGTGAGCAACTGGATGCCCAGTTCTGGGAATGTAGCGGGGTTCTGACACTCGGTTGTGAACTTTCTTATGAGTTTCAACCAAGACTCAGTGAGGACGACTGAAGGGACACAACCACATTTCCATTTGCACAGGGGAAGCCAAAGCAACTGTACTTGAGGAATAAAGCACAAGCTCAGTGGCTGGGCCAAAATTTGAAAACAAGTTAAAATAAGGCAGTATGTCCGCAGTCCTCTCCCTCCACCCCCCTAATGCATTATTCTCTTTAACAATTTGACCTTTGAATTTGTGTTCCATTGTTTACGTGTCATATGTCTACTTTAGTGATGTTGAAGGCTGATATCTCTCCATGAGTCTTCCTTTCCACCTATCTTGGTTACTTTTCTCTTGTTTCTTCTCAGCAATTGAGATCTCCTCAACTCTATCCTTGTAGTTTGCAATTTTACTGGAGTTTCCTTTCTGGCCAGACTCACAACATTTTAAATTGTCCTGCTGGGCTCTTTGTTTTTGATTCACAACATAAATCTGATTAAAATCCTCCAACAGTAGCCATGTCACAGCCTCAACATTCAAGAGCCTTGAAAGTTCTTCTGCCAGATTAATTAGCCCACTACCCTTAATCTTAGTCTTATGCAAAGTCTCTGGACTGAAGCAAAATGCAGGCAAGCTTCCTGCCAAGCCATAACACACATCATCTGGAGTCCAACAACCAATGCAGTTCTTCTTCCCAGCAGAAACTTCCTGAACCTGGTCTTTACACACCTCCAAACCTTTCCTATCTCTTCCCGCAAGCCATTCCCAAAGGCTCTGGAACCACACGGTCAGGTATAGTCACAGCAATGACCCCACATTACCAAATTCTGTCTTAGTTACTTTCACGTCATTGCTGAGACAAGACCCAATACCGAAAATTAAGGAAGGAAAGGTTTATTTATGTCACAGTTTGTGGAGATTTCAGTCCATAATCAGCTGGTTCCAAGGCAGGGTGGCATGGTAAGGGGCAACAGTTCATGGTGGCAAAGGACAGCAAAAGCAACAAAAGCGCCAGAAGGGGAAGCAAGCCTCTTTTCCTCACTTACCTTGCATGCCGGTTACCCACTCACACCATCTCCCTGCCCTCCTCTTGCACAGGATGAGAATGTTTACAAAGTAAGGACCCTGGCCCGCTGCCGAGCCTCTTAGTTAAACTTCTAAACTCCTCAAATTCACACAAGGTATCAACCATAACACCATCTCTCTGTTCAGTTCTTTTCCAGATTTTTGCAATTTTTAGTAGGTCAGGGAACATTATTTCACCTGGTTCCCACTGAAATATTATAGGAAGACACACTTAGATGAAACCTGTTGGCATAAGTTTCTATTTGTTGGGGTAAACGCAGAGAGGATATTCACCTTCTAGTTAGATGCTTCGTGGATGTTATTTAAGCAGCAGCCTGGCCCTCTTGTCTCATGGTGATGCATTTTTTACATTTTTCATATTTAATAATTACTTTAAAATGGTCACAGGAATAAATTTCTTTTTCCTTCTAAGAAGGTCAGACAGATGAGCAGACCATTTCTCATCATTGTTGAATCCCTGATTTGCAATAGAATTTGCAGCAAAAAAACTACTTGATATTTATTCTCCTTTTCTCTGACACTAAGATGTTCAATAAATGTGTATTCTTTGAAATCTACTGGAAGGGTTCTCACCCTCACCCAAGTTTTGGTGTTTCAGAAGCATTTGGTTTAAGACCAACAAAAGACATAAGCTACTCACCTAGAAATGAGGAAACCCTTCCCTGTGCTCCTCTAAGACTCTCACTGGGAACTGATTTTGTCATCACCCCGTAGGGTGGGCAGCTCCTTTTTATACCCAATGTTTTCACTGTGGGTATGAATAAATTGGGAAGAGCTTTTACCCACCACCCCTCAGGCTCTCACTCCCTCCAAATACCTTCTAAGCAAGACACTTACTAGACCCTGTAGAGGTATAAAAGTGAGTTTGATATTTCAAGGATTCTGGCCTTCATTGGTGGAAGCAGACACACTTGATTTAGGCATTTGACACAATCCCTGTTGACTTCCTTCTCTAGAAATAATTTGGATTCTTTGAATTTAAGAAGGACTAGAAAGTAACAGAGATCAAATAGCTTTTCAACTGAGTCTTCATTCCCTGTTCTAAATAACACTGCCCTCTGAACAACTCAGATATTTCATTGCTCTTTGCTTTCTCTAGGGATGTTTTTGATTCTTTCTAATGTCAGCAGATCTGGACAATGAGGTTGGGGTTGGGAGGAGGGAGAGGCACAATAATGCTTGGAAATATGAGACAGTAGGACTAGGCTACTTAATACTTCATTTAGCCAGGCTCACTGGGACATCTCTTGCTGTTTACAGCCAATGTAATTCTGAGGGAGGGCACCTCTCCCTCACATATTTACCGGTATTAAATGTCCTTGACTAGCATTAGGGGAAAGGCTTTCTTCTGAGACAGGTGCCAAGCATTTTTATGTGATTTTCTAAATAGATTAGAGTCACAATTGCTAAGCTTGTCAGTCTCCCACAAAAGCAAAAAAAAAAAAAAAAAAAAAAAGGCCTTAATAGTTTAGTAAGTGCCAAAACGTGAGTTTAGCTACTTTTTCTAGTCTACAGGGGTTTTCTTGGACTAGTAGACAGTGTGGCTTCTATGTTCAGTGTGGTTCTTCAATCTCTACCTGAACGCAGGGTGAAGCCGTGGTCAGCAGACCTCTGTAAAGTTAAACTTCATCTTTAGGAACATCTTTTTCAGTGTATATGAAATTCTAGTTAATAGGTCCCTCTTAAAGCATTCTGGTGATACCAGCATAATGTGGGCAATGTTCTAAATGAGTGAGAATGTAAATCATGGAATCATTTAAATTCAAAACCACAGATTACAGCTTTTAATGTCTTCCATGTAAAGCTAGAGATTCATTCATAGCAAATAAAAAGTATAAGCTACAAAGATTTAAATAATTTATGGAGCAATAAAACATCATTTATATCTATAAGAACAGGTATTTTTAAATAGAATAGAATAAAATAGGGTAGAACTATAAGTAGGTGACTATTTAAATGTATATATTTAATATACTGTTTCATGCTAAGCTTTCAATAAAATATCACAGAAAATTGGAGCTTAAAGCCATTGGAATATATACTAATTGCACAAGTTTTCCAAGCCATTGTAAGTTGAAATACATGGAAATTTATACAAGAAATATGTTGTTTTTTGTGTTTGTCTTTGGAAATAGGGATATAAATATATTCAAATGCTTATTGATCTCTTCTAATAGTATCACAGTAGGATTTTTGCCTGAAAATAGAGCATTAACATAAATCTTTCTTACTTTCTATAAACAATGTGTCCCATCTCTTCTGGTTATGCTGTACCTGTCTTGGAAACATTATTTTCCTATAGATATAAAGTAAGATTTTCTTCTGCCTCCTCACATATCCTATTTACACAATATAAAATAAATTCTATCATAATTAATTGACAACAGGACTCAAGTAAGAGCTATGCATCCAAAGATCTGAAAGGTACTTCCCTTACATCTGATGTCCAAGGCAAAATCTATTTGTGGACTTCAATTTATGATGAAAATATAACAAGGCTGTGATCGTGTGTGTGTGTTCAGAAATGTCAAAATGTATCCCATTTTGAATTTTTAAAATCAGCTAACAAGCATCCCTAGAATGAATACAGTACAAATACTGTTGCTTTAAATTATTTTCATTTGACCTTCCCCAAAATGCATTATGTAAGGATAGAATACTGGGACTATCAGAGTTTATTATACATCTTATTAGTGATTCAAGTCCCAGTCAATCCATGGAGTGTTTGCTCTGAGCTAGGAATGTTTCATCATAGACTTGGGAAAGGATGAAATCGTGAGTGTAAGGGAATGTACACAACTTCCTTGGAATTTTAGAGAAACCGCATTAAATCTTTTGCATATGTGTCTGTATTGGAAAGAAATAGGCAGATATTCTGATTTTTATTTTTCTTTTCACACATAGTCCTGGTCATATTCCCTCCATAAATGTGCTGGACTTATTCATTTTATGTTGAAAAATTGCAGGTGTGTATAAAGCCACTATAACTTTAAGAACTATAAATAGCCTTTCCTGACAGGTTCAAAACTGTAAGACAGAATAGAAGAGTTTTCTTCAGTCATATGAATTTAGATTCCATGGAGTTGCACCCATGTAGTTTTCTCTATTGTCATTTACACAGCAGCTCTGTTGACATTTGGCACTGGGTTGTTTTCCTGACATGTCACTAGTTTAGCTTTGGAGCTTCTCTTAATTCAGCCTTTGGGTAGAAGTCATACCACATTATTAAAGAAGATAAAAATTCAGCTTACAAAGTATTCTTAAAATATGCCAATCCAATAACTTAAGTTTAATAAAGAATCCATTTGATATACTCAATTGCAAAAAGACTAAAAAAAAATTATCCTACTGTCCTTTATTATACTATGCACTAAATGCTAACTTAATGAGAAGTGACTATGAGGTTTGTTAAAGCCATTTTTGCCTCACTATTAGTTATTCGCTTTCTCTATAGATTTTCTTTAAAGGAAAAGATCTGACTTTTTGTGCCATGATATGAGTATATTCAAACCAAATATGCTGTTATTTACTACCTGAAGCATTTGTATTTGCCAAATATAAAACACTAGATGGCAAATCTTAACATTTTAAATACTTTGTGTCACAAATTCAGACAAGAACCATGCACTAGGTATAGACAAAAATCATGCAGGATCAGTGTAGGCAGTAACAGCTGTATCTGTCCCATATCTTTTCTCTGAGTTTTTACTGCTTGTTCTTCTATGAGATCATTTCTAGGTCAACCAGTGTCAGACACAAGGGTGAGATGGACAGATAACACCTGAGAGACTCAAAACTTAGTTGCTGATGTGCACGGCCTTGGGTTAACATTCAATGTCCCTGTACTTGTTTTCTTGTGATAGTCTACCTATCAACTTTACAAATTTCATGTGAGTAATGAATAAGATTTTGATGTTGATTTTTAAAACAAAGCATTCTAATGCTCCCCTAGAAAGCAAAATAAAATATATTTTTACAATTCTTTTTAATCTGTAGACAAAATCAGTACTTGTTTAGAAATTTAAAACAGTGACAACCTTTAGCCATCACTAAGGCCAGCACAGTCACTAACGTACACAGCTTGGGTCCTAAGCTGGGTGAAGGAGTTAAGACCAAACCCCAACACCCACTCCTAATCTGAGATCTCTGGAAGAATTTTTTTTTGAGAATCAGAGAGACACACATGCATGCACATGCAGGCACCCATGCACACACACACACACACACACACACACACACACACACACACACACAGTCTGAAACCAGAATGTAGCTGAAGCACATGAGTTAGGTCTGGGTGCACTAGATAAAAGGAAAAAAATCCCAGAATTAATTTCTAACCACTGTCCTACTCTTATGAAGATTTGTCATCCAGATTCATAAAACCAGCATAGGTTGAAAAACTCTGTGATAAAGTATATTTTAAAGCCCCAGACCCTTGACATAAGTACGTATAAACCTTCTCTGTAGAAACTCACTTTATTCTACAGCCTTGAGGACCCACAGATTAAGTTCTTTGAAGCATGAGATCAAAGTAAAAAATCATTAAATACACAAGGGATAAAAGCTTACATGAGCAAGAATCTATAAAAACAAAATACTGACCCTGCCTCCAAAATACTGAAACTATTCAAATGATAAGACATATAAAATGATGAGATTATAAAACAGTATATAATTATGAAATAAATAAAAAAGAACAAAATAGAAGTGATATGATAGTGATAATAATACTGTGGCACATTTGTGGAGAACTGGGTGCTGGGCTAATTATTTGAAATTTTCACTTCCCATAGTAACAGCGGCAGCTGTATCTGGGGACAGAGGCAGAGGCTTATAGCTAGCTAGTTACCCTAGAGTGCATCACTAAAAAGAAAACACTAACTAAAGAGAGTTCTATACTACCAACAAAGCTTTCCACAGTAAGAACTCACAAACCTCAGCACAAAACAAAGAAACAAAATGAAAGGAACATGAGAAACGAAGGCAATAAAATTCTTCTAAAAACACCTAACTTCCCCAAAGCCAGTCCATCAGTCATGCACCCAAATTTTGCAAAAGGATAACAAAGGAGACTAGGAAAATGTCAATAAGGTGTTCAGTGATCTAAGGTTATGTTTTTTTGGTTTGTTTTTTCTTCCGGTACCAGGTATTGAACTCACAACCTTGCACTTGCCAGGCAGGCACTGTGCCGCTGAGCTAAATCCCCAGCTCAGTGATCTAAAAGGTGATATAATTAAACAGACACAATGATCGGTGAGCTTACAACACACACAGAAGAAAGGCTCACTGAGCTAAAGAAAATTTAGAAAACTTTGAATAACAGGTTTAGCCAAGAACTGGGAATCATTGAGAGTGTTCCAGACAGAAATCCAGGAGAGATGAAAAAAGTCTATTGAAAGTATGGGCAGTAGAAGCTAAATGTGTCTGGAAAGAGTATCTGAACTAAAAGGGCTGCCACGCAAGACCAAATATTCAGAGATTCTTTTAAAAAGAGACTATCAAAAATGCATGCAGCAATTCCTAGATGATGCACAGAAGAATCATCTAAGATTAACTGGAGTTAGTGAAAAATGAGAGGACAGCAACAATGGTAGAAAAAACATTGCAGAAATAACAACAGACTAGTGTGTGTGGTGGTGTATGCCTGTCATCCCAGTACTGGGGAGGTTGAGGCAAGAGGTTTTTCACAGGTCTGAGGCCCACCTGTGCTACATAGTGAGTTCAAAGCCAGCCTGCACTACATAGCAAGACCCTGTCTCAGAGGAAAGGAAATAACAGCAGAAAATCTACCAAAGAGGAAGTGAATTAAACATACAGGAAGTGAGGCATGTAGAATCCCAAATAGCAACAATAAAAAGCAGAATTTCTCCACAATGCATCACAGCCAGAATCCCAGAAGTCCATCACAGGGACAGAATCTAAAAAGCTGTTAGATAAAAGTAATGAATCGCTTACAAGGGTAAACACATTCAAGTTACAACAGATTTCTTAGCACAAACCATGAAGACCAGAGACCTTGGAGTGAACTATTTCAGGAAAATAATTTCCAACCTAAACATATATATCCTCAAAAATATCTTTTAAAATTTTTGGAAAAATAAGTTACTTCCATGATAAAGATCAACTTAAGAAATTCATGACCACAAAAACAGCACTACAAAAAATTCTTAAAGATATCCTAGAAAGAAAAATGATACCAACAGTCTAATAAAATAAATACACCAGACAGAATAAGTAGTTAAGTAAAAGGGGGAAAAAAATATCAGCAACAGGAAAACATACAATAACAGGAATAAGTCAATGCCTTTCATTAATAACTCTTAATGTGAGTGGTCTCATCACCACAATCAAAAGACAAAAGATACAGACTACAACAATGGGTCAAGAAACAAAACCCAGCAATATACACTATTTAAGGAACACATTTCACTAAAAGGAAATACAAAATTAAAACTCAAAGGATGAAAATCAATATTCCATGCAATGGAAACCTGAAAACAAGCATGAATGCCTAGTCTATTTTCAGAAAAAGTGAACTTCAAACCAAAACTGATCATAAAAGGCAAAGGTCTCTGCACATTGGTTAAGAGAGCAATTCAACAGGAAGAGAGAACAATTAGAGACATATATGCACCAAATATGGGCATGGCCACGTTCATAAAATAAACAATACTGGACTTAAAAGATCAGATAGGCAAAAGTACAATTACAATGGGGGAATTCAATACTCCCCCTGGAACAAATGAAAGTAAGTATGGACTTAATAGCTATCTAGAGTGTTCCAACCAACAACAAAAGAATTCAGTTCATCAAAGAACAGGTCTCTTAGAAGAATGAATGAAATACACAAACCACTATCCAATCCTACCCCAAAAAGGAAAGAAAATGCACAAATCAATGCAAGTAACAATGAAATAGAAGAGATCACAGTGGTCACCATTGAAATTCAGAAGATAATTAGTAACTACTTTGAGAACTCATACATTAAAGAAATGGAGAACTCTGAAGAAATAGATTCCTAGATACACATGAATTACCAAAACTGAAACAAGAAAGTGTAAAATCCCTTGAAAATTCAGTAAGAGGCAAAAAAATAAAGCAGAAAATTAAGAACCTATCAACTAAGAACTAGCCAGGTCCCCATGGAGCCACTGCTAAATTCTATAACAACTTTAGGAAAGATCTAATGCCAATACTTCTCAAATTCTATCTTGAAACTGAAAGGGAATGAGCACTCCCTTTCCTTCCTAGGAGCGAATACTACCCTGATTCCAAAACTAGAAAAAAATTCAACCAAAAAATGAGCTACAAGACAAGCTCTTTAATGAATATAGATGCAAAGATCCTCAGTAAGATACTGGGATACAGAATGCAACAAATCACCAAAAAGATCATACACCAGAACCACCTAAGATTCACTCCAGGGATTCAGAGATGACTGAAGAAGCACAAATCAGTAAATGTAATATATTAACTGAACAGCAAAAGTACAAAAATCACATGATCATCTCAGTTGATGCAGAAAATGATTCTGACAAAATCCAACATCCATTTGTGGAAAATAAAAAACTCCAAAGAAATATATGTGTAGAAGGACCTTATCTCAGTCTAATATAAAAAAAAATGACAAAACAATGTCTAATGTCACATAAAATGGAAAACATTTGAAAACTTTCCTTCTAAAATTAGAAGCAAGATGAAAATGCCTACTATTACCATTCCTGTTAAGTGTACACTGGAAACATCAGCATGAGCAACCAGGAAAGGGAAAGCAATAAAAAGGCATAGAAGACCCAGAAAGTCCCCAGTGTTCTCTCAGAATGAATAACCAAATTCTGTAGCATAGTGGGATACAAAGTCAACACACAAAAATTAAAATTTCTTATACATCAACAATGGACTCAGTGAGAGAGAATTTAGGGAAATAATATCTTTTACTATAGTATCAAGTAAAGTGAAATGTCTCAGAATCAACAAAGGAAGTGAAAGATTTCTACAATGAAAACCACAGTATTCTGAAAAAAGTGATTGAAGAGAATATCAGAAAGTGGAAATATATCCTATTCCTGCATAAGCACAATGATCCTCCACAACGCATGTAGTCAAGATACCTGTCCTTCCAAGACTGTTCTACAGATTTAACACAGTTCAAATCTAAATATTGATAGCATTCTTCACAACTAGAAAAAAAACCTAAAATTCATATGGAACCAGAAGAGAAGTAGAGAAGTGAAAGAAAATTGGGGTAGCAAGACATGAGACATCATTATCCCAAACTTCAAGTTACGCTACAAAGACACAGTGATAAAAACAGCGTAATATCAGCAAAAACAAATTTAGTGGACTAATGGGAACAGGATACAAGTTGCACAAACAGCTTCAACCACACTCAGCTACCTTATCCCTGACAAAGGGGCCAAATCCTTTCTTGGAGGCAAGCTAGCCTGTTTAACAAATGGAGCTGGGAAAAATGGCAATCCACATGCCAAAGATTGAATCTAGACTACATTTGTCTACCAAACTAAAATCACAGTGAATCAAAGATCTAAGAATTAGAAAAGAAATACTTCATGTCCCGGAAGACAAAATAGGTAAAACTCTTGAACAGATAGGTGTAGGCGAGGACTTTTTGAACAGAACTCCAATGACATAACAAATTACACCAAAAATCAACAAATGCCAGATTGTGCATAACAAAGGAAGCAACCAGTAGAGTGAAGACACAACACACAGAATGGAAAAATTTTGCCAGTTACAAATCAGAGAACAAATATCTAGAAATGTATAAAGAATTGAAAAATATTACATCCCCAAAATAAAAAACTCACTCAAAAATGGGCAACTGCTATGAACAGACCCTTCTCTGAAGAACATGTACAAATGGCCAATAAGTATCTGAAAACTTGGTCAACATCTTGGTCAACATCTGCAAAATTAAAACCACACTGAAATTCCATCTTACTCCAGAAAGAATGGCCACCATCAAAAAGTCAAATAATAACAAATTCTGGAGAGGCTATGAGGGAAAAGGAACACTTCTGTGTAGCTGATGGGGATGTAAACTGGTATAACCACTATGGAAATCAGTTTGGTCTACGGCCATAGCACCCTGAACATGCCCAATTCCATCTGATCTCTGAAAATAGTTTGGAGATTTCTCAAACAACTAAAACTAGAAATCCCATTTGCTCCAACCATTCCCTACTAGATATTTTCCCTAAGGATTAAAGGCATCATATTCTAGTGACACAGGCATACCAGTGTTTATAGCCATACAGATCTCAAAAGCTAAATCTGGGAAGTGGCCTATATATCCATGAGCAGATGAATGTACAAAGAAAATGGAGTATTTACACACAATTAAGTATTACTGTGCCATGAAGATAAAGTTGGGCCATTTGTGGGAAAATGGATACAACCTTGTGACTAGTTAAGTGAAATAAACCAGACATAGAAGTTTAAATATTACATGCTTTCTCTTACATAAGAAACATAAATTATAGATAAAGAGAAAATTAAATGTAGATAATAGGAAGTAGGAAGACCAATCTTTCTCCAATGGGAAAGAAATGGAGGGGAGGGAGTGGAGGGACAGTGTATAAAACAAGGAATTAAGATATATTACATGCAAGTACAAAATCCACACAAGGAAGGTACACATTATGTACTACAAACACGGCCTAATAATAATGCACTAAAATGATCCATAATTTTCTATTTCTTAAGATGGCTGATGAGCACTGTGTTGTTTCTTTTAGTTTTGTTAGTTTATACCTTTGTTCATACTATGATAAGATAAAAGTTTATTTTCTTCAGACCTCCAGCTAGGACTGAGAAAATAGCGTAGAGGTACTTATATGTACATGGGGGCATCTATAGAAAAAACAGCACCTCAAGGTATGGCAAAACCTAAGTGCTTATATACTTGATTTTAAAAAAACAGGAAGCAAAACTAAAATACATAGGAAAACCAAACTAAAATAGGAATTTTTTTGGTGTGTCTAAACTCTTTTATTACTGGGGCTGGGGATTTGGCTCAGCGGCAAAAGTGCCTGCCCTGCAAGTGCAAGGTCATGAGTTTGATTCCTGGTACTGGAAGAAAACAAAAAAACAACAACAAAAAAAAAACAAACTCTGTTATTACAGAAGTCTCTTGGCCTCCATTCTCCATCTATGGCATTAAGAATGTTTCTTCTTCCTGATATAGGAAAAGTGTCTTTCACAAGGGAGTTTCATATCCTGCTTTTGTTTCCAGATCCAAGTCCTGCTCCTTGCAGCACAGCAGGCCAATTAAGTCAAGAAGGTGTATCTGAAAAGCCAGCTAATCTGGGAAATGGAGGAGTTACCCAAATTTCACTTTCCTGAGATGCCGATTGAGGAGTGACGTATGTGGGGAATGGGTGACTGCAGACTTGAAACCTTCTCTTAGTTTGACTTCTATCAGGAACTAATAGATTAGGCTAATAGTCTTCCTCACTATACTCTAGAAATTTCCACTGCTTTCTTGAGCTGCAAAATTATATATTTTAAATGGTTCTCTGAAATAGTCTAAATTGAGCATTTTTGATTGAGCTATCTTATTTTTATTTTGCTTTTGACAAAATTCATACAGATGAAATTTTAAATGGTGGGTATGAAAGGGACATATATATATATATAAATGCAAGGTAATATTTGAGTATGGTGGTGCATGCCTGTAGTCCCAAGCATGCCTATAATCCCAAATGTTCAAAAGGCTGAGGCAGGAGGATCGCCATTACTTTGAAACCAGCCTAAATTACATAGGATGACCCTGTCTCATAACAAAAAATAAAAATTAAAAAACAAACAAATAAAAACAAATACAAAGCATACACATTTCAAAAAGTAAGTTAAATGACTCTTTTTAAGAAAAAATTTAGTAGTACATAAAGTTCCCATTCCTTGCAGGAAATTGGTATATTTACATAACACATCTTTGCTCCTTTTTTGAACCCCTTTCTCTTCCTCCCCTCATCCATCTCTTCATCTTCTTCCTTTTTGGTACATGTTTTCAGTATATAATGTTTACATTCTTTGTGTGGAGGCCACTATAATACTGTTCTGCAATAAAGAAAGGTAAACAAGACATTTGTAGGGAAATGGATGCAACTTGGTCATAGTGTTAAGTGCAATGAGTCATCTTTTTGACTAAAAAGTAGCTAAAAGTCAAGTAAGATGGCTCTCCTCTAGAATTGTGGGTATACCTACTACTTTTTGTTGATTTGTGTTTATTTTGACAATACCAAGGCAATATTATTGGGAGAAACAGAGGTGAGAATAGAGCATCTTAGTCCTTCTATAGAATGAACAAAGATTTCCTGTTAAGTGACAAAAATGTCACAGGAGGAAAGAACAAGTCTCATCAACAGAAGCAAAGATATTAAAGCACACGTAGTTAAGTTAAGACAAGAGTTCACCTACCTCAGTACCTGCCACTTCACCATCAGGAAAAATATGTATCGCACTGGGTGTATAAGATTTCAGAAGATCATTACAGGAAGAAATACTAAACTTTGGTGAAAACTGATGCATTCACGATGGTACTTATGTTTCATAATCAGAGTATTGTCAGTCAGAAAGCCTGCTAATCCTTGGCTGTATTAGAGTCTGCTAATATCAACGTTGGTATTTCTAAAACTTTTCTTTTATGTATGTCTTTGTTTTGTAGCTTAGAGTAATGCTTTGCACACAGTAATTGCTCAACAAATATTTGTTGAGTGAATGAGTGAATTATATATCTAAGTTAAAAACTCAGAGAACAAAACCCAAAATTGATGGTTTAAATCAGAATAAATATTTGCAAATGCATTTCATGTAGCATGAGAATAACTAAAGAGAATGCAAAGACATATCAAAATCAGCAGGGAGCAGAATAGAACAACTGTGAGATACATGAGCTTTAAAGTCTAAAGATGTGTGTTCAAAGCCTATCAATACCTACTTTGAAAACCTGTATTCTAATAACATGGGAAACAGAAGAGATGGACACATTCCTAGACACATATGAATTAGAAAACCTGAATTAAGAAGACATAAAACATGTAAATAACCCAAAATTAGCCAATGAAATTGAAGATGTAATTAAAAACCTACCAATAAAGAAAAGCCCAGGTCCAGGTGGATTCACTGCTGAATTCTATAAGAAATTTAGAGAAGATCTAATGCCACTATTCTTCAAACTCTTTAATGAAATTGAAAGGAAAGTAGACTCCCAAAGTCATTCCTGGAAGCCAGTTATTACCCTGATACTAAAACCAGAAAAGGATTCAACCAAAAAAGAGAACTACAGCCCAATCTCTTCAGTGAATACAGATGCAAAAATCTTCAACAAGATACCAGGAAACTGAATGTAACAAATCATCAAGATTATACACCATGAACAAGTTGGATTTTTAGGGATGCAGGGATGGTTCAACATATGCAAATCAATAACTATAATACAAGTTATCATCAGATCCAAAGATAAAAATCACGGGATCATCTAAATAGATGCAGAAAAAACATTTGAAAAGTCTAGCACTCATTTATGAAAATTAGAATAGATGGCCTTTGTCTCAAGCTGATAAAAGCCATCTATGACAAACCAACAACCATTATCTTACTAAACAGTTAAAAACTGAAAGCTTTCACTGTAAACTCAGGAAAAAGCTAGGATGTCCACTGTCACCACTCCTATTCAATATAGTTCTGAAAATATTAGCCAGAGCAATTAGACAAGAGAGAGAAATAAAACAAGTAAGGATAGGAAAGGAAGAAGATAAATTATCTTTATTTGCAGATGACATGATACTCTACTAGATGACCCCAAAAACTCCACCAAAGATGTCTAGGTCTAATAACCAAATACAGTTGCATAGCTGGACACATAGTCAACACTCAAAATGGATAGCATTCCTGTACGCAAATAACAAAGTCACTGATAGAAATTAAGGTAGCCACACCTTTCACGACAGCATCAAAATTTGAAATATTTAGGAATCAGTCCAGCAAAGGAAGAAAAGATCTTTACGTTGACAATTTTTATGTAATTTTCATTATGGATTGGAGCTTCTCTGTACATTCACTACATATTGGAGCTTCTCTGTACATTCGCTATGTCTTGTAAACTCTCTTTTACATTTTACCTGGAGTTCTCTTCCCCTGCTCTTTCTTTCCAATAATTCTCACTATAGTTGTATTTCAATTTGCTGCTTGCCTTTCTATTGAGATTTTAAGTTCAATGATCACAGCACTTGAGTCTAGAAGTTTACTGGTTTTTTTGTTTTGTTTTGTTTTGTTTTGTTTTTCTCCGGTACCGGGAACCGAACTCACGACCTTGTGCTTGCCAGGCAGGCGCTTTTGCCGCTGAGCTAAATCCCCAGCCCCTACTGATTATTTTAAATTTTAGTTTTATGCTATCTTGTTAACTACTCATTTCATGAGAAGTGATGCTTTATTCATTGCAATCTTCTTTGGCTTGGGTATAGATTTGGTTCTTTGGTGGTTTTATGTCTGCTCCAGAAAAACAAATCAGGCGGTTTGATACTTTCTTAGGTGGGAGTTTCCCTTTTTCACAGGTCGCATACATTTGAAACCAAAAGCCTAGTACCCCCAGGGTGAGGAATTCTCACATATCTTGTTTTGGTTTTGTTTCTCCGCCTAGAGCTGAGTTAAAGAAAAGTTTCTTTATTTATCAGTGTCAATGGGCGCAGTTTACTTTCTAGATTTGCCTTTTACTGAGTGTGTGGTTATTCAAAGTTCTCTGCTTTCTATGATGGTTTCAGGTCCATTTCTCACTTCTAGAGGCCCAGAGTCTTATCTCTTGGTCTTTTTTAAATGTTATGTTTTAACCACAGGGGTTTCTGACTGACTTCATTTTTCAATTTTTATTTACCTCTTGGAATTTCCCTCACTTTCATGCCAACTCAGTTATGTAGTTCAAGGTGCTTTGTGGAGGGACAATTCTTAGGGTTTCCACTCTTCTTGTACAAAATCAATCTCTAAATTATTTAAAAGGCCCAGCAATATGACTTGCTGCTAACTGACTACTTTTGCTCTTTCAAAATACAAAATTCACGTATTTTATGTGTTCCATAATTTCATTATTATTAAATATTTAATGTAAATGTTTTCTAACATTCAAAGTTAACTCTATTGGAGGGTTAAATGACATAATATAAAGAGAGTTTTGGGCATTAATGACATATGGTAAACATATAGCTTAACATTACAGACATATACCTGTTAATAAATACATGGGATATTATGGAAAGGATACAAACCACAAATCTATAATCTGGTGATTGGATCTGCCTCCAGGGAGAAAACTCAATTGCTAGAAACATGAAACAGAGGACACAATTTTTCCAGTAAATCACTTAGTAACTTCTGAATTTTTGAATTTGATGCATATCTTTCTTATTAAAAATTATTTTAAACATTAATAATTATGAATCTATTACAGTTGCATGTGAGACAGATGAGAATGTTTGAAATTATTTTCTTGTCTTAATTTTAATATGTGTGTGTGAGGTATTTACAGTTTTTATCTATATTCACATAGAAATTAAGGCTTAAAAATCCATCAATATATATCTATGCCAATAAAAAAATTACTGCTTTATTTTTACCTTCTTATATGATAGAATTAATGTTACATTACCTTAAAAATTATTACAGAGCAACTCACTCTAGCTTGTTGCAAAGAACAATAATAAAATACTTAAAAAGAAGGCAACATTAAAAAGCTGAACATTAAAGATAGCAAAGGTATTTTATACTTATAAATTATATCCATGCCTTGAATGTTTTATAGGAGGTATGCAGCCTCAGAGTTACATGGCAGAAAAGTGAGACTTGGCTTTGCTTTTGTTGCAAATTCTCAAAAAGCAAAGCACATCTGCTTGTTTAAAAAACTTCAAGCAAGATTCCTTTATATGTATGGAATGGTCCCTAAGACATTTACAGTAAACGTACTAAGGGATTCTTACAACTGCACCCTAGTTGGGATGTTTCCAGTGAAATATGAGCCCATTCAAAAGGGAGACATCTCTGTAGTCTAAGTGCTAGAGCGTCCTTTCAGAATGCCACTGGAATAGCCCAAAGCGGCCCACTATGTGCCTCTGCATTATTGAACTTTCCTTTACACTCATTGTCCCTAGGCAATTTTAGGCACTCTGGTATACTGATATCTTCATTTTCCATTTCATTTGATCTACATCAAAGTTTTTCAGTCTCTGTAATATTGGCATTGGGGGTTGACAATTCTTTGTTGCTAAGTGCTGCCCTGCAGTAATTCTGCAGTACTACTGTGGAATATTCTCTGACTTGTAACTTTTATGAAAGCATGAGTTGTCTTCTTTGTGAAATACTAGCTTCAACCTTCTTTGCGGTCAGAAACTGCAATGCCCTGCTGAATACACTTAAACTGACCATATTTGCAAGTTGAGAAAACTTGGATTTCTAAGGGAATACTACTTGTTTGTGCTTGCTTGTCTTGAAACTTTCCCTGTTTTATTCTCTCCAGCTAAAAAAGAGGTGCTTACTTCTGCCTCCTCATGATAATGTATAGCCAGGAAGCAACAGGAAAAGGGATATATTTTAAAAGTCACAAACTTATTCTATATTTAAATACTTCTTATTTTAGTACCTACGAGACAGAAAAGGAGAATGCTAATAACTGATTTACATAAAGTGGCTTTTTATGCTATCCTTATATTTACGCCAGCACTACAAAGAGCAGGTTTTTAAAATTTTTCTTTTATTTTAAAGAGAATAATAAAAAAGGAACAATAGCAAAATACCAACAGTATAGACAAATACAAACAAAACAAATACAATCAAAATGATACAGGGCTTCAGAACAAAATGAGAGGAATTAACAGTAGCTGTTTTATTACATATTGCTATCTTTACTGGATCAAATATCTAAATATTAAAACAGAAACACTAAATCTCCTGGAAGAGAAAGTAGGTAGCAATCTTGAAGACATAGGTATAGGCAGAGAGTTCTTGAACAAATACCAAACTGCATGGGAAATACTTCAGAGAATCAACAACTGGGATCTCACCTTATTGAAAAGTTTCTGCACATCAAAACAAATCACCAACAGAGTAAAAAGAAAACCCACAATTGGGAAAATATTTTAGCCAACTGCCTCTCAAAGGACTTCTATCTAGGATAGATAGAGAATTTTTAAAAATCAGACCTCAAAAATTCAAAGACCCAATCCAAAACTGGGCATCTGAGATAAATACACAATTCTCAAATGAAGAAATACTGCTGGCAAATAAATATATGAAAAAATATCCGTATGCATTTAATCTAGAAAAATCCTGGAAGAATGACTGCTCAACTGATAACAGGCAACCTGCCTACGACAATGTCTTGCAAACACTTTGTGAGATTACTGCCTATATCCAAACACACAAGCAAAGGGCTTTACTCATCCACTTCCTGTCTACCCCACTGAAGTTCCCTGCAGCACAACGCCTGCCCAAACAGTGGCATGACCTTGAGTAAGTCCTTTAACTCCTCTGAGTCTCAAATTTGCTTCACAATGTCTTCAAAAATTGGAGAGAGAATGGCGAGAATCTTATCTTTGATGAGTGCTCTTTGTCCTGGCTCCCCTCCCGTTGTTCTTGTCCTCCCACCCTACAGGGGAAAATGGTTGAAAACTGAACAAAGGTGACGAGAAAAAAATAAAAAATTATTCGTAAAACTATGGGAGACCAGAGAGGAAGGTTACTGCCTAATTAGCCTCTCGTGTGAGCACTAGGGAAAAAGGCAGCATGAGTATGTGGCGACATGCTGCAGGGCAAGTTAGTACGTCAGAGATCCTGTTGTTTACGCGGATGTGTACCATGGACCGCAGGAGGCAGATGAGTCCTGTTTTCCTCTGACTGCTTGTGCCTGTGTCTGAGTGAATAAAGCCAAGATGTGTCCGTCTTTGGTGGCTCTTTTGACGAGTTTCTACATGACACACATTACTCTTCTGTTTATTAAGTGAAGTTTAAGGCCCTGTACTTTGACTGTTCTCCTTTCCCCCCTCTCTGCTATACTACCCATATGTTGTTTAGCAAAACCAACATATGAGTTGGTGCTTTAGGCAACTAAAATTTGATATGTTTCAAACATGAACTTTCACAATTATCACTCGAGGCTGGGTCTTCAATGCAAACAATTATACTGTGCAATCTCCTTGTGACTGAGTCTGTACGTGACAGCCTCTCTCTCCCTCTCTCTCTGCTCCATCCTTGCGTGCTTCCAGTGAGGAATCTGCTTGCTTCAGGTAGTCACGTTGCATTCAGTCAGGAGATCCCAGGGGAGTCACAGGAGCGCCTGATGCTCTATCTGCTGAGCATATCCCGGACCACACTCAGCCAAGCCACCTACTTCGTGGACCCATGTTGAAATTGCCAATTTCTTCATTTATTGTCATGTTTCACTTATGATTTGTTTTCCTTCACAGGTTAATAGTTATTGCTGTCCCTTCCCTAGAAATGTAAACATAATTCATCTAACTGGAAAGCTTTCATATTGCATTTTATACTTTCTCTAACTAAGGAAATATGTGATCCATTTTCTAAAGAAATTTTGGAGTGTTTTGTTTTCTTCTGGTTTGGTTTTTGTTTTCTACTCTGGCCAGAATCATGTTCTCAGCAATTTTTCAATTCTTCTGACACATGAGTTAATGGTGATATTGGATTGGTTATAGTGAATTTTTTTAGCAAACTAGTTATTGTCATGTGCTCAACAAATTCAACAGAGGTGAGATATGAGATCAAGAAAAAATTTCATCTTCAACTTTTATTTTTCTTTGTACAAGTTTGTACTTAGTACAAACATAATTATTATAGTACAGTGCATAATCATTATATTCATCTTTAAAAGTTGGTATACGTACATAACAATTCTTTTTTTATCCCATTCCTCTCCCTTTCTCCCCTTCCCTCAACCTCTTTGTCCTATCCTTTTTACAAAAGATCTATCACCATGTTTTTTATTATGTATCTTGTATTCTGATCTTTAGTTATACTTAAGGTTTCTCATGTAAGAGAAGCCATGTAATATTTAAGCTTGTGTATTTGGTTTCTTTTCCTTTACATGATGATGTCAAGGGTATTCATTTCCTGAAGAAATGACTCAAATTTATTCTTCTTTACAACAAAGTAGTACTCCATTGTGTATAGATGGTGTATAGATGACACAAAAGCAAACAAGATACTGGCATACAGTGAAAACCAAGTAATAGCAACAATTATGTCACCCTGGCAATAACTGCAAAACCAGTGGCATTGAGTCAAAGAAAAATGGGATATTAGCATACTATAAGAAATAATGCACCTACCACTATATCACCCTTAACCATAGAAAATAGATCTTTGCTTAAAATCTAGACATCAAGACAAACCAAATATTAACATATATTAAATATCTACTAACACAACCACAAACACACTCAGCCACCTGATCTTTGATAAAGGGGCCAAAAAAACTCACTGGAAGAACTGTAGCCTCTTTAACAAATGGTGCTGGAAAAATTGGCTTGCCACCTGCCAAAGACTGAAAATAGACCCAAGCCTATCACCATGCATCAAACTCAAGTCAAAATGGATCACAGATCTCAATATTAAAACAGAAACACTAAATTTATTGGAAGAGAAAGTAGGTAAAAACCTTGAAGACGTAGAGGTAGGCAGAGAGTTCATGTACAAAAACCAAACTGCACGTGAAACACTTCAAAGAATCAACAACTGGGATCTCATCCTACTGAAAAGTTTTTGCACATCTAAAGAAATCACCAGCAGAGTCAAAAGAAAATCCACAAACATGGAAAAAATTTTAGCTGACTGTCCCTCAGACCAAGGACTTCTATCTAGAACATATAAAGAATTAAAAAATATCAGCACCCTCAAATTCAAAGACCCAATCCAAAAATGGGCAGCTGAGATGAATACACACTTTGCAGATCATGAAATACAAATGGCAAATAAATATATGAGAAAATGTTCAACATCATTAGTCATTTGAGAAATGCAAATTAAAACAACATTGAGATTCTATCTCACCCCAGTAAGAAGGGCTAGCATTAAGAAATCAACTAATGACAAATGCTGGCGAGGCTGTGGAGCAATAAGGACCCTTCTCCACTGCTGGTGGGAATGCAGACGGGTGAAACCACTGTGGAAATCAGTTTGGAGATTCCTCAGAAAATTAGGTCTAGAGGTCCAATTCAACCCAGCTATTCCCCTTCTGGGTATTTTCCCAGAAGATGTGAAATCATCATATCACAGTGATATATGTGCACCTATGTTCATAGCAGCACAATTTGTAATTGCTAAATTGTGAAAGCAACCCAAATGTCCGTCCACTGAGGATTGGATAAAAAAATTGTGGTACTTTTATATAATGGAATATTACTCAGCTGTAACGAAAGATAAACTCGAGGCTTTTATAGGTAAATTGTCACAACTAGAGACCATACTCATAAGTGAAATAAATCAGACCTGCATGTGCAAGCACCACATTATCTCACTAGTATAAAACCTGAAAGAGTGAATAAAAACTAGGAGGTATGATAGACACTGTGAAACGAAAGGAAAATGCTCAAGGGTAAAGGGCAACCGGGATGTGGGAAAAGAGAAGGGAAAGGAGGAGAAATTTTGTATATATGTATGTATATACAGGATAGTTAACATAGTTGTTCTACTGTCTTCTGTTTCTTTGCTGAAAGAAACAGTTAATGATTCCTTGATTGATTAATATTACATGTCTCTATTTGCTTTCCTGAGAAACCACTTTAAAGATATCAGTCTGTAATACAACAAGCATTGTTAATTTCCTACCACTTTGTAACTCTGTATTGTTTGTATTATTCTTTTGCTATTTTGTAAAGGGTTGTCTGTTTGTTAATGTTTTCCTTCTTTTATTTTTAAAATAAAAATAAATAAATATCTACTAAATGCAACTACTATACTACCATTACCAATAGAACAGAACTTAATAACAGCAGAGAATTAACTAAATATCTAAAGATTAATAAAGTTTAATAGTAAACTAGTAAAGATAGAGAGGGTGGGGAACAGAAGAATGAAAGAAGCAAAATTTGAGAAAGAAAAGGAAGATAGAAGGAAGAGATTAAATTGATATAATTAATAGAATTAGGTAAAAGTTACAGAAAAGAATAGACCAGAAAAAGAAGAAAAAAGAGAATAGCAAAAAAAGGAAACAGAAGAAAATAATAAAAGGATAAAAAAGACAAATCCTCAAAAAATTAAATAAAAATTGAAAGAAAATGAGTCCAGAGAAAATGCTTCCGTGCTTTTGATTAGGGGTTACTTTCCAGGATTTGCAGTACTGGGATACACCACATATGGGGGAAGGGTAATGTTACTACTAAGATCTATTTTGTCTCCACACTCAGGTTTTTGTGTGTGAATGCTGAATCTCACCTCAGCTTTCCTCTGGGTGTAGTCGGGCTGATTTCAATCCTCAGGTTCTAGTCACTAGCAGTTCCTAGATTTTTGTGTTCTGCTATGCACCCTAAGTTACGGATTTTCCACCTAGCTTTATGGCCTGTGTGTTTGTGAGGTCCCCTTCTTTCTCCAGAGGCCCGCCTTCCATACATCCCAGGTTGTGGCAACCATCCAAGCTGAGGCCTATTCTTGCTTCTGTGGGCAGATGAGGAAAGCACACAGATCACTAAGTTCTGGGCTTGTTTTAGAGAGTGGGGCAGGGGTTCAAGTAGACTTCCTAGTTTCATGCCAGCACCTTCAGACCTAGCCTTTTTAAAAACCCACATGCAGCCAGCCTGGCTTCTCAAATCGGGGTTCCGGACCTTTATTACTTCCTGGTAAGAGTTTAAACTTCTCAACAGGATCTTGTCTAGCTTGTGCTCTCTCTAAACTATCTCTTGCGGCTGTCTCCCACCCAGTTGCTGAGGTAGGGTGACATCAAAAGCCTGAAGTAGTTGTTCTTAGTTGTTTGTTCCTCAGTATTGAACAGTTAACCTCCTCCCCAAGTCATCCCTAATTACACCCTCTCAAATACAGTGGGCTGTGTATGCACTGCATTTCTTCTCCAGCTCTAGCCTGCCGTGTGGAAGGAGTCACTCTCAGAGGAAAACTCCACTCTATTTTGCAGTTTACAATATCCGTTGGCTTTTCTTGGTGCTTGTGCTCCTGGCATGGTCTGTAGTTTCTCCCTGGAGCTGCTAGCTTCGTTGGGCTTATCTGGTGTCGGCACAGATAGGTCTCCCTGCCCGGGAGGTGGGGCCAACTTCTCAGTTCCGGCTCCATTCCTTTGTCTGCACTGTTCTTTGTTTCTCCAGTTTCTTTATACTTTCTAGTTTTCCTGTCAGGTCCTCCCCAATTCCCAGAGAGTTCCTTCTTTTGTTCTTCTTACCAAGTTGTTGTTTTGCAGGTGTCTTCATTCCTGATCCTGGAGAGACTCTATTTTTCTGCTTTTCTCTACTCTGACCCCATCTTTCAAGACAAAATTTCTGACACTGGTATTTGCTAAGAAGTGAGTACATTCCAGCTATAATTTTAAAATTATGAATTCCAAGATTTTCTCATTAAGACTTGCTTTTAGCATAAGTCAGAGTTCATGAATATGGAACGAATTTCAGTTTATCATTAGTTTTGTCATTAAATGTGACATCGTTTTCTCAGAAGAAAAATTCACTTATGGCCCCAGAGAAGCCTTTTGAACCCAAACTCTTAAAGCTCAGGCAGGTGGCATTTTTGTTTGTTTGTTTTTTCATTTTGCTTTCATGCTACTGGAAATTAAATTCAGATTCTTCAGACTGAGTTAAATCTCCAGGTCTTTCTTTTTTTTTTTTTTTTGAGACAAGTTCTTGCCAATTCTCTCAGTCTGAGTTTGAACTTGCTTTTCTGCCTCAGTCTCTCAGAGTGTTGGGATCAGTCTGGTTTTGTTTGTCATCATGGTGGTGCTTGTATCACAGGGAAATTGGTAGAGCGCAGGAGGGTGGTGAGAAAGCACACCTCCATCCTGTATTCTCTGTGACATGTAAATCATTTTAGCAGAGGAAATATAATAGAAAACCTGCTGGTTTGTGGTAGTATTCAATTCATAAAAAACCAAAGGTAAAGTACAAAAAACCAAAGGTAAAGTACAAAAAATGTTTTTGATTGATTTTGAAGAAAATCAACTTTCTTTCTTTGATAGAGAAGGATTATAATTTGAAGACCAAGGAAATGCTTGATATAAAATATATATTATACTCATTGTAAGGCATTGAGAGTTGTCCAGGGTAGGGGCAGTTTGCAACAGATACACAAAAATCTTGTAGGCTAATCTACCCTGAATACAGTAGCACTCAAATGATAAAGCTAAATATTTCTCAGCTCTTTGCCATGCCAGAAAACTTTGAAAGAGTACATGCCAACTCACGTGAAGGGCGCATGTGTTAGGGTCAGACTCCAGGGCTAACTTTTTGAAACAAGGAGCTGTTTCTTAGAATCTAGACCTTTGCAGAATACGCCATTTCTGAGTCAGCAAAGCCTCTTAGCTACTCCTCTGAACACACTCTGTTCCTACTTCTTTCTCAGCTACAGGTTGGGGCAGCATTAGGAACAGAAGACCTCAGCTGCTTCATTTCTCCCATCCCGAATGACTGTGGACTCCACCACTTCAAACTTGTCAGAGATTATGACATTTTCACGCAGCAGCTTTTCCTCAAAGGTTGCAAAAACAATTTATCAAGGTTTTCAAGTATAATTTTATCATTTGTACTGCCAAAAAGGCCACTACTATTATGTAATCACATTTTTCAACTTCCAAACAGAGTAACTTTTACCTTACCTACAGAAACTTGGGCCTGCATATAAGAATCAAAAGGACTGGCTTTCTCCAATCTTTCAGATTTAGTGTGGTAAATCAAAAGATATTTTTCTCGGGGCTGGGGATTTAGCTCAGCGGCAAAGCGCCTGCCTGGCAAGCGCAAGGTCATGAGTTCGGTTCCCGGTACTGGAGAAAAACCAAAAAAAAAAAAGATATTTTTCTCAGTTCCTGTGTACCCCTTGTCCCTATCAGGGTGCCAAAACTGTCTGCCTTTACCAAGAATTGAATCTTGTCATCTGGAAGACCAAGATTTGCATTGTGGGACAGGTGCATATAAAGCACCAAAACAAGATCTTTTCTTCTTTCTTCTCATATGAGTTCCTTCCTCCTTTCTTCCATGCGGACCAACAATTTAGAGTCAGTCTTCAAAACTTATTCTGCACTTAGGGATTTTGAGGAAAGTGGAAAAATAGATTATCATAGGCTTAACAAAGGCATTTTTAACATAGGGTCAATTTTGGATCAATAAAATATTTTCCATCTAGGAAAATGGATGGTGAAATTTATAGTTTTAGTTTTTTGAGGACCTCCATGCTGATTTCTGTAGTGATCATGTGAGTTTATATTGCCACCAACAACATAGAAATGTTCTATCCCCAAACCCCCAGAAGCCCCACAGCATTTGTGATTATTAGGATGTAATCATAATGTACTGAAAATATGCACTAATAAAACCCCCCAATGCATAAGGGATGAAGCCCAAACATCAATTTCTACAGTATAATAATATGGTTTGGGGTACACCATGACATGGCTTGTATAGGTATGCACCCAGCAAACACTATACTCTTTTTCCAGATATTTGATTTTAGAGAAATAATGTGTGCTTTCTATTGTAACACTGCTTAATTATAGATGCACTGAGGATGCTACCAGTTGTCGCATTAACTTCTCTGGAAATGATGTTGGCATTTTGATAAGGTGTGCCACTATGCATGAGAAGACCACAAAGCCAGAGATGTCAGAGTTAATCCGTCAATGTTGGATTTCAAATACTTGGTACGGGCTCCCTTAGCACAAGCAAAATCACATTCTCTTTAGAAGAGTACCTGAACCTAAAACCACAGTGTGGCTTAGAACATTGTCAAATTTATTAATTTTAAAGATACTTATATTCACCTCCATCAGTCTTAGTACAGGTAAATTTCTTAGGTAAATGGATGAATAATTTTCAACTTTTCTTCAAAATGTAAAATATCCTGAATATATGAAAACCTTAATGAGAAAACCATAAACATGAAACTTTATCTAATTTTTGAGAAACAAATGATGTTTGTACCATAGTGTTATACCACAGAGATGATCTTTATTCTTTTTCTCAGACATAATATAAGCCATAAAATTATTCACAAACTAAACCAAGCTATCATTTATCAATCCTATCAGACACTTACAATATTTAACTCATTTGTAGAAAGCATCCATTAGGAGGAAAAATTATACACCCCACTGGAACGTCCGACATCATTTTTTTTTTCTCTGCTGCCAAAGATGAAAACAGAGTTTACTTTTACTGGAGCAAACACATTATAATCTCATTCTATCAAAGGCCAAACTCCAGAATTATACATCTGAGAGAAGAAATTTCTTTTAATTTATTTAGAATGTGCTTTCAGTGTATGGGCGTGAGATGCCTGGGTAATGCTACTGGTTTGTGAAATATGACTTCCATTGAAAATTAATGTCTATCTCAAGAAGACTCATATGTAGAGTGTGGATGGAGGATGGATGACAAAGAAAAGCAATGCATACAAAGGGAAAGAAGAGCCAAAAAACACCCAAGGGAAACTGATTTTAAAAATTCATAGCAAAATCACAGGGGCTCTGGAAGCTTTGTTGTCTGAAATGCTAGCTTTGTTGGTTGGCAGGAAGTCTTTCTTTGATGAAGAGAAGCCTAACAGTCGTCGAGTTGCTGTTGTCATTCACACTGTTGCTCCTGCTGCTTCCTTGCACACTGATTCACCTGGTGATCCAGGTGCTGCCTCTGTGGTCTCGGGCTGTGCTAGGAGAACATAAATAAAGAGAGACACAAAGGCACCGTACTGGTCAGCTTTCTGTCACTATGACAAAATACTCAACACCTGCAACTTAAAGGAGAGCCATTTAAGCTCAAAGTTTCAGAGGCTTCAGTCAATGGTCAGTTGGCCCCAGTGCAGAAACAGCACGATGGAGGAAAGTTGCTCCCCTCCAGGCAGCCAGGAAGTGAAGAGAGACAAAGGACCAGAATGCACCCCTTGGGATCACACATTTAGTGCCTCTCCTCCAGCCAGGCCCTGCCTGCTGACAGCAATTCAGCTATGAACTGATCAATGAATGAATCTACTAATGAGTTTAGCGCCCTGGTGACCCACGCACATTTTAAAAGCCCCATCTCTGAGCATGTAAGACTTTTGGGGTACTTTACATCAGAATCATAATAGGGACAGAGATGAATTTTGGGGAAAATAGTGAAATCTCTGTAAGGTCAGCCTCCTGAGTAGCATGTATGACACTTTGAGCTGTTGCTCATTCACTTGCTTATGTTTCTTAACAAAGTTCAGGTTGTATTTTAAAGGACCACCTGTCTGCTTGCTGTCACTCTAGCCCTTGTGAAGGCATCTAAAGGCAGTGGGTGTTTAAAATTATTAGATGAAGAAATTGAATACAAAAAAAATGACTTTCTATCTAGAGGGTAGACTTCTTTGTCATTCTAAAATCTGACACAATTCCTGTACTTGCAGAGTCTTGGTATAAAGTAGTAAGTAATAAGAAAGAGCCAAGACTCTGATGGAATTAGACCTGAGTTTGAAATCCAGCTTCACTATTTATGTGCTACATGAACTAAAACAAATGATGCTTCCGTGCTTCCATTTTGTCATCTGTGAAATGGGTTTGATGATATATTAACCAGGTAACACATGTAGTAAATGCTTTAGTGCAGTATCAGACCTGAAGAAAGACTCACCTAAATATCAGCAAATCCTACAGTAAATGCTGTAAGTTCGAAATTAATTTTTCACCCTATAATTAGCTTAACTGTTCATTTAATTTTAATATGTAAAATTCCATGAGAGAAGCAGAAACAGTAATAAGCCTTATATATATATAAAATATAATAAGCCTTATATATCTGGTTCATTACCTTTGACACAGTTATATGGAAGAAGTTACCCTAAAGCCAAGTGCCTACAATTGATGCCTATAAATATTTATTGACTCTAATGAACTCCAGATGTTCATTTAGTTGGTCCCTGATCACATGATCAGTGTTTCTCAGCCTTATCCTACTCATGAAAGCCTTTCAATGAAGGAATAAAGAAATCCTATCTCATCACTAGACAAATTTCCAATTTTATTATAATCCCAGGTACATTTTTAGAAATATATATATATATATATATATATATATGGAGAGAGAGAGAGAGAGAGAGCTTTGTAACATTCATATGCTTGCCAGAGAAAAAGATGGTTTTCATTTTTCAGAATTGAGATAATGAAACTTTGGACTAAAGTAATCTGCCCACGACAGTAAATATTTTGTAAGGAAATATCCAGCTACCAGTTGAATCATCCTAAGCCAATGTTGGGTGTACTTAGGCTCAACTTCTCTGAGCTGCAATATCTTTATTTATAAAATGTGAGTAATAGCCTCTGCCTCTTTTAACTCACATAACCTTTGTGAAGATCAAATGATATCAAAGGCCTGAAACATTTTTTGAAAGTACAAAGCAAATATTAAATGGAAAATCCTATATCTAGGGACCTTACATTTGTTGCTTTTCTCTTGAAAGGGCTTTCTGTTTTCAAACATTGCCAGGACAGAAGCAAATGTTATTACAGTTTGCCTTGGAGGGATCCTTTCTCAATCAAAACAAAGATCAATGAGCTTTTCAAGCAATCTATTGTGATTTTACTACCTTAACACATAGGAAAACTAGAGCACAGAAAGTGCTGTCATGCCTCTAATTTCAGACTGCAGGCTAATGTAGTGGCTTCTCCATCAAGAAGTTAAGTCATCTGTTCACTGCCCAACCACTGAATTAGGAAGCCTTGGTATTTTATATGTAGAGAAATAAATTCAGAAGTGATAGTTGACATAAATAGGTCATCTCTTTTCTTAGAACTACGTCTCTTGAATATTCAAGCTGAATATATATAACTTAGCAAAAGGAAAAATGTACAGAATTGACATCAAAGATTGGAATATTTTCTGTCTGTTGGAGGGAAGGGTCTCTCCAGAGAGCTTGTGTTGAAATGCATGCAGATCTGATGGAACCTTGTATTCCCACTACTTTTTCCATTACAAATGATATCTGAGCTGTCATTGAGGCTGATGCTGTAGTGCCAGATTCTGAGAGGTCCTTTATTGTCTGTCCTAGCCAAATAACAGCTGAGAGGATGTTGGAAAAATTGCCAGCGTCTGCCTTAGGGACAGTCTATAACCAGTGTCACACAGTACAGATAGGCCAGCTGCCAGCAGGCCTGGACGTTTTTTAGCTTAAAGATTCTATTTTTGTTTTTGAATATCAGCAGGGACAAGTGGTTAATTTATTGAATGATTAATGGTTTATATTTAACTTTGTTGTCAGAGATAATCATTCAGTCATGTTTAATGAGACGTTCTGCCTTCATTAAAATCATTAGTATCATTAATAAACAAAATGTGATTAGATTTCACACAATTTGCACCTCATAATAGAAACTTAAACTAAGCCTACATTTCCCTGAAATAAATACTCAGAAAAGAATTAGAAAAATAAAGTTAATTCATCAAGCTAAAATTTTTCCTTGGCCTTAAAAAATATTACTGAACTCCAGGAAGGATGTAGAAGATGATGCATTGAAGTACAGCATTTCCATTAATATTTCCTTTCATTCTAAAGATATATAAGAAAGAAACCAGCTGGGGATATAGCTCAGTGGCATAAGCACATGTCTGGCAAGCACAAGGTCCTGAGTTCAAACCCTGGTACCAAAAAAAAAAAAAAAGAAAGAAAAAAATAACCCTCAATACCTTAATGCACTTCCTCCAAATGGGGTTCTCACACTGACTACATGTCTCATGACCATCCCATTTCTCCCCAAATAGAAAATATAAGTTAGGGGCTGGGGATTTAGCTCAGCGGAAAAAGCGCCTGCCTGGCAAGTGCAAGGTCATGAGTTCGGTTCCCGGTACCGGAGAAAAACAAAAAAAAAAAAAAAAGAAAATATAAGTTGACAGATAAAAATGAATGTTTATCAACTGCAGTACATTAAAATATTGAGCACAATTAAAGAAAAAGACTGAAAAAATGGTATTGTGGTCCTGTGTGCCCACCATTCTAGTAAATGAAAGACCACAGTCACCCCCTCCATCTTGAATGTTGGCTATTAGAAATTTAAAATGTTTTATCTCACTTACAAAGATGGGTATGTCAAAAGAAAGAAAGAAGAAAGGCAGATAGAAAGCAGAGAAAGAAAGGGAAGGGAAGAGAAAGGGAGGGGAGGGGAGAGAATGGAAGGGGAGGGGAGAGGAGACCAGGTGAGGGAAGGAGAGGAGAGGGGAGGAGAGGAGAGGAGAGGAG
>NW_004955432.1:13704126-13714868 GCF_000276665.1 Chinchilla lanigera | reverse complement strand
AGGAAAGGAAAGGAAAGGAAAGGAAAGGAAAGGAAAGGAAAGGAAAGGAAAGGAAAGGAAAGGAAAGGAAAGGAAAGGAAAGGAAAGGAAAGGAAAGACCAAGTCTTATCGAGGATGTGGAAAAAATGAAGCCCTTATACATTGTACACATGGTTCAGCCTTTTTGGAAGACAGTATATGTGATGAATCTTCAGAAATTAAGTATGTGCAGAAGGACAGTATGATGTAATAATTTCATTTCCAGGTGCATACCCAGGATAGTTGAAAGCAATGACTCAACAGATGTAACCCAACATTCATAGCAGCATTATTCAAAATAGCCAAAAGGTGGAAACAATAGTCTACTGATGGATGAGTGGATCTGATGGATGAGTGGATAAACTGTGGTTTTCACATAGAATTAGATACTTTTCAAGTTTTAAAAAGAATGAAATTCTGATACATGCTACCACATAGGATGCCCCTTGGAAATATTGTGCTAAGTGAGAAAAACCAGACACCAAAGGATAAAGATCAATCAATTTCACATATACGAGACACACACAGTAGTAAAAACCATAAAAAAAGGAAAAGAGAGTGATGAGTATTAGGAAAAGGAATAAGTGGAGAATGAAAGTTATGGCCCAGTCGGTTCAAAGTTTCTGTTTCCCTGATGGCAAAGTTCTGGAGAGACAGCAGCTGTGACTGTATACAGTGTGAAAGTATGTAATGCCACTGAACTGTACACTCTGCAGAAACTTCAAGATGGCAAGTTTATATTGTGTATATTTCATGAGAATAAAACCTGTGCTCTTTATTTCAATAATAGTCTCTTACCTATTCCCCAAGGATCAAAGAATTTTAAGACTTAAATTAGGCATTCTGTTTTTTTCCACTAAAAGTTCTCTTGCGGTCCAGCATTCCATTTTAATGGAAACTTTGACTCTTTTTCAGAGTTTTGGCCATGGGTTTCTGTCCTACCCCTTCCTCCTCACTCTGTCTTACTGCCTGGCAATTCCTTGCATGTCCAAAGCATTGTGTTGGGGGTCTTTACCCTTCCTGAAATACTCTTAGAGCCAGGGTTTTAGATTGTTATTTATCAATCATTTCCATTCAAATGTGACCTTCACAGGAAAGAATTCCTTAACCACCAACCTAAACAGGTGCTCCATTTCCAATTTTAAGCCTGGTCATTCTTAATTTTTCATTCTGCTTTAATTTCTCAAAAGTCTTTGTCATTATCTGAAATTATTTATTAGTTTTGATTATCCAAATCCCTCACTAGATTGAGAGTAGAGACTTTTAACCACCAAAGCAGTGCCTAGCACATCATAAGCATTTCATAATTATACTTTGTATGAATGACTCCTGATAGTAGAGATCTAGATTTTCTGAAATACAGTCTGTTTAGAGTCAGTCTAGCTTGCTTATCTGAAGTTTAATTGAAGTGAATCAGCTTATGTGAAGGGCATGCAGATGTTCTTCCCAGAAACTCCTTCCAGGAGGAGTTTTGGACACAGCTGCTATGTGAGAGATGTCAGCAGATGGCCTTGTGCTATTGGTCACTTTAGGGATTGCTGCAATTGCAAGAGGCATCTGGTCAACTCTCAAGTCCTTCCCGTGTTAGCCACACCCAATGACTGGTGGGACATAGCTTCTTGTCCCAATGCAAGTCACTCTGAAGGGCAGTGGGCTCCAGTGCAGGCCAGGATTCAGCAGCGGCCCTCAGGCCTATCACACAGCTCCACTTCTCCCTGTGCCTACACCTGCCTCCTCCCCTCATTCCCACAGGTTGTTCCTCACCATGAGGAATAGCCTACATGCTGATTCCCATCTCAGCATTCATTTCCCAGGGACCTGACCTGAAAGAGCTTCTGTGCACAAGATGAACATGCAAGGATTCCCCTTTCCAAATTTATCCCTAGAGTTCCAGATGACCAAATGTAGTATGATCAACTTGGTGAAAGCCCGAGACCAATTAAATATTTTCCTGTAGCACTGGTGAAGCTGAAGAAAGCTTTGTTGCTGGTAGAGTTTTTTTCCACACATAGGAAAGGCTGCCCATGACCTTTTGGGTCTAGGATTATGCTCATTTAATGAGATTTCATATTTGTGTTACACCATGTCATTTGGCTTCTAATTTGTGAGCAGGGACTAAATAAAGTAAGGAATTTAGCCTTAGAAGTGTTACCTCATGGTGCCATGAGAGAGAGGTACACAGAGCAAGACACCTGCTTAGTGGTACAAAGTGCAGGAGCAATGACTTGGATGCCCTCCTATGATGGAGGATCTAAGATTTTAATAAGTTTACCATTGTGTTTCAAATATGTATGCTTTTCCAGGAGACTAGATTATCAAGCAGGTACCCCTTATATAAGAACTGTAAGATAAGAACTGTATCCCTTATATAAGAACTCCAAAATATATGTCAAGAGCAAAAGTAAAAGAACAAGCAGGAGATAGAAAAACATATTCTTTGCAAATGGGAAGGATGGAGGCAGAGGGGAGTTAGCAAAAGGGAAGGGGATGAATAAAGAATTAAGATTTGTCATGTACAGGTACCACCTCCCATAAGGAGTGTACAGTAATCATGTACTGCAAACATGTACTAATGAAAAAATGAAACTGTTCAAAAGGGTTAAGAGTACTATGATGATAACAACACGCCAACTTTACTGGCCCAGGGTGCTTACAGCAAGCATTTTTAATTCGTGTGTTTGTAAGGATGTTTTCCAGATGAGATTAGCATTTGAGTTGATAGCCTCAGTAGATTTTCTTCCCCAGTGAAGGAGGGAATCATTCAATCTATTGAAAGTCTGAATAGTCCAACAAATGGAGGAAGAAGGATTTGACTATTTTCTGCCTGCCCACAGGGTTGAGCTGGAGCCTTCACCTCCCTCTAGGACTGGCATTTACAGCAACAGCTCCCCTAGTTCTCAGGCCTTTGTTCTTCAACTGGAATCAAACTACTGGCTTTTCCAGGATCTACTTGCAAATAGCTGGCAGTGGGACTTCTCAGGTTGGGTACTCACATATGCCAATTCTCTGCGCATGCGCTGAGTCATATACAAACACAGCCAGTTCCATCCTTCTGGAACCCTCTGACTAATACAGAGACCTTGACCTCTGGGGACTTTCGCTTTCCATCTTATTCTGTTAATTTCTTTCTTGTTGCTATTTGAACTAGGGACTCATAAGCTACCTTCAGTTATTTGGAATCAGATAACTGTCACATCTTCAAATTGAGTTTGTGGGCTTAGTTTTGTTCTGGGTTCTTATGTGAATGAATTTTGCTGTAGTGGTTTACTTTCATTGCTTTATCTATTTTCCTCTAGAATTTTATCTTTCTGTTTTTCTTTTCCCCTTAGTCTTCTATATCTAATGTTTTTTTTTTTTATTTTTAAAATGAGGAAACACTAGTGCAAAGCAGATAGTCTTGAAATACAGACCCGCTTTTTCCTTGCCCACTTTTCTCCTTAGGGGTTCTCCTCTTGTAGTAAACACGACCGCTTGATTAGTAACAGGGACTCCAGTAGAGGTAAAATCAAATATCCAGAAATTCTTATTTTAAACTAACTTTGGACCCTGGTATGAATGCATAAACACACACACACACACACACACACACACACACATACATACACACACACACACTGAAGGATTTGTACCTTCCTATCAATTACTACAATGAGAACAAAGTATAAATGTAAACAATAAACTTACTCTCTTCCACCTCTAAAATTAAATTTGAATACTTAGAGATGACTAATATTTATTAGGTAACTTGGAAAATTAGCCATACTAGGTTGACCCCAAGCAGTTTGTTGGGGCATCTTGACATCTCCTTTCTTGACTATCAAACATTTGGTATCTGCTGTGTTCAGATAGAATACAGTATAACTCTTGCTTTCAAGATGCTCGTAGCTATGTAGTTATGCGTGACAGCCTGTGCTTGGAGCCCTGTCACTAACTCATGGTTGGCGCTGATTAAATAGGAGCAAACTGCATCTAAATATGTACACAAAGGTGCGTGCATGTGACACTCTCGCCGCTAGGTCTACAGGCTTCTTGCTGGCTCCTAATTCTCCTCACTGACACTGTGGCTCATGAACAGCCTCATTCCTGGCATCTCTACTTCAGGTCCCATACAATAGGCTGAAATTGATTTTCATATTTTGAAGAGTCAGTCTTTAGATATTTAAATAGCAAAATGTTTCTCACGATAACACTTAGTTTTACTTTATGTTTGGAAGACTGTTTCCCAGCATACTATCAGCTTTCTGTTTTGGAGATGACATCTACAGTAGTACAACTCCCCTTATTTGAAAGATGTGTATTCTAACACTCACAATGGGTATCTAAAACCTCAGAAAATACTGAACCTTCTTATAATACACTTTTCTTGCACATACATATTTATGATTTGTGAGTTAGGCATAATAAGCGATTGATAATAATAATAAAATAGGGCAGTTTAAACAATGTACTAGAGTAAAAGCTTTGCGAATGTGTTTTCTGTATCTCAGAGACCATTTTCTGTTGTATTCACCATTTGTCTTCTTGTGATGAGGTGGGCTAAAGTAACGTGAATAACTTTAGCACGTGACATAGCATAGCATAGGTTCGGTAGCAAAAGATACTGAAAATATGTGTTAACTCTCCCATCATGCATTCCTTAAAAGATTATAAAATACATACTTAAAAGAAAAATTCACAATAGTACTGGGAGAGACTAACATTTAGTAATATTTAAAACCTAAAGTGACAAATTATGTCAATAATATGAACTAGATGAGGCACGAAGTAAGTAAATAAGTTTTTAATCTGTTCAGTAGAAGTGAAGCACGAAAGTAGGGTGTGGCAAAGCTAGTTGGGGGAGTAAGCATGACCAGATTCCAGGATACATGTATCAAATAATTCCCAAGTTCCCGTACAAGGACTTTTCCTAAGGCCCCGAGATGCATGGGAGAAATACAGAGAGGGGACACCATGAAGAGCTCGCTACCACGCTTCTTTACAATAGCCTACCCTGTGATCTCCAGTGTGTACTTTTGTTTTGCTTTTAATTTTCCCTCTCATTTTGTTGTCGGACTTCTCATCCAACTCCATCCAGAGTGAACAGATCCCCTGAACTAGGTGCCCACAGATGTATAAGAAAAAATCAAACCAAGAGAGCCAAAATCCTGTGATCAGGTGCTAGCAGCCTCTAAGACCGACTGACTCCTGATTACCATCTTCAGGAACCTTTTATTCAGAATCCACCCAGGGGGCAGCAGAGGAATTGGAGGATATCAACTGTTTTAGCAAGGACAATACAACTCAATTATCACAGGAATACGACCTAATCAGTAAGCCATCATGTTATCTTCCTTTGCCCATATCTCAGCAAAGCATCTAGCATTGATCCCGGGGCTTACAATGCTTATGTTAGACTTCCTCCAGAACCCGACAATCATGACTTAGTCAGGCCTCAGGCAATACACAAAATAGTAACTAAAGAATGTCCTTCTCCACATTTTGTTTGGCCCAAGATGCCCTCACAGCCAGTTTCTCCCTTACCCTCCACCTTCATTTTTCCAAATAAATTTTGGCACCATTTTTGGCTTGTATCATTCAATTCTTTGTTCAAGATAAGAACAACCTTGTAACAATTTAATTGACAAGCGTTTTCTAAGAAAAGCTACTCAATAACAAAGGGATAAAATAAGAAATCACTCTAAACAAGAAGGTAAAAAGACAGATGCAAAACACACCACAAAATATTAATGATTGACTCAATATAGAAATGGAGTGTAGAATTTCAAAATCTTTAGAAAGAAAGAAAGTGGAACACTCTACCATTAAAAAATCAGTGATTCTTAACCCAATAAAATACAAGAGAGAAAAAGAAAAGAAGAGGAAAAAGATAGCATTGTCATTGGATGGGGTTAAGGAGTTCAGTTAAAGAGGACGTAGAGACTCAAATTAGCTGGAACAGACCCTTTTCATCACAGAAATGCCTTTCAGGGTACATCAATGAGATGAAGATTGATTTATTCAACAGAGTTGGAAAGCTAAAGAAAATGGGAAGGGACTTCAGCTGGAGCAGCCAAAGGGAGCACAGCTCTAAAGGACATCAGACTGGCCCATCCACAAAGGAATGAGATGACCTTTTATGGATGGGCTGAGGTGGGGTAGGGTCTGATTGGTCAGTATCTCAGTTCTGGCTTTGCAAGATTCCTCCAGAAAAATGCGTATTGCTTTCATGAGATGCATATTTCTGCTTGGAACATTCTCAGTTTTATGCAGACTTGGCTGGAATCCAAAATAACTGTAGATTTACAGCAGTAACTAGAGACTCCTGGGCATTCCTTAGTCACTGAATGTCCCTGTAAATCTCCTATCTTGGTGTCATCTAGAAGGTGGATAAGACCTATCATATAAACTCAGGACTAACCAACTATATATTGCCGGGTTTTAGACAAATGATCCCTAAATGATGAAAATGCCTATATACAGAACTAAACAAGGATCTGACCCAAAGCTTGAAGGTAACAAAGGAAATAGATACAAAATGAAGGGAAAGCTTTGTTCTGCTTTTAATTACCAATTGGGTATCTCTAGGCCCAACTGAAGAATCACAGCTCTGTTTGTTTTTGTTGTTGTCCTGTTTTTTGATTTTAGCAGATACAGATTTTAAATTCCTGACTGCCTCAGATAAAAACACAAAACATGCTTTTAATGAACAACAGGTGTGGTCCAAGAATTTTTCTGTCTTAAAAGGTGTATAAAGACTGAGTTTGTCTTTATATCACAGAAAACTTGAAATAATAATGACTTAAACATGTAAGTCATGCACTAAAAAGACCAAAAAGAATAGATGCAATTCCAAACAGATGTACTGTTCCAAAATTCTCAGGCCCCTTGGGTCCTTCTATCCCTGGTTAGAATATTCCATCCATGTGGCCTCTTTAAATCTCCTTCATGATATACAATGGCTTCTGAATCTCATGCTGCAGATTAAATGAAAAAAGGCAAAAGTATGAAAAAATGTACGATTTCCTACCAGGAGCGTTCCCAAAAAAGATGAGGGAAATAAAGGTATCAACACACACAGAAACACATTACTAGAATGTTCTGAATCATTACCTGAAGTACCAGTAGAATGAATAGGTTTTTCACAGCCCTGGTTAAGGTGTTTATGGGATAAAGATGTCAGCCACACTAGTATTTTAAGACAAAGGTATGCCACAAATATATGATCAGTATTTTAAGACGAGCTCCTGTTGTCTGCTTTAATGCCTTGGCCCTGGATCAACACAGTTAAATTTATTTTATCATTTTCCCCCTGACATTATTTTTGTATGTACCAAAAAAACCCTGACAAACTCCTCCTCAGATCATGCACCCAACCAAATATAACTGGAGCCACTCCTGCACCCAATTACTGATCACTAAACCTGTGTGTGGTCTACCTAGAATGTCATCACCATACACTAGATGATCCCTTGCTGGAGCAATGCAGAATGTAGATTGCTACTTTTGCCAAGAGTTTTAATCTAATGGGTAAAATTCCTTCCTTTTTTCTGTCCAAGAACTTGTGTTCCCAGAAACTGGATCTTAATATACTAACATCCTGACACTGCAAGGAAGAGGCACTACCTCACTATTCTTTATGTTTTTGAAGATTTCAGAGAAAACATACAGGTTGAAAATTTTTTTAAAGTATACAGGCTGTCATAAAGAGTACAGATAGAGTTTATTGCAAAATGGTAGGTTTTCAGAGAGAGAAGGGGAGAGGGAAAATACACCTTCACGGATGAAGGCGGGTAAGCATCAAATTGGTAATTGCCCAGAATGAGTTCTTGGTCTATATTTATATGATTAATTTGCTCTTTCAATGAATATCTTTTCTTTTTCTGAGGTCATGGTTGTTGTATAAATAAAATAGGTTGCATTTGCTTACTTCAGAGAGGAGGAGGTCCCCACTGACTCCTTAGATGGATGTCTCCATTTAGTCTGTTTTGAGACCTCGAGGTTTTTCCAGACTTTCACTATGGTCTGTAATTTGTACAAGTCCTAGACTTTATCAGCTTGCTCAGAGGATATTACATTCTCTTGAGCTAAAATTTAAAACCACCAGCTCATGTGAATTTTATCCATAAATAATAAATAAAAAGCAGAGAGATTAGCCCACAGCCTCATCTTGCAGCTGTTGAATTGTTATTTCTTGGTTCCTGTTATTTTTAAGAGATCCTTCCTTTCATGATCTTTAGCTTCAATGTTGTCTTCAAGTTCTGAAATTCTATCTTCAGCTTCATTCAAGTCGTTTTTGCCAGCTTTCAATGGACTTTTTAATTTCTTGGATATGTGTTTGAATCTGTTTTATGCATTCTAATTCTTTCCTATATTGTTCATTAAATGTTTCCATCATTTTTCTCTGCTCCTCTATTTTCTTACCTATGTCTTCTTTAGATGTGCTGAGCAATTTTTTCATTATTGTTGTCATTTCTTTTTTTACCTGAGAGATGAAGGAAAACAACTTCCAACCCAGAATGATGTACCCTATAAAACTATCCTTCAAAATTAATGGAGTAATAAAATATTTCCATGATAAAGACCCACTGAAGAAATTCATGAGTGCCACACCAACCCTACAGACAATTCACCCACGGGTACCTGTCTTCAAACCTGCTAATAAATAACTTTCTGCATAACATTAAGACAATGCAAAACTTTCCTTGGTTGGTTTCTTTTTTTGTTTTAACTCTGATTGAAGGTCTTTTTGATTTTTTCTGTACTCACTAAACATGATGTTATACCTACTCTACACAAAGAAAAGTCCCATAATTCCCTCCTTTGGATCAACATTTCTCCCCCAAGCTACATGTTTATAAATACAAATAAATATCTGGAAAGATGCACGTCTAGCTATTTTTAATAGTGGTTACCTCTGAAAAGAAGGATAAAACTGGGAAATGGATCATAGTGATACAGAATTTCTATGTTTTGGTCTATACACTTCTGAATTATCTTATTTGATTACAGAGAAAATGTCTTTTTCATTGTATTATTGAAAAGGAAGAAAATAATTTTTAAAAAATATTCTGCATCTCTCCTCATTGCTTTAGAGTTAGATTTTTGTGAAAGGCTTTCTTATGGTTTAGATCTAAAATGTCCCCCAAGATCTCATGTTCAGAGGTGGGGCTTTGGAAGGTGATTAGAGCACAGGGGTGCTGTCAGTGGAATTTGGCCATTTTGCTAAGTGAGGGGTTCAAGGCTAGATGTGCTGTTAGGAGGCGGGGTCAGGTTGAAGGTGAGTCACTGGAGGCGAGATCTGGAGGTGTGTACATATTCTTGTCTCTGGCTCCTCTTTCTTCTTTCCTCTGCCATGTTCTTCTACCATGCCATTTCTGTCTTGGAACTGCCAACCATAGACTGAATCCACCAAAGTCAGGAACCAAAACAAACCTCTCTTTGTTTAATTTAAAGACATCAAGTATTTTGTTCCAGTGGTGGGAAAGTGACTAATACACAATCTTTTGCTATTATTTGGCTGATTTTTTTTCTTTTTTTTTTTAATATTTGTGTTCCTTTGGGGTTAACTGTGCACTTACCTTCAAGCCAGATAGATAGTGAAAAAGCAAAAGACAAACACTAAGATTTGCAATCTTAGCCAGGAACGGTGGTGCATGCTTGTAATTCTAGCACTCTGAGAGGATAAGACAGGATAATATTGAAAGTTTTAGCCCAGCCTGCACAATTTAGTGACTTAGCAAGACCCTGTCTCAAAACAAAACAAAACAAAACAATCACAAGGCTGAAGATGTAACTCAGTGAGAAAAAAAGAACTGAAATCTTATTTTAGTTCTATGTTTGGAGCCAATATTTAGGGTTTGAGATATGATTCTCAATCATCCACTTCCATGATTAAATCACATACAGTAAGTCAAACATGACCTTCACGTGACATGACTGATGATGCAATCAACTTAATTTTTCAATTAAGTTTATTGGTACAATTTAGATAAACATAATGACCATATTAATCATAGGGAATTTGTTCCTGTACATGATACATCTTAGTTCCTCTTTTTTCCCCATTCCCCACACATCTCTTCAGCTTCTCTTCCCTTCCTTATTTACAATGTTTTGCTTCCATTTTATCCTTTTTTTCCTCATATTTTTCTTTTTCCTTCCATCTGCCCCCAAACTCCCTTTTTCATTTGAACCATCACTTTCTATTTCACAGTATCTATTATACATACCAGTCCTTATTTACACTTTCAGTTTCTCACACCAGAAAAACAGTGCGATATTTACACATATGTGTCCACTTTATTTCATTTAAGAGTATGGGCTCGAGGTCCACCCATGTAGTTGTAAATGTCTCAAGTTTATCTTTAAAGGCTGAGTAGCACTCCTTGTCTAAAAAAAATGCCACATCTTGTTTATCCATTCATCAGTTGCTGAACATTTGGGCTGTTTCTCAGATTTAGCTATTAAAATCTGTGCTGCTGTAAACATGGGTGCACATAGGTCGCTGTGGTATGGTGCTTTCAATTCTCTGGGGAAGATAACAAGAAAACTAATATCTGGATCAAATGGAACATTAATTCTATTTTTTTTTTAATTTTAAGGATAAAAGGAGGGAAACATTAACAGACATACAACATTTTACAACGTATCACAAGCACAATACAGACAATACAGAGTTACAAACAAAGTGGTAGGGAATTAACAATGGTGGTTGTATTACATATTGATATCTTCAAAGTGGTTTC
>NW_004955432.1:13651242-13698249 GCF_000276665.1 Chinchilla lanigera | reverse complement strand
CGCTTTTCGGCTGGGAGTCGAGGTGGTATGAGTCCGGCCCACACTCGGACCCAGGAGCGCTGCAGCTCCCGGAGAACTCGCTGCCTGGGCGCAAGGCGCAGGGGGTAATTCTATTTTTTTGAGGAATCTCCACATTCATTTCCACAGTGGTTGCATCAGTGTACTGCACCAGTCCAGTAAATATTAGAAAAGTCATCCCTTATCCCCAGAGCCCCACCAGTATTTGTTATTGGTTGATTAATTGATAATAACCATTCTTTCTGGGATGAGATGAAATCTCAGCATTGTTTTAATCTGTATCTCTTGAATGACCAGTGATTTTGAACATTTTTTCATGTATTTATTTTCCATTTGTACTTCTTCTTCTGTGAAGTGTCTATTTATATAAAATGCCCATTTTTGTACTGGGTCTTTAAATTTAGGGGATATGATTTTTTTCAGTTTTTTATATGTTCTAGATATTTGTGCTTTGTCTAAAGAACAGCTGGATGTTTTTCTCACTCTGTGGGTTGCATTTTCATTCTGTTGGTGGTTTCTTTTGCTGTGCAAAAGTCTTTTTTTAATAAGGTAAGATCCCATTTGTTGATTGCTATAGTATTTCCATGTTGAGGTTTTGTTCATAAAGTCTTTGCCTACACCTATGTGTTCAAGAGTTCTACCTATTCTCTATCCAGCAGATTTAGTGTTTTTGTTTTAATATTTAGATCTTTGTTCCATTTTGGTTTTAGTTTAGTGCATGATGATATACACGGGTCTAGTTTTAGCATTTGGAAAGCCAGTTTTTCCAGCACCATTTATTGAAGAGGCATTCTTCTAGTAAATATAGTTGCCCCTTTTGTCAAAGATAAGATGGCTGAGTGTGTTTGGAGTTATTTCTGCATCTTCTAATCTGTTTCATTGATCCTTGGGTCTATTTTTTTGTAAGTTCCATATGGTTTTTATTACGGTAGCTCTATAGTGTAATTTGAAGTCAGGGATTGTGATGTCCCCTGCCTTGCCTTTGTTACCCAGAATTGCTTTGCTATTCTGACTCTCTTCTGGTTCCAAATGAATTTTAGGAATGTTTTCTCTATTTCTGTGAAGTATGCCAATGGTATTTTGATTGAGATTGTATTAAATCTGTATAATAATTTTAGGAGAATAGCCATTTTTACTATGTTGGTTCTTAGTACCCATAAGCTAGGGAAATCTTTCCATTTTCTAATATCTTCAGTCTCCTTTTTTAGAGTACTGTAGTTTTCAATGTAGATATCTTCTACTTCCTTTCTTAAATTGATTCCTACGTAATTCAGTTTTTGATGCTGTTGTGAAAGGTGTAGTTTCCCTAATTTCTCTCTCAGTGAGTTTGTTATTTGTGTATAGGAATGCTATTGATTTTGCACATTGACATTGTATCCAACTATACCATTGAATCTGGTTGTTAGATATAGAAGTCTTTTGGTGGAGTTTTTAGGGTCTTCTATACAGAGTATCATGACATCTGCAAATAAATAATAAATAATAATAATTTAGATTCTTCCTTTCCTATCTTTATTCCTTTTATTTCTTTTTCTTCTCTAATTGCTGTAACTAATATTTCCAGAACTACGCTGAATAGGAGTGGTGATAGGGAATATTCTTGTCTTGTTCCTGATTTTAGAGAGAAAGCTTTCAGTTTTTGACCATTTAGTATAATGGCTGTTGGTTTGCCATAGATGGCTTTTGTCATACTGAGATAAAGACCAACTTTTCTGATTTTCTGAATGATTTTTATAATGAATGGTTTTAGAATTAGTCAAATGTTTTTTTCTGCATCTATTTAGATGACCATAAGGTTTTTGGCCTTGGATCTGTTAATATGGTGTATTACATTTATTGTTTTGCATATTTTGAACCATCCTTGCATCTCTGGAATTAATTCTGCTTGGTCATGGTGTACAATCTTCTTAATGACTTGCTGCATTCTATTTGCCATTATCTTACTGAAGATTTTTGCATCTGTGCTCGTTGGGGAGATTGGCCTGTAGTTCTCTTTTTTGGTTGGATCATTTTCTGGTTTTGGTATCAGGATAATACTTGCTTCCAGGAATTACTTTGGGAATATTGCTTCCCTTACAGGTTAATTAAAAAATTTGACAAGTAGTGGCATTAGATCTTCATAAATTTCTTGTGGAATTCAGCAGTGATTCCATCAGGACCTGGGATATTCTTTGTTGATAAATTTTTAATTACATTTTTAATTTCATTGACTGATATTGGGCCAGTTATAATTTTTATATTTTCTTGATTCAGCTTTGGTAATTCATATATTTCTAGGAATCTGTCTATTTCTTCTGCATCTTGTCTTCTTAGAGTAAAGGTTCTCAAAGAAGGTATTGAAGATGATCTGGATTTCCATAGTATTCATTGTGATTTGACCCTTTTCATTCCTAATTGCATGAATTTGAGTCTTTTCTTTCCTTGTTTTGATAAGGTTGTCTAATGGTTTGTCAATTTTATTTAATCTTTCATAAAACCAACTCTTTGACTCATTTATTTTTTATAATATTTTAGTTTTAATTGCATTGATTTCTGACATGATATTTATAATTTTCTCCTTTGTACAAGTTTTTGACTTGATTTTCTCTTCTTTTTCTAGAAGTTTGAGTTTCAGAATTAGGTTGTTTTAGAGACCATATTTCATAAGTGAAATAAAGCACACCTGCATGTGTAAGCAACATAGTCTCATTAGTGTAAGAACTTGAAAGAGTGAATAATAATTAGGAGGTATGACAGACATGTGAAACAAAAGGAAAATGCTCAAAAGTAAAAAGCAACTGGGGTGAAGGAAAAGAGAAAAGAAAGAAGGGGGAAACTAGGTATATATGTATATACAGGATATTTAACATACTTGTACTACTGACTTATGTCACTTTATTGAAAGGAACAGTTAATGATTAATTATTTGCTCAATTTTTCATGTCTATATTTGCTTTCCTGAGAAACCACTTTGAAGTTATCAATATGTAATACAGCAACGAATGTTAATTTCCTGTCACCTTGTCTGTAATTCAGTATTGCTTGTATTGTTCTTGTGCTATTTTGTAAATGGATGTCTGTCTGTTAATATATTTTTGTTCTTTTATTTTTAAAATAAAAAAAACCAAAATTATGTTGTTTATTTGAGTTCATTCTGTTTTCCTAATGTGAGGGCTCACCATTATTAATTTGCCTCTTATGATTGCTTTAATTACATCTGATAAATTCTGATATGAAGTATCATCATAATCATTTAATTGCAGATACTGTTTAATTTCTTCTTTAATTTTACCTATGACCCATTGGTTATTCAGTAGGGTGTTATTTAATTTCCATGTGTTTATGGAGCTTTTATAATTTCTTTTACCATTAATTTACAATTTCATTGCACTATGGTCAGATAATATGTATGGAATAATTTCAATTTCTTTGCATTTACTTAAGCATGTTCTAAGAGCTAGTATGTGGTCTGTTTTGGAGAACATCCCTTGTGCAGCTAAGAAGAATGCGCATTCTTATGTTGTGGGGTGGAACACTCTGTAGACATCTACTAAGTCCATTTGTTCCCAAGTTTGTTTCAGTTCTGGTATTTCTTTGTTGACTTTTTTGTGTAGTTAATCTGTTCATTCGTAGCAACAGGGTATTAAGGTCTCTCATTACAATTGTGTTATGCTTATTTGATTTTTCCTCTCTGTTAATATTTGTTTTATATAGATGGGTGTACTGGTATTTAGTGCATATTACTTTATGATTATTATCTTTTCTTCTTGTAGTTTTCTGGCAACAGATATATTGTGTCCTTCTTTATTGCTTTTGACCAGTCTTGGCTTGAAGTTCGCATTGTCTGTGAATAGACTAGCAACCCCTCCTTTTTTCTGGATTCCTGTTACATGGAGTTTTGTTTTCCATCCTTTGAATTTCAGTGTACGTATACTTTTTTGAGTTAAATGTGTTCTTCAATTCAGCATATTGTTGGATCTTGTTCTTTTTGATGCATTCTGCCAGTCTATTTCTTTTGAATGGTGAATTGAGACCATTTTCATTGATGGTTATAACAGATATATATTGGCTTGTCTTTGTCATATTATTTTCCTGTTGACAGTTCCCCCATCTTTTCCCTGTGTTTAGTTGCACTCTTCCTGGTGACTTCTTTTTATTGGTATTCTTGGAATTGTGGACTTTGTTTTCTCTTTCAAACATATCTTTCAGAAATATTTGTAGAGCTGTTTTGGTTTTCATAAATTTCTTCAGTTCTTTGTCATAGAAGTATTTTATTTCTCCATCAATTCTGAAAGATAATTTTGTAGGATTCATCATTCCGGGTTGGAAGTTATCTTCTTTTAGGTCTTGAACTATTTCACTCTAAGCTCTCTTTGACTTAAGCGTTTGTGTCAAGAAGTCTGCCATGATTCTGATGGGCTTTTCTTTATAGGTGGTTTGTTTCTTTTTCTCTGGTAGCTTTTAATATTTTTTGTTTTATGGAATTTCTGGAATATTGATTATTATATGCCTTTGTGAAGATTTATTTTGGTAATGACTAATGGGAGTTCTCACTTATTTGTATGTCAAATTCTTTTTCCCTTCTGGGGAAATTTCCCACTATTACTTCTCTGAACAGGTTTTTTAGGTCGTTTGTCCTGACTCTCACCTTTTCATTGCTTTCAATCAGTCATACATTGCTCTTCTTTACATTGTTTTGCAGTTGTTGGTTTGTTCTTTCATGGTCCCTTGCTGTTTTTAAGAGATATTTCTTCTTCTACTTGTTAACCATAATCCTTTCTTCTAGGTCTTATAGTCTATCTTCACTTTTTTTCATGTGATTTTGCAAACTTTCAATGGAAGTTTTAATTTCCTGGATATCTATTTGAATCTGTTTCATGAGTTTCATTTCTTTCCAATGTTGGGTATTTATGATTACCATTATTTTTCTATGCTACTCTATTTTTCTCTATGTCTACTCTAGATTTGCTAAGCAAGTCCTTCATTTTGGTATTCATCTCTGTTTTTACCTGTGAGAATAATTCTGTTTTGATATCTTCTAAAGCCTTATGTAAATTTTTTTTTATTTCTTCTACTGTCATTCCAGTAAATTCAGATGGATGGCTTTTGATCTCTTCTATCTCATTGTCCTTGGATTTGTCCTTTGTGGGCTGGAAACCTGGGATAACAGTTTACTTCTTTGTCTTGTCATTTTCTATTTTTTAAATTTGTTTTCTGTGTTATTGTTTGTATTTTTCTCACATGAGATAGCTTATCACTGTATCAAAGCTTCCCTAGGAAATGTCTATTCCTCCATGGTCTCTTCTAGGTATAGCTGGCTATTGGTCTTTGTGTCTGTCCCAAGATTCTATCTTCTCACTTTTGTAGGAATGGTGTGTTGCTATCTGTTTAGTTCATCAACCAGTCCTTTTATACTGAGACATGGGAGTGATTATGACTCCAGATTATCACAGTGTTATCATAGAAAAGTGAACAACAGATTATAACAAGTGTGAAATCTCTGCTAAAGTGCAATTAGCAATAACAATATTATCAAGCACAGCCTAGAAACTGATAATCTGTGATAACTGATGATTTGTTATCTCTACCTATAGGAACAAAATCTAGTGTTAGGGTGAGGGGAGTGCCCCTGTCCACAGCTATCCAAGGCCATTTGCCTGGTGGTCTCATGGCAGACGGTAGTGCCCTTGTCCTGTGGAAGGCTGCTTGACTGCTTGTGTAGCAGGGTAGGAGGCTGCTTCTAGTCCTTTGTAATGAAGACTAGGACTGGATTTTGGCCTTCGTTGGAATGGAGTCTGGGTCTCAACTCTCACTTCTCAGTCAAGTTCCCTGCAGGCTGCTGTCCAGCTGCCAGCTGTATATTGTGACTGGAGAGCCCTTCCCTCATTCCACTCCTGGATGTTGGCACTGAAGTTGCAACAGCAAGCAGAAACACTGAAACAACACCCGGGATTTGGAGGCAGATTTATTTTACATTGATTGGGATTAATTGGGATCATTCCCAAAATATCAGATCCTAATCTCTGGTGGTCTAGGGCTTATGTGAGATAAACAAGCCAGAAGTACAGTGGCAGAATGGCTTGTCAATTGGGGATTGGTTCTTATAATATGCATCACAGTGACCAACCATGTCTAAGAAACAGAAGTTACAGTTAACTATAACTGGAACTATTACCAGGCAACTAACAAACTGAAGTATACTAGCTGGGGGGAGGGGGCGGGTGTGTGTGCATCTTCTGCTACAGAATGACCCAGGGGGTGTTCTGCTGCTGGAATTCAAGCTCTGGAGCACTTTGAAATAAAATGAGGGTCCCACCCTCCAGCTGCTACACTGTGTGACTGGGTATGTGTGGGGAGGTGCTGTTCTGGTTCACCCACCAGCAGATGACTGTGGGGTGTGATGCTAGGGAAAGTGTCTCATGTTTTCACTGCTGCCATTGACTGCACAAGACACTCTCAGTCCAGGTCAGGTCTCAGTCTCCCTGTGAGGAGCAAAGTTGCTTCCACTGACTCACCACCCACCAGGTCAGCTACACAACTGCTCTGGCCACACCACACAGTCTCTGGTCTGTGGCAGTGAGCTATTTCTCCTATAGCAGTGAATCCTATTTTCTTTTTCTCCTCTGTCAATGGAGCTATATCTCATGTGGTTTAGAATCTCTTTGATTTCTCTCCAGGTCTTCATTTCCACTCTCAGCACTTTGCTCTGGAGAAGCTGAATAGTCAGTACTCAGCACCCTGCCATTTTTTACTTCCAATGCAATGAATTTATAAAGCAAAATAAATACATGAATAAATCATGATGACAGAAGTTATGGTGGTTCTTGGAAGGGCACCTGAAAATCTGAGAGAAATCAGGGAAATGACTCTGAAATGAGAACTCCTGTGTTTCAGGAGAAAAAGGGAATCAGAGATGGACAGCAGAAGTTCAGTGACATCTTAAATCTGAGACTGTTCCTTCAGTTGCTTGTGTCAAAGTGCCATACTTTGGGATATTATTTTCTGACCTACAGGAAACGCTTTCATCTATATGTAAGGAAAATCCTGATTCAGCTTGCTTAAATAACAAAGAAATTTATTTTTCCTCATTAGAAGCATCCCAAAGTAAGATGGTTCTTCCATGGTTGTTAACTTCATAGTCAAAGTTCAGTGACTTCATCAGGAACATGAGATCCTTCTATCTTTAGCAAGCTGGCCTTGAGCCTCAGAAATGGCTCCACTGATGGTCACAAGAAACTACAGAAGTTCTAAACTTTCTCTGTGGTTTCATTGCCAATGTAGGAAAGGACACTATGTCCTGTGTGTCTCTCTTAAAAGCCATGAAATGTTTCAACAACCAAAACCCCTTTGGGAAGACTTCTCTCATGTGTCATTGGACAGTATTATGTCACTTGTCTATGTCCAACACAGTCACTTCTAGGGAAAAATGAAATTACTCAAACTACTTTATGTTTGCCAGGAGTTATCCTGAGCTAGAGAAATAGTCACTGTATCAAAGAAAAAAATGATCTATGAAAATTTGAGTTCATTAAAATGGGCAATAAAATTATAGATGAAACATGAATTTTTGCTACTATGATTCACTGCTTGGAAATAATAATAATATTTATTAAAAATATATCATATGCTTGTCACAAAGCTACTCAAGCTTTTCATATTAAATATCATAAAAGCCAATTTATAAATGTGTGCTAATATCAACTCTAATTTACAGATGAGGACATAAGAATGTAAATACCACATCTAACATCTAGGAAGAGATGAGAATGGACAGAACCTGTGCTCTTAACTCTGTCACATTACACATTCATATATTTTCCCTTTGTCTACGTGCTTTAAGATTATTTTCATTTGATTTTATTGTGATGGAGGCTGGTGAAGTTTCACACTATTCTCCATGACAAACCAGAACTGATGTTTCCATGAAGGACTCCTCATGGGAGATGTGATAACGAGGATTTTTCTGTAGTATTCTCTTTAAATTTCCAGTCCTACTCCCTGTACAACTCTTCATGCCACTTTCATTTCCCCTACTTCCTTTGTAAAGAGCTGGGCATAGAGATAATCTCATTAAAATTATCATCCACCTGTCTTCTCCTATGTCATCACTAACTCCATGTTAGTGGCTGATTTCTAGTTTATGTGTCACAAAAAATAGCCTTTTGTAACAGTGTAGTGGCTTGACAAAGGCTGGCTTCTCTACAGAGGATCTTTGCAGAGGCTTAGTTTATCTTCTTATGCTGCTACAACTCCGTCCAGGCCCTGGACAGAATAGAGATATGGAAGGCAGAGGCATTGCTGAAGGGAAAGAGTGAAGAAGAATCATAAATTTCATGACACTTTGTTGCCTGAGCCTTGCTACAGATTATTAAAATCTAGCAATGGACTACAATAATAGGATTGCCGAAGCATAAAATTAATTTTTTTATTTAAAAGTATGTATTTTGTCAGTTTGTAGTTGTTATTCAGTCTTCAAATATGTGTAGATTTCTGTGAAGGGAGGGTTGAAACTTGCAGATGATTCAACAAAACTTCTGACCTCAAATTTAATGAATATATGCCTGGTGGTTCTATTGACTGGAAATATCTGAGTGAGCTTCAGAGTTCCTGATTGATTATCTGCATGTGAAATGTTTTAGTTGAGAACTTCTTTAGAATTTAAAACTTTACAATTAGTTGTGTGTATAAATTTAACACAGTGGATAAGATCGAACAGTGAGGATTATATTTTGAAGTACACCAATTGCTTTTGGGTATTAGAAACTATCATTTTAAACTAATAGCAAATCTGCCTGCAAAGGATCAAATTCCTAATTTATTTCTGAGGAATTCTCTTATTAGAATAATGACAAAAGTTGATCTGGTCCAAAATGTGCATTTGTTAGTAAGAACTGGGCTGCAGAGGCTGCTCAGGGTCACCCTGACTGTCAGTATCAGAATGAGGTAGTGCCCTACGTTCCCTTCCTTGCAGTCCAAGGGACTCTTCCCCCACCTGGCCACCTAATACTCTACAGCTTTGAAAGGCTCAAAACATGGTATTTAATGCTGTGCAGTAACCAACATGAAATTCTGAATCATGTTATCTCTGAATTTGTAGGTGAAGACCAACGCACAATGGAGAACATCAGGAGCTTAGAGTCTGAGCTCCTACGCAGCCTCACTTCCTGCTTCTTCTCCAGGAAGGGGCATCAGTTACCTACTCCCCATTCCTTGATGCCAAGGACCCTGCCCAGCCTGCTTTCTATCCCCTGCTCAGCAACTGCTGCCACCCTTCACTCCCCTGCAGGGGTCTGGGCTTGATTATTAGAGACCCGGGGTCAGATACACATGTGTCTCAGGATGCCCATCCCCAGCCCAGGACGGCAGCACCATGGAGCATTCAGAGGGTGAGTCAGCAGGAACAAGCCTTTTATTCACCAGTAAATCAGGTAATGATAACACTGGGGATTCCCTGCCTGCCATGTATTGGGACGGGGGCCCAAGGAATGAGAAGACCCCGGCTCAACTTCCCCATTCTTGCCTAGCATATGGAGTGTTGGTCCCCTGACTGTTGGGAGAGAAACTTGGTAGCAGTGATCCATACACGCATCAGCAGGTGCTAAGTTGCAAGGCAGGGCACCCAGAGAGCCATAAGTTCTGTCCTTGCCCTGTGAATATGACCATGTGCAAGGGAACGTGCCATGAAGTATCAAATGAAAAGCAACACCACAAATACAGAGACTACAGTGACAAAAAAAATTTATATTTGAGTAACTCCAGTGGCACTTTTTCCCGCTTTTTGAGAGAATAGGTGCCTATTTTCACTTTGCACTGGACCCCATACATTTGGGTTTATGTCCACAGGATCCATCTGTAGCAGACATTCCTTATATTTTTCTGTCTAGTGCCGTTTCCCCTCTTCTGGTATTAAGCCCTTCTTCCCTTTTGGAAGGTAGACAGGAGAACTGTTCTTCCCCACTCATACTCCATTGTTCTAAAAGGATGATAATCTCATTACCTCCCTAAAACCAGACTGGAAAACTTGGGCTCTCAGCTGGGCCAAGAGCTGAATCCATGTGATGGCAAACGAGTTAAGTTGGTCCTAAAAACTATATCATAGCTTCCATTTCCATCAATATTTTGGACACGAGATCCTTAAAACTCAAACATGTAAAAATTTAGATAAAATATTATCCCTCCCTGAGAAAATCCTTATCTTTCACAATCAAAAAAGGAAACACTGACTGTTGTTTAGACATAATTTCAAGGGGTCACTGGGTCTCTTGAAAGAGAAACCACATCTTAAAGTCATATGAAACAGTAATTAGAACAGATGAGCTCACGTAATAATAATAACAATAAGGTACATATCACTGAAAATACAAACTATAAAAAAATGTTACCTTTCAAACCAAGAAAACTTGTCAAGATTGGGGGATATCTTCTCTGGGAAACTTTGGTTTTACCTTCAAAAAAATTTTGGCTTTCAAATATACACTAATATGATTTTAAAACCTCCAATAAACAAAATTATCAAAAATAGTAGCACTAAGTGATATACATAGCACAATTAGTAACATGCATTTCAAAAACAAATGCAAAGTTTACTTGAAGAAAAATAACTTTTAAACCTGGAATCGAGCTCGGGACCTTGTGCTTGCCAGACAGGTACTGTGCTGCTGAGCTACCTGGCCCTGAAGAAATATTTTTTAAAATTTATTTTAAAAATAAAAGAAGGGGCTGGGAATTTAGCTCAGCGGCAAAGGCGCCTGCCTGGCAGGCGCAAGGTCGTGAGTTCAGTTCTCGGTACCGGAGAAAAACCAAAAAAAAAAATAAAAAATAAAAAAAAAATAAAAGAAGGAAAGCATATTAACAAACAGATCTCCATTTACAAAATAGCATAAGAGCAATACAAGCAATACAGAGTTACAAACAAAGTGGTAGGAAATTAACAATGGTTGTTGTATTATGTATTGATTGACAAAGGTCAAATTTCATTTTCACAGTCCAAAATGAAATAAATGAAGAATTAGCAGATTGAGATTAAAATACACAGATCTAAAATGATTAAAGTTGAAAAATGAAGACAGCATTTTAGTATACATTTGAACACCAAAAGGTGCATAGGGGTAAAACCAAAGCTTCTTAGAGAAGATACCAACAATCTTGACAAGTTTTATTCATTTGAAAGGTGAAATTTTTATAGTCTGTATTTTCAGTGAATATATATCTTACAAAAATAACAGACTTGAAACATAACTAAAAATTTTCACGACATGAATTATAGAACACATAAAATGTCAAAATCAAGAAATCTGATTATGGTAAACAAAACCAAATTTACACCAAGATGTACTATAGCAAAACGGTGAATGACCAGTGATAGGAGTTTTTAAAAGTAAGAAGAGAAAAAATACCTATGAAGACTGTCAGGTTTGGAGGTCTTTTTTAACAACCACAACAGAAGCCCCACAAAGACTGTGGAACAAAATCCTGAGAAAGATCAAAGAAAATAGTGTCAGCTGAGAATTGTATAGCCAGTATAACATGATTAAATTATGAAAGACAATCACAGATGCTGGATAGGCTGGGAGAACAGGAGAAAGGAAAGAGACAAACTTAGAGAAAGGAAGAATGAGACAGGAGGAAAAAGAAGGGAAAGGGGAGGGAGAGCAGAGCAGATCTTCTTTGTTGGAAAAACTATAAAGAAGTCCATCTAAGAGCAACTAATGGCCAATTCCTCTGCACTGGACAGAAAGCACTGTTTGTGCTCAAATCTTTAGTTATTCCATTCCTAAAGCCAATCCACTTCTGTCACTACAGTTTAAAGACTTTAGCTACTCGCCTTTTATACCTAAGCAATGTCAGCAATGGTATTCTGACCCTTAAAACTAAAAGAGATCTGTCATAATTTGTAGATCTTCATAAGTTTAAGGAATAGATTACCTAGCTATCAAAACCAAATGCCATAATACAATACCAATCAAAACCCTTTAGTGTACTTCATAGAACTAAAGAAAACATTCCTAAGTTTCATCTGGAACCAGAAGAGACCTAGAAAAGCAAAGGCAATCCTGGGCAACAAAGACAAGTCAGGAGGCATCACAATCTCTGTCTTTAAATTATACTACAAAGGTACTGTGATAAAATCAGCATGGTGCTGGCATAAAAATAGACCTGAGAAGGAGTGGAACAGATTAGAAGATATAGCCACAAACACAAACACACTCAGTCATCTTATCTTTGACAAATGGGCCAAACATGTTCACTGGAAGAAAGATTATTAAATGGTCCTGGAAAAACTGGTTCTCTACATGCCAAAGACTAAAACTAGACATATGACTATCACCATGTACTAAACTAAAATCAAAATGGATCAAAGATCTAAATATCAAAACAGAAACACTAAATCTACAGGAAGAGAAAGTAAGTCAAAATCTTGAAGACATAGGGGTAGGCACAGACTTTATAAACGAAACCAAAACTGCATGGGAAACACTTCTAAGAATCAACAAATGGGACCTCATCCTATTAAAAAGCTTTTGTACATCAAAAGAAATCACCAATGGAGTGAAAAGACAATCCACAGACTAGGAAAACATTTTAGCTAACTGTTCCTAAGAGAAAGGACTTCTATCTAGAACATATAAAGAATTGAAAAAAATAAGACTCCCCCAAATTCAAAGACTCAATTCAAAAATGGGCATCTAAGATGAATACATACTTCTCAGACGAAGAAATACAAATGTCAAATAAATACATGAAAAAATGTTCAGCATCATTGTTCATTTGAGAGATGCAAATTAAAACAACACTGAGATTCCATCCCACCCCAATAAGAATGGCTCTCTGCAGGAAATCAACCAACAACAAATGCTGGAGAGGCTGTGGGGGAAAAGGAACACTCCTGCACTGTTTATGGCAATGTAGACTGGTGCAACCAGTTTAAAGGTCACTCTGGAGATTCCTCAAAAAATTAAGATTAGAGGTCCCATTTAATCCAGCTATTCCCCTTCTGGATATTTTCCCAGAAGAATTAAAAACATCATACCACAGGGATAGATGTGAACCCCTGTTTACAGCAGTACAATTTATAATAGCAACGTCTTGGAAACAACCCAAATGTCCATCAACTGAAGAATGAATAAAAAAGATGTGGTATTTTTATACCCTGGAATATTACTCAGCTATAAAGAAAGATAAACTCAAGGCTTTTACAGCTAAAAGGATGCAACTACAGACCATACTCAGAAGTGAAATAAACCAGACCCGCATGTGTAAACATGATATTGTCTCCCTAGTATAAGAACCTGAAAGAGTACATAAAATCCAAAAGGTACAGTAGATAGTGTGAAAGGCAAAGAAACTGCTCAAAAGGAAAGAAGAACTGGGATGAGGAAAAGGAGAAAAGAAAGAAAGAAGGAAGAGAAAAACATATATATATATATATATATATATATATATATATATATACACACAAGATAGCTAAGATAATTGTAGTACTAATTTCTATTGGTTTATTGAAAGGAACAGTTAATGTTTAACTGTTTGATCAATCTTGCATACCTGCTAATGTGAGCAACTACTTTTAAGATAACAATATGTAACACAAAAACCATTGTTAATTTCCTATCACCTTGTTTTGAAATTCTGTATCATTTCTATTGTTTTTGTATTATTTTGTTTTTGTCTTTGTTTTTATTTTGTTTTCATTCTTTTCTCTTTAAAATAAAAAAATACCATATGTCAAAACTTGATTTGAATTTTGTGGTATCTTTTGGGATTTATTTCCAGAAGAATTTAAATCTTAAAATGGCTGCACTTGTCTGTTTTCTAGATTGAGAGCTGCTCCACTTTAGGGTACACAGGCAGTACTATAGCACAACCTTTTGTAGACAGAAAGCACCAGAAACCAAAAATCTCATAGCTTATTCAGAACAAAAATAATTGAATTACTTATCTAAAGGAGATGAATGTTTAACTGTAACACTGATATTAAAAGTAACATGATTAAGAGTAAATTTCCATCATCTCAGACAGACTGTGAGAAGCACTGTCTGTTAATCCAAAGGAATAAATAGTACATTCAGTAAAATAAAATTTAAGAGCTAAAAATATTGCATGTTTTTCTGGAAATGAAAAACAAACACTTTTCAAAAGGTAAGTTGCAGCAAAATAAAGTTTCCTTCAGTGGGAGAAAGCTTTATGCAGACCAGCAAATTGTCGCGTCTAAGTGTAACTGAAAGGGAAGACTTTAGGTACTTCCCTTTTATACCTAAGCAATGTCAGGTTGGTATTGTGACCCTTCAGACTAAAAGAGATCTGACATAATTTGTAGATCTTCATAAATGTGAGGAACAGATACTTTAGCTATTCAGGTTTCCAAGTCAGATTTCCAAGTCAACGCTGTTATCTATGCTGTCATTTTACTCATGGGCCCCTCTGGTGCCCTAGGCTTAGGACAGAGCCTATGCTTTGATATAGACCTTGTTAAGCAGTGTCTGGAGGTAATCCTGCTCTGGATTTTTTGCAGCCTCAAACTCTATCTCATCCAGATGCACTGGGTAAGTTAATACAGCTGCACTTGTCATTCCACTATGGAAGCAAAGGCTTCGGCTCTCCGGTGCTCAGCACAGAACTACACTCCTTACACCTGCCCTGACTTCAGCTCTTCTCCTGTAGGTGCAGGTGAGCCTTTTCTTGCAGTGCCTTCTGACTTGAAAATATTTCTGCCATTTAAGGAAAAAAGCAAATCACTTCTATTTCTTTATCTACTATAGCTCAGACCCATTCTCAAGGCAATGAAAAATTTTCTTCCAAGCAAACAGAACTGTTACCTCTGAGCCTCTTGAAAGTAGAAATAAAGCCCAGGTTTATAGCTTCCTTTACATATGTGCCAGTTGGTGCGTCAGTGGGGTTTTTTTGCCCATGAAAATGCCCAAGTGGATTTGCATCAGAAAATCTCCAATCAGTGTTGTACTTTTGACAAAATAAAGCTCTGGGTAGATCCAATCTCAGCTCACTGTCCATTCCCTAACATTGCTTAGCAAGTATTTCTTGTTGGCCAGCTAAAGATTATTATTTTTTTCTGAATATAATATAGTTTTTAATAATATTTCTGTCCAACTGCAAGCATGCTCCATCTAAGTCATTCCTGATTCAGACAGAGTGTGTGTGTGTGTGTGTGTCTGTGGGGGGGTGTTTTGTGCACATGTGGGGGTGCATGCGTGTGCACTTATGTGGTGTATGAGGTGTGAGGGGACAGGTCATCTTTGGTGTTTACTCACATTGGTCATTATCCATTGTTTCATGGTCAAAGAAAATAAAATCACCAGAACACTTTTTTCTGTGTTGTTTACTACTCATTACACAAAATTTCCAGCTATTGTCAAAGAAAAGACTGTTGAGGATCTTTACACAAGGCAAATTGAAGATTCTATACACAAAATCATGAAGATTCATTGAACTCTACTTCGAAGTTCCAAAGAGAATGTACCTGAATGACAGTGTCAGCCTTCCGTATTACAAGTCTGACGCCAGGAAGAGAACCAGCCCTAGACTTCAAGAGGAAGTTAGCAGAAGTAATGGTGTGGTCAGTAATAATTCCAGGCTGACTTTTACTTAACAGTGAGGTTAGATTAAAATGGCCCTGTAAATCAGTCAACACATATTTATTAAACGTTTATAGGAAAGTGCCAGGCATCCAGAAATATGACACACATAACAGAAGGTTCTTCCTAGTTATTACAACTTTGATGAGCTAGAAAATCAACTCGTAAAAATAGTACATACCTTGTCAGAACACCCAAGCATGCTCTATGTTTCCTGGGGACACAAAAATGGGCTGGTGATTTTATTCTACAGAAGCTCAGAATTCGCTGGTGGAAGTCTCTCTAAACTGCTTAGTTCTAACACCAGTTGAGGATGGCACAAACTAACTCATCTTCTGATGGTTCTGGATTCCAGAATCCATGTTCAGTGTTGCCAGACATGGGCAAAATTGCGAACGAATGAAGATGATATTAGATGTTGTGCCCTATTGAATCACTGAAAGCCTTGTGAGTCTGCCCTGCTTCTTACCTGCCTGACATTGCAGCCCCTCCCCTTAGATAACTAAATCCCTCCAGGATGAATTCATAATCTGTACTAGTTAAGTCCTTTTGGATTGTGAACGTCCACAGAAAGGCTTGGCAAGATTTCCTATACCGTTTTTTGGAAGTGTTAAATAATGAAAACTAGGGAATCTGATTTGAAGTTATAAAAACCTAAGTTCAAATTCTATTCTTGCTCTTTGCATTTAAGTGATCTTAGGTAAGAATGCTTCCTTGTTTATTACTTCCTTTTTATATATAAAATGAAAACTAATGTCAATCTATTTCACTTAAGAATTTATGAGTGTGTCCTTTAAGTTTTATTTTGAAATCATTGTAGATTTACATAGAGATGCGAGACACAATATAGCAGGGTTCCATGTAGAACTTACTTTGTTTCCCAAAATGGTAGTGCATCCCATAACTGCAGGACCATATCACAGCCAGGAAATTGATAGTTACACAGTTAAACACCCATATTTAAATTTCAGCAAATTTTCAAGCCTTCTTCTCAATGTGTGTGAGTGTATATGCATGTGAGAGTATGTGTATTTTTGTGTAATGTTATCCCATATGTAGATTTGTGTGACCGATATCACAGACAAGACAGAGGAGTTCTATGACTTTGGACTACAGTTTTATAGCCACTGCTATCTACCTCCCACCCCTAAAACACTCCTGTCAGCTATTAATCTGTTCACCATCTCTACAAGTTTACCATTTCAAGAAAACTATACTGTATAAATGAAATCTTACAATATATGACCTCAGCAATATTTTCACTTAGCATTATTCCTTAATAACTTGTTGTATATATCCATATTTCCTTTTTATTGCTGAATAGTAAACCATGGTACAGACAGACTATAGTTAATTAGCCATTCATTCTCTGTGAAGAATATTTATGGAGGGGGATATTTCTGTTTTACTACTGTGAATAAAACTTCTATAAACTTTCATGTACATGTTTTTATATGAATTTTTTTATTCCGATGGGATAAAAGCCCAAATCACTTGCTGAGCCATATGTTAAGAATATATTTGTATTTTGCAAGAAATTGCTATATTTTTTCCCAGTTATTACACTATTTTATATTGCCACCAGTGATATGAGTGCGTCAGTTTCTCTAAATCTTCAGCAACAGGGGCTGGGGATTTAGCTCAGCGGCAAAGCGCCTGCCTGGCAAGCACAAGGTCGTGAGTTCGGTTCCCGATACCGGAGAAAAACCAAAACCAAAAATAAATAAATAAATAAATAAATCTTCAGCAACATTTGATGTTGAGTATTTTTGCATTTTAGACCCACTGATAAGGACATAGTATTTCATTATGGCTTTAATTTGCATTTTTAGCATGAAAATGATATTGAAAAACATTCAAAATTTTTGAGATGAATATATTTTTTGTTAAAATGTTTCATGACTTTTCATTCCTTAATTTGGATTGTACATGTGTTTAACTATTGAGCTTTCAGAGTATTCTATATACTCCAGATATTAGTTCTTTGTTGAGTATGTAGTTCGAGAACATTTTTGCTCATTCTGTGTATTGTCTTTTTATTATCTTCACAGAGAAAAACTGTTGAATTTTTTTTTTTTTCGGTACTGGGAATCAAACTCACAACCTTGCACTTGCCAGGCAGGCGCTTTGCCGCTGAGCTAAATCCCCAGCCCCAAACTTTGGAATTTTGATGCTGTCCTATTTATCCATTTTCTTCTTATGACTTTTGCTGTGGGTGTCAAATATAAAAGCTTTTCCCTTATCTATCAATTTGGAAGACTTTCTCCTACACTGTAAGATTCTTTTCTTAAGAAAAACAAAGTGCTGCCCAGGTTTAAGCCTTTATATACTTCAACACTTGTTTCTCTCAGTGTTATTCTATTCTTTCCAGAGCCTCTGCATCAAAGGGTAGCTTTTCAAGAAAATTCTCAGTTGTAGTTCCTTGCTGGCCTAGAAACTTGGAACAGCCAGAAGAAAATCCATTGAGTCCCTATTCTCAAGAAGCTCAAATCAAGCCAAGAAACCAGCAATGGAACAGCATGAAAACTCACCTAAATAACACTTATGAGAAAAATAATGGTAATGGTTGATTCATTGTGTCAATCTGAGAAGTTTAGAAGTTTAACTAAGTGACTGAGGGGCTGGGGATTTAGCTCAGCGGCACAGTGCCTGCCTGGCAAGCTCAAGGTTGTGAGTTCCATTCCCCGTACCAGAGAAAAACTAAAAAAAAAAAACAAAAAACAAAAACTGAGTGACTGAACAGAGGGCCAGACTCCTCACTTTCTAAACATCCTCTTCCTGTGCACAAAGATGGCACCAAGATAGTGGGAGTGCTACCTGCGCTGGGTGGGGTGTAGCCTGCTAACAATATAAGGGAGAAAAAGAGGCTTGTTCTCCCTCCCTACCGCCTTTTCTGCTCTTGCTGCTTTTGCTGTCTTCTGCCGCCTTGAACTGTTGCCCCTGTGCCATGCCACCCTGCCTTGGAGCCAGCTGATTATGAACTGAAACCTCCACAAACTGTGAGCTACATAAACCTTTCCTTTTGGATACTGGGTATTTTGTCTCAGCAATGAGAGAAAAGTAACCAAGAAAAAGACAGTTTTCCCAAATTCAACAAGATTTTGTTGACTACGATGTGTGTTATAGTTCAGGTCTGCAATATCCCCAAAGGCTCCTGTGCTGAAGGCTGGTCTCTAGCTAGTGGTGCTACTGGGTGGTGGCGGAAGCTTTAGCAGACACTGTGGCCTGATTGGAGGAAATAACACCTTAGGAACATACCACTGAAGAGTATTTTGCAGCCCCTTGCTCACTTATGTTTTCTCTCTCCCTCCCTTGAGTCCTCCCTCCCCTCTCCCTACCATCTGCCATGAGGTGAACCTCTTGTTTATACCACACACTCCAGTCATGATGTTCCGCCTCATCACAAGTCCAGAAGCACAGAGCCAAGTAACCGTGGTTTGAAACCCCTAAACCACAAGCAAAAGTAAACCTTTCCTCCTTTAAAATGATTTTCTCAGGTATTTTGTCATGGTGATAGAAAGCGGACTAGCACAATGTATTGCACATTATAGCTAGAAATGGAAAGATAAATCATACTTAGACTGTACTGTGAGAAGCTTATTTTCACTGGAAGAAAGAGACATGAAATACATCCCTAACATGAGAACATGATGGTACACTGACAATAAGCAAAGAATTTGAAGTCAGGAAAAATCTCAGCTTGACATCTGCTAATTATGTAAACGTGGGCAAATAGTGATCCTTAGAATTATTTCTTACAAAGTGGAACTGTTAGTGTATAATTTTAAGTTTTATTGTAGATATAAAACTAGAACATATGCAGAGAATCTTTACATGAAGTCAGCGGGATTTGGTGATAGATAAAACGTGTGTGGAGAGGTAGAATAATGAAGTGTGGGGTATTTCCAGTGTTTCTGACCTCTCACAGACAGGTGATGCGTGGTCATCCTTGAACAATTTCTGTGGATTTATTCCATGCTCTGTTAGTGTTCATGGAGCAGCATACACAGAGCACAGATTAAATTTTTTGTTTTGTTTAGTAACGGGTACAGTAACAGCCAGGAGTGTGGGAGATTAGAAGATAACTTTAAAACTATGGAGATGTTTTAAATGTACTGCAGTACATTTAGAAAATTTCCACTATTGATCATTGCTAATCTGGACTTTATTCTACATATCAAAACCTATAGAGGTGCCTGTATTTAGATGGTATTCTTTAGTTAGCAAGACCTTTTCCTATTTATGAAGTCATCTAGTTCTAACAAAATGTCTTCCTCCTGAGGAAACTCAGGCTGAAATTGCTAAGGTGATGAACTAAACTGGCCCAGCTAGTAAGTAGGTCTGAGACTAGTTCACTTCTCCTGACTGCTAAGGCAGCACTCTTTCATAAGCAGTGAGTGGCTGGTTAGTCTCACTGTATTACCACGCACCATCTTTCCCAAATCAAACTTGGTGGACTCTGAAAGGATCCACAGTGTTTTGAAAAGGTGATGGAAACTCTGTAAAGTGTGAGGTGCTATGGAAAAGGATGTTCCTTGAAATCTAGTTGAATATGTAGTGGCAGGGTGAACTAAGCCACTGGCTCGTGTCCCAAAAGACACAGGGCACTAAGAAAGTCTTTCATTCCTTCATGATTTAATTGATACATTTTGATAGATATTCGGTCTTGTGTATATGAGAAAAGAAATGCCTGAAGCAGTTTATTGAATGGCCAACCATATTCACTTTCATCCATTTGTTCTCTCTCTTCAGCAAAGGTCAAAGTTAACCAAAGAATGTGGCCTCCATGATTCAGTGGAAATTACTAAAGACCTCAGCGATGTGAGGCTCCCATCTCTGAACTGAAAGCTCCCACTTGTTCTCCAGGAACAAAAAGATGAGTCAATCGACACTGTATACAGCTTCAATTGTTTTTGTGGAGAACAATTTGTTATTATCTCTTGTCTCTGGTAGCTGTCAGGTGCCTGGAGATTTGATGAATAGCGTATATAAATGTGTGGGCATGAGTGCATTAGCCTATGATTCAGACCTATTGTAAGGTCACATCTCATTTTTCAGGCCCACTTTGAAAATTTTAAACATTAACAGTGTAGAAAAAACCCCAAACAGCCTTGCAGCTCTTAACACAAATATCATTTTCAACAAGTAACAGAATACTAAATTTATTATTTAATGATAGCTGTGTTGAAACTTAAAACCCTAGTTCCTTATGACTATAAATCCCTCACCAAACTCATGGTGTTATAAAGATGGTAAAGTGTAAAAATATTTTTAAAGCTTTTTATCCATAATTTTTCCCAATTAAAGATGAATGTAATTAGATATTTGGATGTTTTAACCTATATTTACAAATGTAACATATTTGATCACCATATACACAAAGCTTACTCCCACTGCAGGGAAACATTGGAAGAATATAGATGCCCATGCATCCAAATTAAAAAGGAGTAGATTCTCTTTTTTATAGGGAAAAAGAGAAGACCTGGCAATAAGAGGTTAGTAGTCCCTTCCAAATCTGCATTGCTTCTAATGAGTTCAAATGATAACTGATCCTTCCCAAGCTTACACTACTCCAGTCACCCCTGAGGTCCAGACTTCCTTTGTAATTGCTATGAGATACTCACCCACATATATAGTTCATGTGCACTCAGGATATGGTCCTAGCCTATCTGTAAGTGTCCTTGGTACATGTTTCTTAAAGTCCAAGTTTAGTTTCCCATGTAATGGCATCTTTCCAGTTCAATTGTTACATAGAGATTAGAGCTCATATAACAACAGCACTAAGGGATTCAGTTCTGTAGGGGTATAACAGCTGGATGTAATGCACCATCTATACAGTGATTATATGCACAGCTACCACAACACAGGGTCTAGAACATGAAGAACTTTCAAGCTTGTCCTTCTCTGATCCTCTGTATTCAGCACCTTGGTTTGGAAAGCTAACAAAATGCAAGTTAGAAAATCAACAAAAGGGTAAACTCCATTCTTTAAAAAACAAAGCAAAAGTGTGCATTAAAGTGTTTTTTGTTGAAAGCTATTTACACTTCATGGACTGGGACTACAGGAGCATAAGCTTATGTAGACAACGGGTGATTTGGGTTTGTAACTATATATACTTAACAGCAAATCATGACTGAATCAAAGCAATTAGCTTATTTTCTTAAAGGTCTTTGATATTTTCTAAAAGATCACATTTCTAAACTATGATTTAGCTTGGAGGCTTTTCCCCCATCAGTTTTGCTTGGGCTTTGAAACGTATTTCTTTATAGTACCTTAATAAATCTTCATTCTTTCCTCGATTGAGAAAGGCAAGAAGGAATAATGTAAGACTAAAGGATAATGAAATGGCCTGGTTTCATTCCTTTATCACAAGTAAGTGTTTGTTTTCAAAATATACATCATTCACACCGCTTTTCCTTATCTCTACAAATTCCTGAATCCACCTGCCAAGTAAAAAGTCATCACATTTCAAACAAAACATGCTGTCAGCATGAGAATAAGTATTTTATTTTTCATTATTCTCAGAGATGTTGCTACTATTTTAGAATTTTAAATGTTTTAGTAATTAAAACTTTCAACTTTCTTTTTAAAAAGGACCATTTAGTTCCTCATTAAGCTAGAAATTAAGAGCTATTAAATTTTTTTGTTGTTTGTTTTTCTATGTAGGATTTCTTTAATTCTTCCCTTTAATATATTATTATGATAGTAATTTAAGAATTTTTTTCGCCTTTAGAAGTAGCTTCACCTTCACCGAAGGTGCTTCACCTTTCTGTGCTTCTATACCTTTTAATACATATGACATTCGATGTAATTCATTTAGTGCCGGGGTTCTATGCAATTTCCTGTCTATAATGTCATTGTTTCATTGAGTCTTAATTACATCTAAATTGAATTACTTAAGTAGTGATGATTCTTTTTCCTATATCTTATCTAAATCTCTTAACCTATTTTTATATGTTTTATTGTGTGAAGTTAGTTATACTTGAATAGACTTTCTCCCTGATGATTGTACATTCAATTCTTCTTATGTATTCCCATTCCCCTACCCTCCCTTCAGCCCCTTTCCCCCTTTTATTTACAAAAGTTTGGGTTCCATTTTTTCCTTCTTTTCTCATTTTTCCCTCTTCCTTTTTTCTCTACTTCTCCCTAGTTCCCCTTCCCATTGGAGCATTTTCTTCCTATTTCACAATATCTATTATATATTTTGGTCTTTATTTATACTTTCAGTTTCTCACACCAGAGAAACAATGAGGTATTTATACATGTGTGTCCAGTTTATTTCACTTAAGAGTATGGTCTCTACTCCATCGAATTACCTAGAAATGCCTCAAGATTATCTTTCTTTATGGCTCAGTAGTACTCCACTGTATAAAAACCACATCTTTATCCATTCATTGGTTGATGGACAATTGGGTTGTTTCCAAGATTTAGCTATTATAAACATTGCTACTATAAATATGGGTGTGTATATCACTGTAGTATGATGCTTTTAAGATCTATTAAATTTTATTCTTTAGTTTGCTTTCTCACTGGTTGAGCGTAGACAGTCAGATGTATGTGTCCCAAGCCCCATTGCTTGCTTTTAGGAGCATGTAGTTTATTTATGTGCTTAGCATAGAAGGAGAAGCACTAGTCAGACCTAGGAGAGAGATGAATCTACTTGTTTCCCCAGGCGTGCTTCAGGGTACCTGGAAATTGCTCATGGCATATTGCAGTTTTCTGAGGACAGGCTCTAAAAATTTTCATTACAGTCTTAAACTTATCTACAAGTCCAAATAGATTTAAAGCTTGGCTTTATTTCTTTTCTAAATTTATGAGGGCATTGCTCTCAGTCTGCAGAAGGTGTACTCCCCTTTTAAATTCCTGTCTTCCATCTGGGGAACTCACGAGTCCTGGGTGAAACCAAGGCAGGATTGTGGGCTTGGACAGACAGTGGTGTAGTGGCCAAAGTTGTCAAATCATCTCCCCTCAAGAGTACCTGGACTCTCCTCATGACATTTCTCTGCTAAGTGCTTCAGAAGTGTTCATGTGGGACAAGAGAATGGTACCAACCCCTAGTTCATCAAGATGTGTGTTTGCATAGCACTTTCCAATTAGGAATATGTGTCTTTAGCTCTCCTTCCTAGGACAGGAGCCTCATTCTTTCATTCTTCTTCCCACCCTCTTGCAGACTTCCTCACATATAATAAATGACTCATAAAAGCTTATAGAATTGAATTAAGCATTAAAATTAGACGTGGTTGATACTGTGTTTTTATCAAGTCACTTGGGGTTTATATAAAATCTTGTTTCTCTAATTAAACAACCAAAATCTCCCTTGAGCTTCAAGTTCTGTACAAAATAAAAAATTTAATTAAATCTACCAACAAAATTCTCTGTAGCACAAAAGCATATTCATAGACACTAGGGAAGCTTTTTCACCTAAAATAGATTAATTCTATACATGCCAGATCTCAAATTCCTTTGTAAACCTAGACAGGTGGATATGCCCGGGGGCGGGGGGGGGTATAGAAAATGGCCAGCCTTTCATCTGCTGAGATTTAAATCAAGACATATTTAAGTTCTTTAATCTTATTAGTTGTAGTTAATGTTTAACAGAATACAACCACCTAATATTACATATTTAATTGGCTCTTGTCCTCATAGCTTCTTTCCTTTTTAGAGAGCAAAGACACTGCACAAAATAAACCTTAAATTAAATATCCTACCCCTAAGTAATTGATAAGGAAAGTGGAAACAACAAACAAGTGAGTAAGAAAGAGACCACAAAAGGAAATTAAAAGCGAAGGAAGTGTGTGTAGTCCAAGTGCTTTATCTTATCTCCTGGACTTCTATTTACTCTGTTTATGTTACAGCAAATATTTGCTCAGCACCTAAGTCAGACTCTAAGCCAGTCATGAGAATCATAGTGATAAATGAGACAAAGATCATGCCTTCAACCATTTGGAGACACAAACAAATTATCTTCTATCACACAAGACAAAACAAAATACATTCTAAATACAGCCATGTGCCAATTAACAAAATTTCACTCCAAAACAATAGACGGTAGACTACTTCATATGTGACAGTAGTCTCATATGATTGTATCACTTGGTGATACAATCATCTTAGTTTATAATTACACTCTGTGATGTTCAAACAAGAATGAAATCCCCTAAATATGTGTTTCTCAGAATGTGTCCCCTTCTTTAATTGTTGCCTGACTTTAATTGCAAGTGATTGGGTATGCCCAAGATAAAATGGGACAAGAGACCTTGGCAAGTTTAATAAAGGGGATATCCGGTGAGTTGAACACTTCATAAAAGAGGAAGGTTTAGAGGCTTGATCCAGAGGAAAGAAAGGCTATGCTTAGTGTAACACACTGACCTTGGCCTTGACAGCAAAGCAGTTGCTGGGGGAGGTTTAATGTTCAGTGCCAGGTGGACGTGGAGGATGGATCAAAGGAGAAAAAGAAATGAGGGAAGTACCGAGTGAAAGCGAAGTACAGACAATCCCTGACTCACAATGACTTACGAGTTTTCTCCTTTTCAATGGTGTGAAAGCCTTTGAATTCTTTAGAAACTCTATATCCAGTTTTGAACAGGGCTGGGTCTATGCAGTGCAGTACAACACTCCCTTGTGAAGTTGGACAGTGACATGGGGCCACTGCCCCTAGTTAGCCAGATGATCACAGGAGCAGGGACCCACACTTTGCAGGGTACTGTGTTGCTACGCTGTGATAGGCAGTGGACCAGACATATTAACTTATAATATTCTATTTACAGTGAGTTTATCTGTTCCTCACCCCATTGTAAACTGAGTAATATGGTAGGAATACTCCCATCTCAAGAGTATTCTTCAATGAAGAATAGGTTTACCTAGTCTTCCTTCAACTTCAGCATGTTAATTCTGTACATTTTTACTTTTTAAAATTTTATTTATACATGTTTGCCGTTCATGTAGTTTACAGTCGTCTTGGGGGATGATTACATGTACATATTGGAGCATGTTTCTTTCTTATTTTTATAATCTCTTTTCTGTTCCTTCCCCCTCCCTTCCTCCTTCTCCACTTCTCCTATCCAATTTTTCATTCTTATTTATATTGTTTCTCTTAGTTGATACTATGGCATACAGTGTTTATACTAATTAAGGTTATTAAGTTCCTATACATGGCACGTCTCTATTCTTCTTATTTCCCCTTCCTCTCCCTCTCACCCCTCACTCTGGTTCCCTTGGACCACTTCACTGTATTACAAGAGATCCATCCCCTGTCCCTTTCTACCCATGCTTTATCATATTCTTTTTTTGTACTTTACCTCAATCAAATGAGAGATATACAGTATTTAACCTTGTGTGTTTGATTTACTTCACTCCATATTATATTTTCTAGGTGCATCCATTATCCTACAAGTGTCTAAAATCTGTTATCCTTTATAGCAGAGTAGTATTCCATTATATAGCAATACTGCATTTTCTTTATCTAATCATCTGTTGATGGGTATAGAGGTTGCTTCTAGGATTTACCTGTTATGAATTGTGCTCATATGGACATTGGTATGCATGTATTGCTATAGTATGTTGACTTAAACACCTTGGGGAAGATACCTAGCAGGTGTATAACTGGGTCATATGGAATTTCTAATTTCAGTTCTTTCAGAAATCTCCATAATGATTTCCATAATGATTACATAAGTTTACATTCTTTCCAACAATGAAAGAGTGTTCTTTATAATCACAGCCAGAGTGGTATTTATTATTGTTTGATTTTTTCTAATAATTATTCTTACAGTAAGATGGAATCTTATCATTGTTTTAATTTGTATTCCTCTAATGGCCAGAGATGTTGAATTTATATATATAGATCACTTGTATTTCTTCCTTTGTGAAGTGTCTGTTTATTTCTCTTGCCCATTTCTGAATGGACCTTTAATTTTATATGGTTTGATTTTTTTAGTTTTTTGTATATTCTAGACATTAGTCCTCTATGTGAAGAGTAGCTGGCAAAACTTTTCTCCTGTTCTGTAGGCTGTCTCTTCATTCAGCTGACTGATTCTTTCATTGTACAGAAGCTTTTTAGTCTGATATAATCCCATTGGTTGATTCTTGCTGCTATTTCTTGTGTGATTGAGGTTTTGTTTACAAAAGCCCCAAGTGATTTCCTATTTTATCATCCAGAATGTTTAATGTTTCTGTTTTAATGTTTAAACCTTTGATCCTTTTTTATTTTAAGTTAGTATATGGTGAGAGATAAGGGTCCAATTTAAATCTTCTACAAACAGATAACCAGTTTTCCCAGGATCACTTGTTGAATGTCTTTCATCTGACATATACTTTTGACTATTTTGTCAAAATTCAAATAGCTGAATGTGTCTGGGGAAGTTTCTGTACTCTCAATTCTGTCCCACTGATCCATGTATCTGTTTTTATCCAGTACCATGCTGTTTTTATCACAATTGCTTTTTAGTATAACTTGAAGTCAGTATCACTATGCCTCATGCTTTCCTCTAATTGCCAAAAATTCTTTTGCTATTCCAGGTCTCTTTTAATTGCATATGAATTTTATGATTCTTTTCTCTAGATCTGTAAAGTATCCTGCTGCTATTTTGAGTGGAATTGTGTTGAATCTGTGTAACAGTTTTGGACTACAGCCATTTTGACAATATTGGTTTTGTGTATATAGGACAGGGCATATCTTTCCATTTTCTGATGTCCTCTTCAACCTCCTTCTTCAGAGTACTCTTGTTTCTTTGTAGAAGTCTTTCACTTCCTTGTTTAGATTAATTCTTAGGTATTTCATTTTTTTTGAAGCTACATTTAATGGCATTGTTTTCATAATTTCCTTCTCACTGAATTCATTGTTTGTGCACACAAATAGTGTTGATTTTTGTGTGTTGACCCTGTATCTTGCAACTTTGATGAAATTGGCTTTTAATTCTAAGGATTTTTTGGTGGAGTTGTTTGGATTTTCTACACGGAGAATTGTGTCATCTGCAAATGATGATAATTTTAATTCTTTTGTCCCTATATGTATTTCTTTTATTTCTTTCTTTTGCCTAATTGCTCTGGCTAATGTTTCAAGTACTAGGTTGAACAGAAGAGGTGATATGGACATCCTCATCTTATTCTTGATTTTAGGGAAAATGTTTTTAGTTTCTCCCCATTTAGTATGATACTGGCTTTGGTTCATCATAAGTAGCCTTTATCATATTCAAGTGTGCTCCTTCCATACCTGTTTTCTTCCATTTTTTTTTTCATCATGAAGGGGTGTTGGATTTTATCTAAAGTTTACCTGTGTCAATTGATATGAGTATATGGTTTTTAGCCTTGTTCCTGCTTATATGATATATTTACTAACTTATGTATGTTGAAGTATCCTTGCATCTCTAGGATGAAACCTACTTGATCAGGATGTATCACCTTTTTGATAATGTGCTACATCCTACTTACTAATATCTTTTTAAGGATTTTTGCATCTATGTTCATTAAGGAGATTGGACTATAGTTTTATTTTTTCAGTTGAGTCTTTATCCAGTTTTGAGATGAGGGTGTTACTTGCTTCCATAAATGAATTTAGAATCATTCCATCTTTTTCAATTTCTTTGAAGTGCTTGAAGAATATTGGTGATATAACATACTGAAAGATTTTGTAGAATTCAGCAGTCAATCCATCAGGTTCTGGCTTTTATAGCTGCTAATTTTTTTATTACTTTGCTAATTTCATTGATTATTATTGGGTGGTTAAGCATATTTATGTCCTTTTGGGTTAGTTTTGGAAGTTTATGTGTATCTAGGTATCTGTTCATTTCTTCAAAATTTTCTAACTTGTTGAAATACAGTTTTTCAAAGTAGCTACCAGCTTATGAGTTTGGACCTTTTACATTTTTACTGGACTGATGTGAGTCTTTCTTCTCTTTCTCTTGGTGGGTCTGACTTAGGGCTTATCTATTTTATTTAGTCTTTCAAAGAACCACTTCCTTGATTGATTCATTGTTTTGCTATTTTTTTAGTCTCAATTTCATTTATTTCCATTCTCATGTTAATTATTTCCCTCCTTAATATTGGTTTGGGGCTGGTTTGTTGTTTCTGAAGTATCTTAAGATTTCTCCTAAGAATATTTATTTGGGCTTCCTCTGTTTTCCTAATGTGAACACTGATTGTAATGAACTTTTCTCTTAGAGCTACTTTCATAGTGTTCTAGAGGTTTTACTGTGTTTCACAGTCATTGTCATTAACTTCAAAAATTTTTAAATATCTTCTTTGATTTCTTCTGTAACCCACTGATTGCTTAGGAGTGTGCTATTAATTTTCCAAGAGCTCCCACCTTTTCTGTGATTTGTTCTGTAATTGATTTTTACTTGCATCGCATAGTGGTTTGATAGTGTACCTGGGATAATTTCAATTCTTTTATATTTAATTCAGCAGACTTTGTGGGTTAGAATGTGATCTATTTTGGAAAAAGTACCATCTACTGTGGAAAACAGTATATCCTCTGTTGTAGAGAGGTGGAATACACTGTAGATACATATTAAGTCCCTATGTACAAGAATGTGGTTCAGCTGTGATATTTCTTTATTTTTTTGTTTAGTTGATTTATCTCATTGTGAAAATGAGATGTTAGTGCTTATTTGATCTTTTAAATTCTGCATTTTTTGTTTTATGATGATAGTTGCTCCAGTATTTGGTGCGTGTATGTTTATTGATGTTATTTCCTCTTATTGGATTGTGTCCTTGCCTAGTATTATCTCTTCTAATCAGACTTAGTTTAAAGTTTACAATATCTAATATTAAAATTTCTGTCCTTTTTTGTTTTGGGGTCTTGGGAAATGAAAGGTTGTTTTTCTGTCTCTTATTTTTTAATTTATGAATGTCTTTTTGGATTAGATTAATTTCTTGATTGCAACATGCTCTTGGATCCTGCTTCTTGATCCAGTCTGCCAAACTGTATCTTTTAATGAGAGAGGTGGGGTATTTAACATTGAGAGACATTACTAAGATATGTTGATTATTTACTACAATTGCCTTCTTTATCTGTTGGTGACTCTTTTGGTTTTTCCTGATGTTATTTGCTGCTGTTTATCTATTGACCTCACTAATTTTCTCTGTATCATTATTTGTATCCTGTTCATGATTTCTGTCAAGAATATTCTTATTTTCTCAAGAACTGATTTAGTACTCATATATCTTTTGAGCTCATGTTTTTCATAGGAATATTTTATTCCTGCATGTATTTTGAAAGAGAGCTTTGCTGGATAAGTTAATTTGGTTGGAAGTTATTTGCTATTAGGTCTTTTAATACTTTACTCCAAGCTTTCTTTGCCTTTAGGGTGTGTGTTGAAAAGTATGCTGTGATTCTAATTGGTTTTCCTTTATGCAGAATTTTTCCCTCTGGTTGCTTTTAAATTTTTATTTGTTTCATTGCATATCTGGTAATTTAATAAGGATATGCTTTGGTGAGCTTCTTTCATTGTCATAATTTTTGGTGTTCTATAAGCATTGCTTACTTGTATTTTAAACTTTTTTCTTATATTTGGGAAATTCTCACCTATGAATTCTGTAAACATGTTAGTGAATTTATTGTAGTCAGAGCTTACAAGGGAAAAGATTGAATACAGGACACATAATTTATAGGATTATTTTATAATATTCACCCAAAGAGTCAAGTATAAAAGAGTGCAAGAGAACTGTCCACACACTAGAGACCCACAGAATCAGATGTGGGCCTGGATCCATGGCAAAGTCCTGCACGAGTCCAACTGGAGGCCTAGAGCCCAGGACAATGTCTCATGCAAATCTGTATCAAGGAGCTGCACTGGGAAAGCCCAAACCTCAGTGGTGGAAGCTAGAAAGTGTTCACCAGTGGAATGAAGAATTTGTGCTGGTAGACTGAGAGATCTGCACTGGAGCCAAGAAGGGACAATCAAGGGAAGGACAAGAGCTCCCCCAGAAGAGAACTGCAGCCATCCTCATCAACAGCAAGACCAGAGCTCCTTCAATGATGAGAACATCTGAGTTCATATCAAGACACCAACACAAGTTTCTCTAGGAGAATCAACAGCACACCATCTTTCCCTCTAGTTTTCTTTTTATGCTATTAGCAACAATCCTCAATTGACCTACCACACTGAGCACAATAGTGATTCAGTTCATCAGAGTGTTACAGGTTTAAGCATGAATTCTGTTCTTAATAAATTACAATTACCACAAGCTCACTCTGTCCTACTTGCCACACACACACACACACACACACACACACACACACACACATGCACACACCCAAATACACAGAGGAATCCATGCATTCATAACCTTGACTTCTGAATATCTCAAGCATTAAGATTTAATTCCATGACAATTTGCAAGTGAGATCTGCTGTCACTACCTATCCAACTAATTTAGTCTACCTCCTGAAAAAGTGTATTCAAGAGTGGAAAGCAGCTAATAAAGTTTTCTGCCTGTAGATACCAGCCAAGAGATATTTCCAATGTTTAGTGAGTTAGGTTCTAGGAAGAAGAAATTGAAAGCTTAAGAATGTGTATGCATTTCACTGCTACTTAAAATCAAAACAAAGGCTCATATTGCTATAAAGAGAAAACTTACATGTCTAGTGATATAGGAATAAGTACAGATACTTTATGCAAGTGTTAAATATAATTCCAAAAAACCATGATGTAGGCAATACATGGTACATAGTAAATTAAGTTTTAAAAAAATTACCAAATAGGATATATACAGCACAATTACACTCATTTTAAAGAAGGTATAGTAGTAGGAAAATATAAATATCAAAATATGACATACTAGTATTGCGAGTGGTCTTAATTTTATTATATTTTCCTGCATTTTTCAATTCACATTCATGAATATATGTGACTTTTAAAGTAATTATCAAGGTCCAAGTTGTTTTAAAGACATAAGAAGACAGCATTTTTGCAGTCTACTGAACACTCAATAATCTTAAAATATTGCTTTTTCAATCTCATATTTGACTCAGAAATAGAATGATTCTTTGTTGAAGTAGAAGGAGCCAAGTTATAAAATAATTTCCTCTGTCTTTATGAAAAATCCAGAATCCTAAGAGGATTCTTTATTACATAGTGTCTCCCCTTTCTCTGCCTCTTTTTGTCTTGTGTGGGAGAGAAATAACTCCCCTGAAGAATTTATTAACATTGCTGGCCCTATCTTTCCTCCAGGGTCAATTTCCAACTAGTTAGGGTTAGGGTTAGTTTTCATGCCAACACTGAAGCCTCTGGAAGTTCTATATGCTTCTTAGAGATAAAATGTTTTTAAGGAAAGTAAAAAAATTCTCACATATCATAGTTGGTTTCATTCCAGCCCATGGATCAGCATGCATATACTTTTGTTTTTAATTGGTCTTAATCCAGCAAAATTGTGTTCCAAAGCAAAATTCTTTGAAAAAAATATCCAGTCAAATCAGCAGCAAGAAGGGTAAGGTGGCTTGAATTAGATATGTGCCTATGACTTAACACCAAGTGCTGAAATACCTCTTTGTAATTTAGAATCCTTATTGTATTCTTTAAGGATGATGATTTTATCCATCAAACACCTGTTGCTTTTGATTTTTAAGCACTTACTCACTGATCAGTTTCTGTAGCCTCCCTAAAAGGTAGTTGTTAAGGATGGACTTTCCACTAATGTTGCTTACATATTATTTGCTGTAGGAACAAGGACACTGTAGGAACAAGGACACATATTATTTGCTGTAGGAACAAGGAGTGATCAAGAAATACAGTGAATTTTTTTATAAAAATTGATACACATTGCCAGAAATCCCCCTCAAAATATACCTTTTCACTTTGGACACATTTTCCCATCATGCTTTCAACTTCCTGAAGCAGTTCTTGTGTGTCTTTACAAGGCATGATGAAAAATACAGGAATGCTGCTTCTGTGGTGCCATCCAATGGAAATGTAGGCTCATAAAAATAATATCTGTCCCCATCCATGCTATCTACAGATCTGGCACTGTGCAACGTCTGGCTCTCTCTCTGAGTCAAAATGGCCATCAAAGGTAAGCAGTTTGAATCAATTCAGGATATTCAGGCAGCCACAACAGTGAAAGCAGGGACAATCATGAAAGAAGACTTCCAGAACTGCTTTAGAAAGTGGCAAGAATGAGATAAGTGTGTGTAAAGTGAGCAGGAATATTTTGAAAGTGATTAATAGCAATAGGTCATTCACTGTAATATTTTTTAAAACTTAAACATGCGGTGTTTTTTTTTTTTAATCACACCTTGTGCCCTAAAACAATATAAGAGTCTTTGGGTACAATAGAGATAAATTCCATTATGTTTAAATCTAGAATGTCCCACAAAAGGCTCATGTGGTCAGATCTTGGGCTCTTGGGAGGTAACTGGATCTTGGGGGCACTACACTCATCAGTGGATCAATCCACTGAAGAGTTTAGAACTGAATATGCTGTTAGGAGATGTGGTCCAGTTGGAAAAGGTGGGTCACCATGATGTACTTTGTATTAGACCAGCAGGAAAGATGGAATGAGGCATCTCAGGAATCAGCAAACCCCACCATTCCCAGGCTCACATGTGCAAAACTGCAAATCTTTCATTTGAAAAGAAAGCCCCAGTATGACCTGTTCAGTCAGGAACAGAGGGAAATGTTTCCCCAAGTTCAGCTATTCAGTCCCTCAAAAACTGCTGAATCCATGACTCAAGGGAGTCAGACTTTGGGAAAAATTATTAGTGGCAGACTTTGGCATTGTTCACATGGCACTGGTCTTACAGACATGCAAAATTCAAGAGCTGTGGTGTCAAGAAGGGTTCCACCCTCATTTTAGAAGGCTTAGGAGGCCTGGCAGTGTGTCTCTACAATGATAGTGCACTGGGCTCTCTGAGTGGACCCCAAATCATAGTAGAGACCCAAGGAAATGCCAGAAACATGGGAGCTTTGCTGAGGGAACTACAGGCAGTAAGCAAAGCCACCTGAGAGGGAGGTCATAAAGGCCAAAGCCTGTAATGTTGTACCAAGGGGAAGCCCAAAATCTTTAGAATTCACATCGTCCCACAACTTATACTGAGTACTGTACACTGAACTACAGGATTTGTCTGTTTTGTTGAGTTTCACTCTTGCTTTGACCTGATTCTGTCTCTTCTCCTATTCCTCCCTTTTTGAACAGGATTGCTTATACTGCGCCACCTTATGTTGGAAGTATTTGACTTTTTTTTAATTTTACTGGCACTCACACCTAAGAGTCTGCCTCAAGCTTTGGAGGAGACTTTGGGCTTTGACTTTTCAGAAATGCTGAAACTTAAAACTTTACCAACTCTTAAAGAGGTACTAAGTGCATTTGCTTAAAAAGAAGGAGTCTTTTGGGGATGAAGGGTGGAAAGTTATGATTTAGATCTAGAATGATCTAAGAAAGGGTCATATGTTCAGAAGTTGGGATTTTTAGAAGGTATTGAGTCATGGGGGCATTTATACTTATAAGTGGATTAATCTACCAAAAAGTTCAGAAACTTTTCAGGCTGTTAGGAAGTGGAGTGTGTTTGGAAGAGGCGTGTCACCGGAGGTGTGACATGGAAGGCTATGTCTCCCTCCTTCACTATTCTTTCCAATCTTTGCTTTCTGGCCACCATGACATGAGTACTTTTTTGTCTTCCATGTGCTCTGGCATGCCATTTCTGCTTTGGAGCCAGCCAGCCATAGATGGAAACAATGAAATGAAATAAAACTCTCCTCCTTTAACTGGTAGGTGTTAGGTATTTTGTCCCAGCAACAAAAAAGTACCTAGGACAAATTCCTATTGGTGAAATTCCAGCTGCTATGAAAGTTGAGATGGGAAGAGTGTATTTTAAACAAGGTCCCCTTGTAGACCCTCAAAATATTCCACTTCAGAGACTTTCCAACCTACCAGGAAGCAAGGACTCTGATCCAGATTTGGAATCAAACAGCCATGGTTGAAAAGAGTGTAAACTGAGCTACTTGCTTTCTCTGAGGTCCAGCTTCTGAGGAATCACCAAAACACAAAGTGTATTTAACAGCTCCCCCCTTTATTCATAGTTTATCTTTTTTGGTTACCTGCAGTCTACCACTAGTCCAAAATTATTAATACTTGTCTTGATTCTCTCAGGAGACAGAAAACACAGTCACATAACTTTTATTACAATATACTGTTACAATTTTTTCATCGTATTATTAATTATTGTTAATTTCTTATTGTGCCTATTTCATAAATTAAACTTTATAATAAGCATGTGTGTGCGCATGGGCAAAAGCATAATATAGGGTATGGTGCTATCCAAGATTTCAAACTTCCTCTGGTGGTTTTAGAACACATACCTTGAGGATGAGAGAAGACTACCGTACTTAATTTTCTCATTTGGTGGGACCTGGGGCGCTTCCATATTTTTAAGAGGAGCTCCACATTTAACTCTTTCAGTGCAGTTTTTCTATAACTTTTATTTAATCATAATATATTCTGTATGTTTAATCAGAGGAGTTAGGCCACATAGATCAACCCCAATAGTACCACATTATTTGTAAGATAAACTACCCTACCATAGACATTGCAGGACCCTCAACATAACATCAACCAATCAATCAGTAGGATGACCAGTACATTGTTTTAAAGAAAAAAAATGAGATTTGCATTTTCCATGTATTTATTCATTCATTAAGCAAATACTGACTGAGTAGCTACAGTGTGTGAGGAATTGTTCTAAGTGCTAGAAAGGCAGCAGGATAGGATACAAGTTGGAAGAAAAATACCCCTGCCCTAATGAAAGGTCTACCTAATGTGGGAAAACAGATCTGAAAACACTCTAAGCAGGTAAAATAGGTATGCATTAGTTGCAGATAATTGCTTTAAAGGAAAATAAAGCAGAGAAAAAGGACAGATAGATTTGTATTTCCAAAGGGCAAAAGTAGCTATGGAAAGACACACTGAGGTGAACTCGGAGTAAAGAGTGGACGAACCGTGTAGGAATTTGAAGCAAGAATAAGCCAAGTACAAGAGTCCCAAGGCCTGAGTACTCCTGTTGGGTCTGAAGAATGACGTACTCCAGGGAAATAGAGTGAGCAAGAAACGAGAAGGGAATTTAGGGACAGGAAGGTAGGGGGGGAAGGGGAGTTAAAAATGATTAAGATACACATGTACAAATTCCCCAAGGGCAATACGTTATGTATTACAAACATATACTTGTAAAAAAAAGAAATTAGAACAAAAGGAGGCAGAAGTCAAAGTGGAGGTTGGAGAGCTCAAGAGGAAGGAGCCACACTGTCATATTAGGATTTAGGTGTAACTAGTGGAATATCAACTTGATTGTGGGGTCCACCCAGAGGATTGATTGCACACATTTCTGACTATGACCAGCTGGGTCATGGAGGTGTGGCTTGGAGTCTGATTCTTCATTCCTTCCTCTCTGGTAGTGTTTTTGCTTGCTCTGCTTTCTAGGAACCATGAGAAAGCACCCTAGCTTTGCTGAGCAATTCTGCTATATTTCTCCCTTAGAGCCAGACAATCTTGGAATGAATTTCCTGAACTGTGAGCCAAATTATATCTCTCCTTTAATCATGGGTATCTGGACTTCCAGGAAGATGGCAGAGTGTAAGTGGCAGAGTAACAGCCTCTCTAAGATTTGGTGTCCAAACACTGCATTATAGCAACATGAGGAAGACAGGAAGGAGGGAAGTGTGGCTCTGGGACCGAGGAAGAATCTGAAGTGGGAAATGAAACCCATGGGATGAAGCAGTGGATACAGAGGACTGCAGTGGTTGGTGAGTTGTCCCAGTTAGACCTCTCACAAGAGAAGACAATTGGCCGAGGGCCATCTTGGAGAGAGGACAACTGAAATGAAGAAATAGAAACAGCAAGGAAATAGATGAAAAAATGTTCAACATCACTGGTCATTTAAGAAACACAAGTTAAAACAATACTGAGCTTCAATCTCACCTCAGAAGGAATGGCCCACACCCAGGCATTCTTTCTCTAAACTTTCCATCTTGTGGTCAGTTCTACAGCTTTGTGCAGCAAAAGCCCTTATAGGAAAATACTGCTAAAGGTGTTTGCCTGAAAACTTGTTGTGCATGATTATACTTTTATGAAAATAGCAAGAATGACATAAACAGTGTGATGGCTCTCAGTAGCTAATGAGTAACCCAGAGTCTTAATTCTCAGGTAACCCTCTAAGATGCTAAATCATTCATGAGTAACTTCCCAAGATTCAAACCCCAGATGCCTCCAGAAAGCCTGCAGTCATTCTCCCTGCATCTGACTTAATTAACTCTCTGAGAAAATGCATCCTACACTTGCTCATAAAAATCATGTTGCAAGGCAGAAATTCAGCAAGTACTATTTCATTGCCCCTACTAACCATTCTGCCCTCTGCCATCCTCACCTAACCGTCCCCTGACTCCAGATAAACAGAGAAGGCTTTTCATATTAGGAACCAACTGGATACTAAAAAAAGTAAATAAATAAAAGTAAATTTAAAAGAGTAAATAAAAGTAAATTTAAAAAGTAAATAAATAAAAGGCCCACAGCTGATGGACCTTCATAATATAGAAATGAAGCACCTGAGATGCTGAGACAGAAAGGAGCCATGTTGAGCTACATGCAGAAGGCCCTTCAGGGAGGAGGTCCATCAGAACAGTAGCCCTCCCACCCCCACGGTGATTTCTCCTCATCCCACTCCAGCCATCTAAGTCAGCAAAAGAGCACCATGATTTTTCATAGATAAGTTTGTTGACTCCTTTGGATTTAAACTTTCCCTGGTGTTTTCTTAGGACAGCAGCCATTCGCTTCCATGTCAACTCCAGTTAGGTTGACTACAATTTGATCCTGACCCTACTTACCTAGAATTAGCATTAGGCACACCAAGTCTGGGCAAAATCTTCAAAGTCTGCCTCCACTTCAGATATCAGCTGAAAGTTCCAGATGTGCCCAGGCCACTCTCATTTCTGATTGGTTTAGCTACAAATTTAAGAGTTCCCATTTTCTTTTGCTTTAGGTTAGACAATCCCCTGCAACAACTCCCAAAACTCAGAGAAGTGCCACACTTCTAATTTTATTACAAAGGACAGAGGCTAAGTTTTGGGAGGGTCCCAGGTCAACACTTGCATGTCTTCTTTCCTTGGCTTCAGGGATTCATCCTCTCTACACACCAGTGTATTCACCAAGCAGGAAGATCTCCAGCCTTCAGAGTCCAGAATTTCTATTGGTGTTACATCATATAGGTAAGTTAGTTTAAATCATTGGCCATCTGACTGGACTCCATCTCTAGTCCTTTTGCAATCCCAGAGGTTTCCTCTGGCTAGCACAAAGTTCCACCTTTGTATTGAGGTTTGTGGTTGGGTTCGTTTCTTTCTGGTGATCAGCCCTAATCCCTTTTTTATTATTATTTTGTACTCATTTTACACCTTTATTGCTATGTCTTTCAGGGAATACTGACTTTTCTAATTCTTTTCAAATTCTTATTTTTAACAGTACACGTTTGTAGTACAGAATGATCACATTCATTTCCTGGCGCTTGCGCACAGGCATAACACATCTTAAGTCTTTTTAAGTCCTCTTCTCTTCCCCTTCTTCGTGGAAGCACCCTTGAGAGCGTGTTAAGTGAAATAAATCCGACACACAAGCTTAAATATTGCATCATTTCTCTTATAGGAGAAACCCAAAATGTAAATAATTAAAGAGCAAAATAAAAGACAGATATTAGGAAACAGAAATCAGCCCACATCCTGAAACTATTTAGATTCCACAAGGACCCAGTTCCATTAGCATAGCAAAGATATCCTATGACTCATGAAATTTCAAGGGTTTTGGGGGGAGTTTTGTGCCAGAAAACATAACAAAGAGCAGCTATGTTCTTGATTCTACCCTAGCCTCCACTGTCTACTACATTATAATAATTCTTGAATTTATATCATCTTTGACTCATCCACCCATTAATAACTATCTCTCTGCTTGTCCTCTCTGTATGGCTAACTCATAGATTTTTCCAATTTAGTGTGGACCAAGCTAAACTGAAAACATAGTATATCAGCAGCATCCAACCAGGTAATAAGAGACTCAAAAGGAGGACTTCACTTGATACAGATAGGTGATTGTGGGAACTAATTAAACCATCTACATGATGCTGTTGTCTTTGCGTCTGATGTCGGAGCCTGAGATCAACAGAAAGGAAAAGATGAATGTAAAACAAGAAAGATGCAAAAACCCTGAAAAATTGAAACACACAAAGATGAGCTGGAACCCATGAGGACTGGAACCCACCTTGACCTCTCATGGCCTCTTACCTTTAATGTGTATGACGCGAATGACCTGTAAGAAAAGCTGCATGGAGCTGCATGTGCATACCAGCCGGAAGTTGTGGGAAGGACTGCAACTGGGCTACTGAGCCCCCACGAGAAAGTCCATAAATAAGTGGCAATGTTTTGTGAGCTGAGAGACTCGCTGGTGCCTCCCGCCATGTTTTTATCTTCCAGCATAAGAATATGGCTGCTGAGTCACTACTGCTTTCCACATCGCATGCAAGTGGTCTCATGGGGCCTCTAGGAATTTGTCCAAAGAAATCCTGAAAACCATACTTCCAGCTTAGCTACATTTATACAGTGCAAATCAACTATGAGAACCCCTCAAAATGATTCCCCTTGCTCTTCTTCCATGTCTCACTAAACAGCCACACTCACTAGCTAGATTTTTAAGTCATAACCATTGAGGAGTTCTCCTGAACTCCTCTCTCTTCCGCATAATCTGTATCTAATCAATTACGAGTACTCTCAGTATGTCTTCAAATAGGTAAATCCCTTCATAGTGATAGAGCCAAGTCACTGTCTATTACTTAGGGCTGAATTTCTGCCTCTGCCTCTGCCTCTGCCTCTGCCTCTGCCTCTTAATAGCCTCTTAGCTGAATTCCCCGTGGCAATTGCAAAAAGAAAAGAAAAACCCACATAAATCTAAAATGATTTCCAAAGCTTATAAAGCTCTCCACAACCTGGCCATTGCTTACCTTGCTGCCTCCCATTTCTCCCCTGACGACGCTGGGTAGCCTTCAATACCTGGCAAGTCCTAGACTATTTCTATGCTCAAAGCTTTGCCTCCTCTTTTTCCTCTAACAGACATTATTTTTCTCCCGGTCATCATACCTGAAACCTGCTATTCCTCTCTTGACAGTGATATAAGAGAGGAAATTATAAAGCCTTTCACAAATGAAAACTGCAAAACTTCTGCTTCTTGTTTGAGGGTGAACACTTCGAACCTGACCCAATTCATACAAAAGCCTTCTAACAGGAGAGTAGATCTCAGGGTATCTTACTTGTGGTAAGCAGACTATTAAGTTAATTAATAATGGAGGAAAAAAGCCAAAGACACAGGGTCTTGGGATATAGCTCAGTGGCACAGCATCTGCCTCGCAAGCATAAGATCCTGAGTTCGATTTCTGGTGCCAAAACAAACAAACAAAAGCCAAAGACACTGAAAAGTATTTCTTTAAAAGCGTTACATTAAAAGTCGTAAGATAGAGAAAAGGAGTCAGAAAAATCAGGGAATTATTTTTTCTTTTTTGAGGCAGAGTCTCCTATATAGCCCAGGCTGGGCTCAAACTCGAAATCCCCCTCCCTCAGCCTCCTGAGCACTGGGATTAGAGGTTTGTACCATCATACCCAACCAAACTGCTAAATCTGAGGATGTATTTTACATGTAGAAAGTACAGGGAGAAAAGAGAATTCTAAGAAATGTTGGTTTTATGTGCTAATACACCATGGTGGTTACCAGTCAGAATATTTGCATTTAAATCCAACTTCCATGGTGTATTAGCTGTGTGACCAACTAGCTCAGGTAGGCTCAGGTAGGTACTTCTTAATCTGTCTGTGGCTCAGTGACCTTATTTATAAAACAGAGGCATTAATAGTTTATACGGTGTTACTTCGTTAGGATGTTATGCTTTATACATAGTATGTGCTTATTAAATATTACTCACCATGTTATGTAGTAAATTCTTCTCTGACATTTTGACCATGGACAATTGAGAGGAAATTAACAGGTGTCATGTCAGACACTAACTCACCTGTTGGGCTTACAGTCCACACAGTTTGGGAACTAGATGTGGGAGGCATAACCTTGTCAGTGATACCCGCTTCCACTTTGAGTCTATTTCCTTGGCCTTTCATAAAGTGGATTACCTGTGACACTGGCAAGTATGAGAACTTCATAATGAGTTGTTATGGTTGTGTCAACTTGGGGAGTCTAGAGGTTTGGCTAAATGACTCAGCAATTCTGCATCTTGAGGTGAAAAGGACACGCCCTTCCCCTTCTGGGATGTTGTTCATTGTGTCAGTTTGAGAAATTTAGAAGGTTAACTATGTGACTCAGCAGGGAGCCAAGGTGCTTACTTTGTATTCATCCTGAGCCTTTGCAAGAGAAGGGCATGGAGATTATGTGAGTGCTACACGCCCCTGGGTGGGGGCAGCCTGCTTGCAATTTAAGGGAGGGAAAGAGGCTTGCGCTTCTCCGCCACTCCTCCCTTGTGCTCTTGTTGCTGTTGCTGCTTTTCACCATGAACTGCTGCCCTCTGCCATGTGCCACTCTGCCTTGGTGCCAGTCAAGTATGGACTGAACCCTCCACAAACTGTAAGCTAAATACACCTTTCCTTCCTCAATTTTGGGCGTTGGGTATTTTGTCTCAGCAATGAGAGAAAAATAGCTGAGACATGAGTAAAAGGCCCTCTGCCTTGAAAATTATCTTTGGATGTTATCTTTCCATGGCATTCTGTTATAAAATGAAAATACAGGGAAGAATCAAGTTGATTACAGCACAGCTAAAGATCAAACCTAGAAAAGAACAAGAGAAAATTCATGATGGCTAAAGTCAAATACAGAGAATTTTCATTTGTTTGAGTCAGATCCGTGATCACAATGCTAACTGTATGAAGATACTGACTGAAAATGAACTCTCACTAGTAAGTTTAAGGCACGGAATTTAACAAATGTAACATAGCTGAGCATCTATAATGTGCAAAGCACTATCATTCTAAATTGAGGGATGTTATCATTTATAGGCAAACACCATGGTCAGAAAAAAAATACCAGAAATGATGAATTTGCTATAATGATACCTTATAATATAAGTGTTACATATTCTGATCTAATTATATCACTGGACATTTCCCCTGAGCATGTTGTCATGGAAATTTTACGGAGTCATTTTATTCTCGAGGAATCCTACATATGCTTATTTTTTAATCAAATAGGTTGTAATTTTGCTTTCCTCTGGGTAGTTTACCTCTGAGTGCCCTTTCTCCATCCATATTTTCCCATAATCTTAATTTTATACTTAAAATTGTTCAAGATGGATTAAGAATTGTCATACCTTGTTTGTTCATAATGCTGCCCTGCAAGCAACATAATCAGCCATGAAATATTATTAGTCACAGCTAAATCAGTGGTTTGGATATCAGCTACATAATCTATCAAAATAAAGTGTAACAACTATTACTAAGGAATTTTGAATGACAGACTAGGAGATATTCTTTGACATATTGTGAATACTTATTCAGTTATCATCAGAGACTAAAATCTGACCCATCCTTGTGAATACCATTAGTTAATTTTAAATTTTAAATTAACTATTTTAAATTAACTATTTTAAATTTTAAATTAACTATTAAATTTTAAATTTTAAATTATCCCTCGCTTGGTCTTTTAGTTTTCATGAGAAAGGAAAGTAATTCATCAATTTACCAAGGTATTCATTCAGTACAGTCTTGGTTACCTTTATGGAGGAGTAAATCACTTTTTTTTCTTCTTCCTTTTATCATACTTACTCCCTGGAAGTTCACCTCAGCCCTACGATTTCCTCAGGTTTAGGCAATGTTCCAAAAGGAAAGGAAATTAGCCTTCTCTACTCTTCATTCAAATTATCTGAGTAACACGGGGCTGGAACACTGAAACAAAGCAAGCTGAGTTCTACATTACTGAAGCATAAAGTGCCAAAGAAAGAAGAAGGTACACTAGGGCTTGTGTGGTATTCACCCCAGATTCCTAGCCCTGAGGAGCCAGGGCTGCCAGCTTAAGGTGAAGGAAGAACTAAGGATTGAAGTTACCACTGTAGGGTCCCTTCTCCATGTAAGACACTTTGCAAGACAATTCACAGACTTTGTCACATTTACTAGCAGCACCAGTCCTATTTGAGAGGTACTATTATTATGTCTCCTTCACAGATATAGTAACTGTGACACAGAAACTCTAAGAAATTTGCCCAAGACATCATGGAAATAGTACTCAAAACCAGTTCTCTTAGACTCTGATGTGTCTGATTGTAAAGACTGCCATACTGAAGTCCCACGTAGCACTAATAAAAGTGAAAATAAGTCACCCAGTGTTGTCATTCATACCTTTGCCATGCTTTTAACAGTACTCTGTTCTCCTTGCTAAGACAGGTCCCTCTCTCACAAGCTGAACCCCAACTGCCCCTACCACACAGGACTCCCTCCAGCACTACTTCCCTCTCTTCCACAGCATCCAGGCTTCTCCCTGTACTAGTTCACACCCTTCAGCCCATAAATATGCTCTTGTTCAAGAGATAGAGAGAAGGGGAAAGGGAAAATAAGAAGAATTAAGATGTGTTAGGTACATATAGCAACTCCTCATGATGAATGAAATCATTATGTGCTCCAAACATGTACTGATAACAATTTTTAAAAAATTAATTTTCCTGTGTGACAAATAAATCAAATAATAATAATAATACTTCCAGATTCTCCAGCCCCCTCCACCTGCCACCCTGTTTTTCGATTTCCCTCTGGAGCGAAATCTGTCAACTGCATTGAGCATTCTCACCGGCGTTCAGTAGTTTAAAGTGGCTTTCTGTTCCTTCTGTATTCTGACATCAGAATCTGAGCTTTGAAATGATGCAGGATTCCATGGCACTTTCTACCTCAGGTAATTTCTTTTAGAATATTAAGCCTTAGATTGTGTTTTCATTTCAGTTATGGCTGGGTTTTTCCCATTATGATAGAAATTAATAATCAAGAGCTATGAAGTTGCCATTGGCAGAATTCCCCTGTCTCCTTATCCTTTCATTGAGGTTGTTTAAGACATCACAATAAGGAGGATGGCGCCTCAGTGGGAATCCATTGCCATACTGATAGAAAGCACTAGAAGAAGTTTTTTCCTAGTGATATCAGAAAGCCTTTACTTCTGTAGAAAGAATCTATATGATGCAATGTTTGCTGCAAAGTTTATCTATAAATCATTTTCTGTAAATAAAATTATGGCTTAAGCATAGATGGAGAACTTGCTATATAAAAAGATGGATGAAGTAGAACACCCATAATGAACCTAGAGACACAGAAAGAGCATTGTGTAAATTATTGCAGATCCCTTTATAAACTAGAGAATGCTTTCACAATGAAAAGCATTTATCTTTTGCATAGTTCTAAATGCTCACATATCAGGTATGCTTTAGCAAGCAGACCTGCGTAGGAAGGACAGCATTGTTTGTTATTCTATATTTTATCAATGTGCTTTTTTGCATTAGGTGTCACTTGAAGTTCTGTAATGAGCATGAATTTGGGAGTCTCTTTCCTCCTCCGCCTCCCCTTAATGAATTTTAAAAGCAATTTTAAAGGACTCTTATGAAAGATAGTGCTCAGAAAGCAAAACCAAAAGATAATTCGGTTATAGTTATTTACATCAACCTGAACCCCACTCTTTCTGCAATGTTGTAAAAGAAAAAACTGGAAACAGACTGAGCACACTCTCCCTAAAAGAAACTCAGCATAAGGCTTTTACATAAATGTGAGCCACTACTGGGAGAAAGGAAGAAAGAGATTGATGGAGCGAGACAGAAGAGGAATAAAAGGGAAAGAAATGGAAGAGGGAGAGAAAGGAAGACAGCAAGCTCTTCTAGAATAACTGTCCTTCACCACAGAGAAGAGGACCGCCACCCCCGTTAAAGGGACAGGCCTCAAACTAAACTGCTGAAACTGTAAAAATTTTAAAATAAGCTACCACTTTTTCAACAATTAGCAAGTATTAAGTATGATTCCTTGCCTTGGATATGAAGAAAACACTACCAGATAGATGATATAGATAGATAGATAGATAGATAGATAGATAGATAGATATAGATACACAGATAGATAGACAGATGATAGATGATAGACAGATGATAGATGATAGATAGCTGATAGATAGATGATAGGTAGATGATACATACATAGATAGGTGATAGATAGGTAATAGATGATAGAGAAATGATAGGTAGATAGATAGACACACAGATCACTATATATAAACACTACATATAAGATATCCCTGCAAAATAGATAATGAAATGCATTTGCAAAATGCCTAGTGCTCAACAGGAAAAAGGTAGTCAAGACAAGTAAGAAATGGGCCAAAGGCTTAAATAGCCATTTCATAAAGATGGATATTCAAGGCATCAATAGACAATGGTAACCCACGTCATTCCTTATGAGGGAACTGCAAATGAAAGATGCCATGAAATACCAAAGAACACAGTATGGACAACACTCAGAATTCTCACAGATGGCTGGTAGGAGTGTAGCTTAGTATGACCACTTTTGAAAACTGCCTTTGCCTCCGGAAGCTGAGCACACACTTATTTTCTACCCTAATAAGTCCACTCCTTTCCTTATATCCCCCACCCATTTCAAGGGTCATTTATTCTTCTTTGATGAGGAAGGTATATAAGCTAGAATTTGAAACCAATTCACTTTTCTCCCTCTCCTAGAGAGTTACATTCCCTGCCTTATTAATAATGACTTTGACTCTGCTCAGAATTCCAATTCTTATGACACATCCTGTAAGAAAGCAGGATTAAGATTGCAAATGGTTGTTCTGAGAATTATATGACTTAGTTCCGGTTAGCACACGGGGGCGACCTCTAGCTCAGGGTGAACGCTCAGGGCCCAGATGGCGTTATTACTGGGACAGTGGCACAGAAAGGATTGTGCCTTGGCAAGAGTCTGGATTTCATCTGGAATACATGGCAAGAGATGTGGAAATAAGTCCAGGGTAAGAGGAAGAAAACAGATGTACGGTTATTAACTCTGCCTCCACCTTGAATCTAGGACTCAGGAAAAATAAGGAATAACTTGGGATTTTCATTTGAAAGGGAAACATTTCTAGTGGACTTCTCTGAAGCAATCCATTGGCACCAGTAACCTTGCCAAAGTCAGTATCATATATAGCTTCAGTCCTGTCTAGCACACTCTCAAATAAATATCTGGCTTCCCACGAATCTCCTGCACCATCGTCCTGTCTCAGGTTTGAGTATTCTCTTTCTAATCTCCCAGCAAAAACAAAAATCTCATAGAAGCAATGACTGTATGCAGAGCAGAAAAGAGACGAGGAGACCCCGGAGACAAAGTTATGGAGAAAAATGTAGAAAAGGGTTAAAGACAATATAAGACTCTCACACATGCAAGTCTTGCATTTCTAGAAGTTATCAACATACAGGATATGATGCACTGCTATTGATGCAAAATGTGCTTCATAAATCCTTACGAATCAAATTTAAGCACAGATAATTTTCAAATATGTAAACTTTAACTATAAGAACTCATATTAAAAGGCTGAGTGAATTTAAGAGTCATGCAGCTTTAAAGAGCATAATCTGTTTCAAACCAAGAATAACAAATCAGCAATGCTCCTTTTCCCCACAGAAAACATCTTATTTTTCAAATGGTTAGCAACTTTTTATTATCTTCACATTTAAAATTTTTGAAAACTATAAATTAGGAAACACTTTTTATAAGGAACAAGTCTGCATTAAATATTAATTTAGACACTGCATATATTACCTCATGTTGTCACTATATATCTCAGTAAGCAGTGGTACTCACAAGAACCAACGGTTAAATTTTCAGGAATTTTTAAGAACCAGGTCTATTGGTCACTTGAAATCTGCCATAAGGATATTTACACCTCAGAAATTTGCACATGTCCTATGTCAGTCTCTCCCCTTCAAGAGTTGATATTTATGCATTTACCAGTATGTCACTGCATTTAAGAATTAGTAAGCTCAGCTTGTAGACGGGAAAACTCAGCCTCAGTTAAGTTGCAGGTTGTCTCCAAAGTTATCTATCTACCACTGCAAAGTCTGGTTTGGGAACTAGGTCTCCAACTTCAAATCTCATGCTTGTTCCAGCCCTTAAATCTTGTTCTACAATTTATTTATTTATTTTTATTTTTTCATGTTAAAAAGAATAATAAAAAAGACAATAAAAACGGTACAGAATTTCAAAACAAGATGATAGGAAATTAACAATGGTTATTATATTGCATATTGTTATCTTCAAACTAGTTGCTCAGATTACCAGGTATAGGCATGTAAGATTGGTCAAACAATATAAACACTAACTATTCCTTTCAATGAACTAATAGAAATCGGTAGTAACATTATCTTAGCTACTCTCTCTCTCTCTCTCTCTCTCTCTCT
>NW_004955432.1:13639598-13651142 GCF_000276665.1 Chinchilla lanigera | reverse complement strand
TCTCTATATATATATATATATATATATATATATATATATATATCACTAAAAATCTACTTAATTAAGGCATAATTTGTATCTTCACTAACATACAAGGTATACTCTGAGTTTAATTGACAAACCTAACTTATAATTTTAAAAATCATTTTAATTTGATTTTACTACTTTGTTATTTAAAAAGTATAAGAATCCTTCAGGGACTGGGGATTTAGCTCAGCGGCAAAAGCGCCTGCCTGGCAAGCGCAAGGTCGTGAGTTTGGTTCCCGGGAACGGAGATAAACCAAAAAAAAAAAAGAATCCTTCAAATGGTACCACTAAGACAATCTTGCTTAATCATGATTTCATTAATTTAATTAAACCAGTGTGATGCCAAAGGCTACCTAATGTGGTCCTAGTAGTAAAATCAACTGGAGCATAAGGTTTGCTCAGGAAAAGATCTCGACCATCTGCTGAGAGCAGGAGTTCCCTGGGAGAATCATTTTTAACATCGGGACAGCACTAACTGCAGCGGCACCTTATTCCCATGGAGATGCCCCGCGAAGTACAGGGCTGTGATGTCAGTGAAATCAGATCTTAATGTTCAAGAAATGAATTCAAAACCCACCACAGCTAATTCTCAACTTTGGTTGTACCTTATTCTCAAAAATGGCTGGAACTTACCCTATGGCAAAATAATCCGAATCTCTGGAGATGGGACGTGAGCATTGGTGTGTCTTTACCAGTCATCGGTTCTACCATCAAAGCCCTTGTCTCTCTTTCTTGCACACTGTCGCATCACTGTGTCAACAATTGGGTCTCTGTCCCATTAACCAGAGTCCCAGGTATCCGCGAACCACACATTCTGTGCTCTCCGCCAGCACCTGACGCTCAGCAGGCCATACCTTTTTAAAAGAGTTCAGAACTGAAGAGAACTCAGCCTATCATTCTTTTACCTCTTAGGAAAAGCAGATTACAACTAATACATGACTAAAATCTCATTCTTACTTAAGATGAACTGTTTACCTTTCTTCCAGGCACTAGTTCATTCATTCTTTATTCTACCCAGCAGCAGAAAGAACACAACTTTAAATTCAGATGGAGTTTTTGGTCCTCTATGTACTTCTGACACTGCCCTTTAAAGCTGTCTGAAAACAAACTCTTGATGTTTCCCGTCACACTTTTCTGCCTTGCAGTATGTGAATAACAATGCCTAACTTGTAGTAGATTTGCAAAATCTAAATGTGGTGTTGAATACAAAACACCTAGCATAGTATCTGGCACCTGATATAATTCACTGATGCGGTGGTAATTTTATCAGTTGATGGTTTAAGCAAATGTATTGCATTCCATTTTTGTGGATAGTATTACACAGTAGGTAACAAACAACATGATGAATAAATTAGGAACCTGCCCTCAACAAGTATGGCGTCTAAGAGGAAAACTCACAAACAAGATAAACTCACCAATTATTGTAAGAGAAGTACACATGACAGAAACATAAAAATGAGGGGATTGTGATGGCTTTGAAGAGAGAATGGAATGAATAAGTAAAAACATGTACTTGATGCTTCAACTCTATAAAGGAAGAGTTCCCAGGACTAAGGTTATTTGGGAAAACTTTCCTCCCCACTTCAAGTCTTCTCACCTTGTGAGGGCTATATACTACACTTGGGGGCCAGCAGTCCTATTTGACAAGGACTCACTGCTCATTTGTCCTTCCCAGCTCCTCAGGACATCTTACCACAACCTCGGTGTCCTGGACAGTCTATCCTCGTTGCCCCTACCCATAGGACCCTTTGCTGAATATGAGCTCTGGCCCATGATAACTTTCTTCACTTTAAAGACTATCACTCCTTTCCAGACAGGAAAATGCAAACCACACTTTAAAATTCAACCCCCTTTTTCCCTGGTAGATGTTTGATCCCCCACTAGCCATTATTGTATGCTCCATTATAAGCTCTAGTTTATTTTTGTGGAAATAAATTATCCAGAGCATTTGCAAAATGCATATTCACGGGCTTTAAATCAAATAACCTGACTCTGAATCTCTGGAGGATGCTTAACAATCCTACTATACATATAATATATATATATACACACACACACACATATATGGTGATTTTTATTCACATTAATGTTTGTGAGCATAGGCTACTTTGTTTAATTTGTTTCATTGCTCAAGAAAAATGCAGATTTTTAAAGCATACAAGGGGCAATGAGTCTTTGGTTGACCAGTATTGCATGTTTATATCTGTTTTCATGAGAAGCCATTTTGAAGATATCAATATGTAATACACCCACCATTGTTAATTCCCTACCACTTTGTTTGTAACTCTGTATTGTCTGTATTGTGCTTGTGATATGTTGTAAAATGTTGTATGTCTGTTAATGTTTCCCTCCTTTTATCTTTAAAATAAAAAAAATTTAAAAATAAAAAAATAAAGCATACAAGGGGCAATCTGATAGTTTCCAGCCCTGAAACAGTCTATGCAACACCACAAAAACCTAGCAGTGTGCTAAGTGTATATCAACAACACACACACACACACACACACACACACACACAGAAACTATGTGCTTTCATGAGTTAGTTTGGCCATAACAAACTGATAGAACCTGAAGATCTTACTTAGAAACTATTATTGCTGGCAGTGTTTCAAATTTTAGAGAATAGATTTAGAAGATAAAAATGTCAACAAAAATAATAAAGGTAAACAGTATTTCAGAATTGGTATGGCATTTATCCATTGCTTCTAATAATTCACTAAGGAGAGTTTTTGAAAAACCTGTAGATAAAATTGATTTAATTGATACATTACTCTTATAATTTCCCAGAGGACCCAACACCTGGGTCTGTTTCTACCTAAGGGTTTTTACTCAGCTACTATATTCTGTGTACATTGTTCTTTTCTTCAGGAAGGGGTATCTGTAGGCAATTTTTGGGTCTATTTTTCCTATAGAAACAGATCAGTGTAAGCCTAATATTATTTAGCTCATTCTGGGCCAGAAAACAAAACTGTTATAGAAGAAATTTAATGAGAAAACTTTTGAAAGAATGAGAAATTTGACACATGGGGTTTTCAAAAACATCAGGCAGTTATCATGGTTTGTGAGATGAGGAGGAGGTTGGAAATGTATGTACACCACTCACCGTAAACATTTAGTAAGATCTGAGTTTCTTCAATTGCTTAGAAAGACAATGTGCTTCTTTGAAATATTGAAAGATTTGTTTTAATCGTTCCAAAGATTATCAATTTATAATCTTGAGGCTGAGAATGTTTATCATAGGAAACATTGGCTAAAATATTATTGAAAAGAAATGTATTCATTCAAAATTAAATTTACCCACTAACTTTGCCAAGATTACCCATTAAATAAAACATTGGAGATCTAGTTCTGACTGACTCAACAATACTAAATAGAGGTTTAAATTCCCTTAATGTTAACACATAGTTAAGGCATTCTCCTTTCTAGAAATGAAAAAGGAAATACTTTCAATCCCAGTGCATAAGCTCAGTTTTACATTCCAAGCTCCTGGCTTCAAGAAATATGTTCCTGTTAAATTCTGGGAAGAATGAATAGAATGTTTAGAAAAATAAAACATAAATTCAATATTGACTTTTATTTCTGGCAAAAAAATAGACTCAACATCTCTATCACTCTGTCTACAAAACACCCAAAAATGCAAAAGAGAAAAGGCATGATATATTATTTTAAATTAATGGAAGAACTTGAAAAACAGTGGGGAAAATGCTCTTAATGCAGAATCCAAGCAGAAAGAGCAACAAACTCTGAAAGCAACATTAATCGTGTCAACCTCTAAGAACGCAGAGGCAGGCTAGAACACTTAGAACCTACTTCAGAGACACCAAAGACTACATGACAAAATCTAGGGACTAGAAAGGAAAATGCTTAGGAGAGGCAAACACCAAGGAAAGAGAATCTATAAGCTGGAGCAAAATACTTACATACAATTAACACAGGATCAGGGTCACACACAAACAGTATCTAAAAGGAAAAAAGAAAAAGACAAAAGCTCTATATAAACCTGTACAGAAAACATTAGTAAGCAGTTCACAGAAGAGAAAACACACTGTCAATAAATTCAGAAAAATGTTTTTACCCTTACAAAGATACAGTAAAAATGTATGCATTGGTGTTTCCACCACTGTTCTCACAGACCCCTGAGGCCAGTTCTTTCCCATCCAAGCAGAAGACTGGAAGAGAATTTTTATAGAAACTGATTGGCCAAAAAAACCTAAACATGGAGCTGGGGATTTAACTCAGTGGTAAAGCGCCTGCCTGGCAAGCACAAGGTCGTGAGTTCGATTCCTGGTACTGGAAGAAAAACAAAAACAACCCTAAACATATCATGGTTCAATGGGGTCATCCAATATTTAAGATGACATTCAACAATCCCTACCCTGGTGGTCAGAGCTGCCAAGAAGTTATTTTAAACTCTTGTTCTGGGGCTGGGGATTTAGCTCAGCGGCAAAGCACCTGCCTGGCAAGCGCAAGGTTGTGAGTTCAGTTCCCGGTACAGGAGAAAAACCAAAAAAAAAAAAAAAACTCTCGTTCTTAGGAGTGAATACACATCCAAGATTATCAAATGTCCTAGGAAATTTCTCAACATAGATGATGGAAAACACCAATAAACCAACTTGAAGAAAGTAAAAAATATTCATAAGGAAGAAAATCTCTTATCTCCAGATAGATAAAATTTTGAGCCCATGCAATAAAAACATGATATATATTTTTTTATAAAAAGGAACATTCGGACGAGACTGAATCAGCTGCAGGAATACCGGAGGACAGTTTTCCGTGAGCTGCTCACGTTTCTGCACATATTGCCAGCAAAGCACTTACTGTTCCTTTTGCAGACTATTTAAGGATGTGTCTATAGCAAAGAGCTCTGGAAAGTATAGTGTCTGCCTTGGAGCAAAGAGCAGGTGTGCTTACAGGAGTTACTAAAGTCTTAGATTCCCTCGCTCAAGGTTCCTCTCCTGTATCAGAACCTACCATACATGCAGGTGCTGCCTGGCCTCTGGTCATCACCTCATAAAACAAGGCATCTGGCTACAGAGTGAATGAGACACTGACATCAGCACCAAATGAGGAACTTTATATATAACTCTGTATTTCAAACATCTCACAACAAAAAAATCATTTCAAATTCCTGAACTTAAATACTACTGTTGCTTCATCAACCTCAGCTTTCCCTTAGGATGGCAACTTGACAAACTGACAGCTACATGGTGTCCATGAACTGGTAATTGCTTAATTCTTCCATAAGCATTTCAACCCCAGAAAGAACAGGGAGACGTTTGAGTGTGTGAGGAGCTGCCTTATAAACAAGAGGCTGATACAGCACTTAAATTCAGGAAAATCATAAAAATGTATTAATACTTCTTTTCTGGATTCTACCACCTAGAAACTCAATAACATTTGGCAAAAATTAAGAGTTCAATTAAGTATCCACTCCAGGAAACCAATTAAATGGGCCGGTTGAGAAGCTTTAAATTTATTTTAAAGGCCTCACTCAGGATACATTAATATAAATAATTTGCACAAATTAAAATACTTTTAAATTAAAGACAAGACAAAATACAGTTATTGGGATAAAATATGTATTTTTTGCAAAGCTAAAAAAAAAAGCAATAAATTGTTGTAAACTGCTAAACCCTACAAAAGAATGTACCTGGAAAGAAAACAACCTCAGTGAACTTTCTGTACTTTTCCTTACTGCCTTAAATTTCAGGTTATAACTTTTAATCCTTCAAAATATTTACCTTGAAAATTTATTTCCACATAAAAATGAAAAACACTTTACAAAGCAGAGATAATACCTCATCTAGGCATTGTGAATCTTAAAGATACATTTAGAGAATTTTCAAACTTTCTCCTCAGCAATATTAAACAATAGCATTCTTACCTAGTACATGATAATGGCCTCTTTTAAGGATATGGAAACTTTTGAGTGAGAATGTTATTGAGCATTTATAACATTTTCAAACAAATGTGATTTACTAGTACCAGAATGCAGAATGTATTCTACTTCCAAAGTAAAACTATTTGAGCTGATTATGGTATTATCATTCCATTTTAATGGTTTCTTAGATGCCAGCTTCTTACACTGACTCCAAAACACAGTAATGAAGTTTGCTTCTATCACTTTAGTAGGAGTGATGCTATGCTGGATTACTCTAAAGCATGCTGGGAAAAGTCATTCATTCATTGATTCAACATGTATTGATTGAACATTTGTAGCTGTTAAACATCAAAATAAATACTGTAGGAAAACACTGACAAATTGTAAAGCAATGCTAATGTTAAACTACTCCCTAAGAGGAAAAATGAATGCTCACAAATGATAAAAATTCGGTGCGTGACATAGGGAAGCAGAGTTAAAGAAAAATAACCCTCAGTGAGGACAGAGAACACCTTTTATCTTACTTCTGTTAGATCTACTATACCAGGAAGAAGCCCTGACATTGAGTAGGGGTTCTCTGAAGAATAATCAAGGGGTGACATTTTTATCTGGGCTCAGAAGATTGTGAACATCTTGCAAGCAATGTTAAAGGAAGCACATTTGTAAAACTCAGAGACTTGTCAGTCTTATTTCACCCATTCAATTCTTTTCCACATTATGATAAATGACATATGATGATTCCGAACTTCTGCACAGCTTTCTGTCGCTGGTATTCATGCAGTCATCAATAGGCCTTGCTCACTTTGTGCCTTTTCACCTCAGCTCCTATGATATGCTGTACCCAGTAAATAGTGGGTGATTTGGAGAAGTCAGGGCCTTATTCACAAGAGCTCTGACCTTCCTGGATCCCCGTACACCATATTACTTTTGTGTGTTGTCTTTTCTCCTTTGCTGGGAGAAATGAATGCTGGGAGACTGACCATGTTCTAACTGAACTTTTTCCAAAATAGATCACATTCTAGCTCACAAAACCTGCTGAAGTAAATATAAAAGAATTGAAATTATCCCAGATATACTGCCAGATCACTGGGTAGTGAAAATAAAAATCAATGAGAGAAGAGATCACAGAAAAGGTAGGGTCATTTTGGAAAATCAACAGCACACTCCTAAAACATGAAGGACTCATAGAAGAAATCAAAGAAAATATTTTAAAATTTCTGGAAATAAATAACAACTGCACAACAGGCCAAAACCTCTGGAACATTATGAAAGCAGTTCTAAGAGGAAACTTCATCACAATCAGTGCTCACATTAGGAAAGCAGAGTAGGCCCAAATAAAGAACCTTACGAGAAATCAGTAGACACTCAAGAAGCAATAAACTAGCCCTACACCAAAATTAAGGAGAAAAATAATACAGATGAGAGTGGATATCAACGAAACTGAGAGTACAAAAATGTACAAAAAAATCAATGACTCAAAGAAATGGTTCTTTGAAAGACTACATAAAATAGATAAGCCCTTAGCCAGATGTACCAGGAGAAAAAAGACTCATGCCCATGCAAAAAAGTGAAATCAGGACAGAGATGGTTGAAATTCAGAAGACATTAACTACTTTGAAAAATTGTATTCCAACAAATTAGCAAATTTTGGATAAATGGACAGATTCTTAAAATTATACAAATTGCCAAAGATAACCCAGAGCCATAAATATGGATAACAGCCCAATAACAAGCAATGAAATTGACACAGCAATAAGGAATCTAACAACTAAAAAAAGCTCAGGATCTGAGAATTCGCCACTGAATTCTACAATTTTAAGTATATCACCAATACTCCTCAAGATTATCAAAGAAATTGAAAGGGATGGAGTGATCCCAAATTCATTTACTGAAGCTAATATCACTTTGATTCCAAAACCAGATGCAGAACCAATTAAAAAGAAAGCTATAGGCCAGTCTCCTTAATGAACATAGATGCAAAAATCCTCGATAAGATATTAGCAAATAGAATGCAGGACATCATTAAGAAGATCATAGATCAAGCAGATTTCATCCCAGAGATGCAAAGATGGTTCAACATACCTAAGTCAATAGATGTAACATATGACATAAACAGAAGCAAGGGGAAAAAACACATGATCGTATCAATAGATGCAAAATCTTTCTACAAAATCTAATACCCCTTCATGATAAAAACCCTGGAGAAAACAGGTATAGAAGGGCCATACCTGAATTTTATAAAAGCTATTTATGACAAACCAGCAGGCAGCATCATATTACATGGAGAAAAACTCAAAACATTCCCCCTAAAATCAGAAATAACACAAGGATGCCCGCAGTCACTCCTATCCAGCACAATACTTGAAACATTAACCAGACAATAAGGTAAGAGAAAGTAATAAAAGAGATACATATAAGACAGGAAGAATGCAAATTATTACCATTTGCAGATGATATGATACTCTATGTAGAATTAATAACCAGCTTCAGCAATGTAGAAGAATACAAGATCAACATACAAAAATAATTAACATTTGTGTACACAAACAATCCACTCAATGAGAAAGAAATTATGAAAACAATACCATTCAGAGTAGCTTCAAGAAAAAATGAAATGTCTAGGAACTAACTTCACCAAGGTAGTGAAGCACATCTACAAAGAAAAGCATGGTAGTCTGAAAAAGGACTTGGAAGAGGACATCAGAAATCGGAAAGATGTGCACTTCTTCTGCAGAGGGAGAACTAATATTGTCAAAATGGCCATACTCTGAAAACTGTTATACAGATTTAATTCAGCCCCAATCAAAATATGACAAACATAATTTACAGATCTAAACAATATTAAAACAGATATCCAGTTTTTCCAGCACCACTTGTTGAGCAGGCCCTCTTACATCTGCTGGATGCTTTTGGCCCCTTTGTCAAAGATTAAGTAGATGAATGTGCCTGCGGATGTTTCTGTATCATCTATTTTGTCCTATTGCTCTGTGTATGCATTTCTGTGCCAGTACCATGCTGTTTTATCACAATTGCTTTGTAGTATAGCTTGAAGTAGACTTTTTAAGGCCTCCTGCTTTGCTTTTGTTGCCCAAAATTCCTTTTGGTATTCTGAGTCTCTTCTGGTTCCATAGGAATTTTAATATTGCATCAGGGTTGCGTCCTAGAATCAACTGATGGTCCTATCATATGCAAGCTATGTTTACTTTGAAAAATCTCTAAATTTCTCAAAATTTTACATTCTATGTCTATTTACATCTATAAAAGGAGATCATTATTTAGTTTATAAGATTTTGTGAAAATTGGAGCTATTATATGATGCTTTGTGCAAATCATCTAGCCTAGTACTTGATATTTAGTTTCAGTCACATTATTACCATTATTAAATGCTTACCTAGTATATTGTCCTTGGATCTTATTCAGTGTAGTTGTGTCTTCAGAAAATTTGGAATAACCATAGAGACAGGAACATAATGCTTGGATTCCAGGAGCTTTCAGTCTAGAGAAACAGTGTGAAGTTTCCTGAAAAGTATGACTCAGATTTGAAAATAGGAAAAGTAGACTAAAATTACTTTGGATGCTCTAGACTAAGAGTTTTTGCAGTGATATTAATGGAGAAAAGTTTAGAGTTGTGTTGAGTCTTTCCTGAGATGATGTTACCTTCTGACTGTCTAGCGATGTATTGTTTTCTCTTACCGACTGCGATAAAATTAGTAATGTCACATCACAAATCATATTTATTTCTGAGTAAATGGAGTAGACCTACTTTCCCCTGCCTGTCCAATAAGAGTGTGGAAACTGTATAAAACAAACATAAGAAAAACTTTAAAAAGTGGAGAAAAGGCGGCAAATCATTAGGGGGTATGGGACACAAAGCATGAGATGGAGATGAGTTCTCTAGGTTTTCTATTTGCCTCGTATGCTCCAGACATTAGCAATTGAATAAGTCCAGTGAGGACAGCCGATTACCATCCCTAACGTGTGGTCCTTGTTCAGTTGTTTGAAAGCTGAAATAGACAAAAGGCTGAGGGTTAAGAAACAATTTACTGTCTGTCTTTGAATAAAACATCATGGGTTAGTCGGGGTTTCCTTCTCTTGGACTTCATTGTCTGTCTCACTCGCAATTCATTTGTAAATAAATAAAAATTGTACATATTTTTAGGGTATAATATAGTATTTTGATATATGTAGACATTGTACTATGGCTAAACACCTTACTGGTACTTAATTTTCCTTGCTAGTTATTATGGTAAAGAGACTCTCCCAAGGACACCCTCGTGATATGGCAATTGTGAATCCTAGGTTATATCTGAGGGCTTTTAAAATGTTTACCCACTCTCGATCCTTGGAAAGGTGAATGTTTTCCCCAGCTACTCTTTTCAAGGGATTTCTCCTTATATTGTCTTTCTCACTTCCACTCACTTTCCAAGAGCCACCAAGTCCACAGTGTAGCCTCCCGTTTTGGTATTACTGGCAGAAGTAGGAGCCCTGGGTTATGCTTGGGAAAAATAGTGCAGCCCAGAAATAGTGATATGTTCTTTCTCTTTCTTGGCCCTCTTATATTTTGACAAGCTTCCCCTCACAGCTCACTGGAAGGACTCTTTTTTGCAGAGCTCCCCTTTAGTCCCAGCCTCTGCACATTGGCTCACTACATTTCTTTTGATACTCTATTTCTTTCTCTTCCTTTGTCCTTTCTATGAACACCATCCTACACTTCCTAAAAGCTAATTCTTGGAAAGCTATGTGGAAACACATTTATATATCCCTTTGAAGTCTGGAATGAGTTTCTCATAAATTCAGGGAGATGTGTTTTCAAGAACATAATACATTATTCTTAAATGTATTCATTATAATGTACAATAAAATCTTGTATTTATTCCTCCTACATAATTGAAATTTTGTATACTTTGACCCCAGTCCCCTGCTCCTAGGGCCTGGGAACCTTCATTCTACTCTCTACTTATGAGTTCAGCTTTTTTAGATTGCACATTTAAGTGAGATCACAAAGTTTTTGGCCTTCTGATTTTGACTTATATTACTTAGCATAATATCCTCAAAGCTAGGTTCATCCATGTTATCCTCAATGGCAGGGCTCTCTTCTTTAACGTTGAATCCATTGTGTTATGTACACTTGTACCACATGCTTGTATCTATTCACCCACTGAAGGACACTTAAGTGGTCTCAATTTTTGGCTTTTCTGAATCATGCTGCAATGAACGTGACCATACACTTGCTTTCCACATACAAGTTTCATTTCCTTTGGATATGTATCCAGAAGTAGATTGCTAGGTCATGTGACATTTCTACTTTTTAATTTTTGAGAAACTTCCATACTATTTGCTTGCTACCTACAGTCTGCAAGGACTCTCTGTTCTCCACATTCCTACCAACACTTGTCAACTGTCGACATTTTGTCTTTTTTTAGTTTTTTAATTTTAAAGAAAAAAACAATAAAAACAGTGATACAAAATTTCAAAAATGATAATAGATTAATAATGGTGAGTACATTCCATATTGTTATCTTTAAAGTAGTTGCTCAAATTATAAGTTACAGGCATAAGAAATTGATCAAACAATGTAAGTACAAATCTTTCTTTTCAATGAACTAATAGAAATGAGTAGTATAATTATCTTAGCT
>NW_004955432.1:13588313-13639498 GCF_000276665.1 Chinchilla lanigera | reverse complement strand
TCTATTGTACATTTAGGATCTTATTTAATCTTTCAGCTTCTTACAGTAGGGAGACAATACAGTGTTTACACATGCAAGTCTGATTTGCTTCACTTATAAATATGGGCTCAAGTTGCATCTATTTACCTATAAATACCTTAAGTTTATCCTTCTTTATAGCAGAGTAGTATTAAATTGTATAGAAATTTTTTTTATCCATTTATCCACAACTTTTTTATCCATTTCTTGGTTGATGGACATTTGGGTTGTTTCTAAGATTTAGCTATTATATATTGTGCTGCTACAAACGTGGGTGCACATATATTGTTGTGATATGATATTTTTAATTCTTCTGGGAAAATACCCAAAAGGGGAACAGCTGGATCAGATGGGACCTCTGATCACAGTTTTTGAGTAATTTCCACACTGATTTCCACAGTGGCTGCACCAGTCTACACTCTCATCAACAGTGGATAGAAATCCTTTTTCCCCACAACCCTACTAAAATTTATTGATTTATTTATGATGATGGTCATTCTTTCTGGGATGAGATGGGATCTCAGTGTTGTTTTAATTTGCAATCCTCAAATGGCCAATGATGTTGAATAATTTTTCATATGTTTACTTGCTATTTGTATTTCTTCATCTGAGAAGTGCATGTTCTTCTCATATGCCCATTTTTTGATTGGGTCTTTGAATTGGAGGGGCCTGAGTTTTTTCAATTCTTTATATGTTCTACATATAAGTCCATTGTCTGTTGCCTAAAATTTTTTCATTCTTTGGGTTGTCTTTTCACTCTGTTGGTAATTTCTTTTGATGTGCAAAAGCTTTTTAATAAGATGAGATTCCAGTTGTTGATTGTTTGAAGTATTTCCTGTACAGTTTGGCTTTTGTTCATGAAGCCTCTGCCTACACTTATGTCTTCAAGATTTCTACCTACTTTGTCTTCCAGTAGAATTAGTGTTTCTGTTTAAATATTTAAATTTTTAAATCTATTTTGACTTTAGCTTAGTGTCCAGTGATGGACACGGATGTAATTTTAATCTTTAGCTTGTGGAAAGCCAGTTTTTCCAGCAACATTTATTAAAGAGGCTATCTTTCTTCTGTTGAACATTTTTGGCTCCTTTATCAAAGATAAAGTGGTTGAATGTGTTTGCAGTTATGTCTGCATCTTTTAATTTGTTCCACTGATTCTCAGGTCTGTTGTTTGTCAGTACCATGCTGATTTCATCATAGTTGCTTTGTAGTATAATTTCAAGTCAAGGATTGTGATGCCCCCTGACTTTCCCTTGTGGCCCAGGATTGTATTTTGCTATTCTAGGTCTCTTCTGTTTCCAAATGAATTTTAGGAATGTTTTCTCTAGATCTGTAAGGTATGCTAAAGGTATTTTTATTGAGATTGCATTAAATCTGTCTAACAGTTTTGGATGTATGGCCATTTTCACAATGTGAGTCCTTATTCACGAGCAAGGGATATCTTTTCATTTTCTGATATCCTCTTTGATCTCTTTCTCCATAGTATTATAAATATATGAAGTATTATATATGAAGTAAGTATATGAAGTACAGTATTGTAAATATACTTCCTTTGTTAGATTGATTTCTAAGTGTTTTATTTTTGAGGTGCTCTTGTGAAGGAGATAATTTCCCTAATTTCTCTCTCAGTGAGTTTGTTGTTTGTGTACAGGAATGTTATTGACTTTTGAGTGTTGAATTTGTAACCAGCTATGCTACTGAATTTGATTATTAAATCTAGAACTCCTTTGGTAAAATTTTGGGAGTTTTTCTATGTAGAATGTCATGTCATCTGCAAATAATGATAATTTAAATTCTATCTTTCCTATCCATGTGTTTTTTTTTTCTCTCTTATCTAATTGTTCTGGCTGTTTCCAGCACTATATTGAATAGGAGTGATGACAGTGGACATCCTTGTCTTTTTCCTAATTTTAAAGTGAAAGCTTTGAGTTTTTGTTCATTTAGTATTGTTGGCTGTTGGTTTGTCATACACGGCTTTTATCAGATTGAGGTAAAGATCATCTATTCCAATTTTCTGCAGGGGTTTTATCATGAATGAGTGTTGTACTTTATCAAGAGCTTTTTCTGCATCTGTTGAGATGATCATGTGACTTTTATCTTTGGCTTTGTTCATATGGTGTATTAGATTTATTGATTTGTGTATGTTGAACAATCCCTGCATTCCTGGGATGAATCCCACTTAGGTATGGTGTATAATCTTCGTGATGTTTTGCTGCATTCTGCTTGCTACTATTTTATTGAGGAGTTTTACATCTGTGTCAGTTAGAGAGATTGGCCTGTAGTTCTCTTTTTTGGTTTGGTCTTTTCCTGGTTTTTGTACCAGGGTAATACTTGTCTCCAGGAATGAGTTAGGGAGTGTTGCTTCTCTTTCAACTTCATTAAAGAGTTTGAGGAATGTTGGCATTAAATCTTCTCTAAATTTCTTGTAGAATTCAGCAAAGAATCCATCAGGATATGGGTTTTTCATTGCTGATAAATTTTTAATTACATTTTCCATTTCATTAACTAATATCAGGTTATTCAGAATTTTTATATCTTCTCGATTCAGCTTTGTTAATTCACACATCTCTAGGAATCTGTCCATTCCCTGTTTTCCATGCTATGAGAGTAAAGATTTTGAAGGACTATTTATGATCTTCTGAATTTCCACAGGATTTGTAGTGATTTCACGCTTTTCATTCTTCAGTGCATAAATTTGAGTTTTTTCTTTACTTTTTTTGATAAGGCTGGCTAGGGGTTTATCAATTTCATTTATTCTTTAAAAAACTAACTCTTCAATTCATTAATTCTTCATACTATTTCTTCATTTTAATTGCATTAATTTGTGCTCTGATCTTTATAATTTCCACCCTTGTTTGGGGTTTGGGATTGACTTGTTCTTTTTTTCTAGAAGCTTTAGGTGTAGCATTAGATTGTTTCTTGTGCTCATTCTGTTTCTTGATCTGATAATTCGCTGCTATACATTTCCCTCTTAGGATGGCTTTCATTTTGTCCCACAGGTTCTGTTACATTGTACCTGCATTTTTGTTTGATTGTAGATATTGTTTAATTTCTTCTTTAATTTCATCTGTGATGCATTGGTTGTTCAGGAAGGTGTTATTTAATTTCTGTGTATTTATTCCAAAGTTTCTTTTTCCATTAATTCTCAATTTCACTGCACTATGGTCAGATAATATACATAGGATAATTTCAATTCTTTTGCATTTACTTAAGCATATCCTGTGGGCTAATATATTGTCTCTTTTAGGGAACATGTCATGTGCAGCTGAGAATATTGTGTATTCTGATGCTGTTGGGTGGAACACATTGTAAATGTCTACTAAGTCTATTTCTTCACAGTTTTGATTCAGTTCATTTGTTTCTTTGCTGATTTTTTTGTCACTTATTTGGTTTTTTATGTCTATTAATAATAGTCTTATATGGTTGTGTGTTCCTGCATTTGATACATGTGTATTTACGATTGTTATGTCTTCCTCTTGAAATTTATTCACTTTTACTTGATTATTTTGTGTCATCTTTAAGGTTTTTTATATATAAGACCATGCCATCTGCAAACAGAAAATTGTACTATTTCCCTTCAAATTTATATGCCTTTTATTTCTTTTTCTTGCCTAACTGCTTTACGTAGAATTTATAGTCCTCTATTGAATAAAATTAATGATTCTACTTTTTTATATTATTATAACTACTCATATAAAGACCCCACTGCTACTTCCAAAATGAAAGCTTTCTTATGGGCATTTCAGCACATAAACTCAATACTTTAGATTTCTCACATCATTCATTTAACTAATTCAGAATAAGCCTTTCAGATTTTTACCCTGGAAATATTTTATTTTGTGTATACTTCAGTAGGCAGGGGATATGGTTATGTAGGAAGACACCTTTCATTGTAAATTATTCTCTTTTCAAATGTATTCCCTTTGCTGTATTCCCTTCCCTGTATTCCCTTCCCTGTATTCCCTTCCCTGTATTCCCTTTGCTGTACCTGATGAACTTGGACCAGAACCAGTCTGAGGTTTTGACGTAGTGAGAAGAATGGGAATTGGAAAGGAAAAGTTCAGTCTGAGAGTATTTATTTGCTTAGGAAAGCTCAAGATCTCTTAGTTTGAAAATCTGTTAATATTCCGGAGGGTGCAGGATTGGCAACAAACAAATGGTGGAAGATGGAAGGTTTGACCAGCCAGGAAAACATGCCTTCTTTTCATCCTTAATAAGGTTTCTGGGGAAAATATTAATTATCTCTACTTTATTTCCTGATAATATAGTTGTTCCTGGTGCCATATTAAGGATAACTGGTAATGGGCTATAAAAATGTGCTGGATCTTTTCAAATTGTAATAGGGGAAAGATAAGTTATTCTTATGGTTCCATCAGTGATTATAGGTCCCTGATCCGAACTGTGTCATTTACTGGTACCAGCTCCCTGTGATGAATGTAATCATAACGATCTGCAAATATGTACTAATAAAAATAAAAGTTTTTCAGAATTCTAATTCTAAGAATAGATGTTAAGAAAATATAAATAATATGAAAGATATTTACTATGTAGGAAAAATTGAGGGTAACAGTAATATCAAAGGGTACTTTACTTTGTTTTATCTTTTTTATCATATTATGGTTATGTGTTTATCAGAATTATTTTATGTAAGATATGTTATAACATAAAAATGTTTAAAATAAGGTTTAAAAGCAGGAAACAAATATATATCCAAGACACATATTAAAAGTTTTCAAAATTAACATGAGAAAAGAAAATAATTAGTACCTAATAGTTAAAGACATGACCTTAGGCATAGACTTCTTCAGATCAAATACTTGTTCCATCATTAAGTAATTGTGTACCCTTGGTCAAGTTATTTAATTTCTATAAACTTCAGCCCTCAATCTACAGAATGTCTACAATTATTCCCATCTCAGGGTTCATATATCTAGTGCAATAGTACCTCAGTTCATGATCTTAATTTGTTCCACGTTTCTGGAAAAGATGGCCACATTCATGTTCATGCTTAAAAAATGCCTGTAGCCATGTTCATCACCCAATGCATTGTTCACAAACAAGAAATTTTACAAAAATATTTGAAACGAATTGTTCACAAACAAAAGCATTCATAAACCACAGTTCTATTGTAAATGATATAATTTGCTTTTGTTTAATACAATACCTGCCTCCTAGAAACCTCTTAATAATTAGTAGCTGTGGTGGGTGCTATTATTAAATATTGGTATCTAACATCATCACACTCCAGTTCTCACATCTTAACATGCAGTGAGTGGGTGAGAGTTAATTTAATTGCTATCTGCTTGAAAATGTGTATATGCAGAGTATCTCTGCCAACCTTCCTGGCTTAGGTTTATTTAAATCTATTTTAAATGGTGAGAACATATAGTTTTTGTTGTCTGAGGCGGTGTATTAATTTCATGCCATTATCAGCTCCCTGTGGTGCCTGATGCTTAGCACTTACTAATTACTGCAGCCCACTTAATATTTAGAACACCTCTGCTTTCTCTGCAGCATTAGTCAGCTATACCTTTGACTGAAGAATTCACATTATTTTTCTGTCTCTAGGGGCACTGGGAGATATTGGAGAAGAGGGCTGACCATTTGTTTTCTCTAAAATAAAGTGAGAACTAAAGTTGAGTTTTGAAATCATACCAATTCCAAACAAGCATATCAAAAAGTTGATGGCTGGGCTGGGGATTTAGCTCAGCGGCAAAAGCGCCTGCCTGGCAAGCACAAGGTCATGAGTTCGGTTCCTGGTACCGGAGAAAAACAAAAACAAAAACAAAAAAGTTGATGGCTTTCATGAAAGCATTGGAAAATCATATTTAATTACCAAAAAAAGATTATGAACGTGAAATATTGTGAATTCTAAGAGCAAAATGTAACTGAAGTTTATGCAGAAAGGAATAAATGTCATTCATAAAAGTCTAATAAAATATAACAAAAATCATAAGTTAGAACTTTTTCATTACACTAATGGAATTTTTAGTAAAATGCCAAATTTTTCCTTTAAAAACAATGTTCATAAGGGTGTGGTTAATACAAATGTGCAGGCTGATCTACAAAAAATGTTCACATGTAACTACAGTTAATTGGAGTAGGTAATTATCATGATTGTTGTCTCTATTCTGGAGACTCTAAGGAAAATATTTCCATTATGAAGACCAGCTTGCCAGACCTGTGTGGGAAAATGGTAGGAGGATGAGCTTTGGAACCAGGCTACCTCTGAAATACAATTCTGATTTCCTATCCTCGTAACTTTAGACACTTTTTTTTCTACTTTCAGCCTACCTTTCTTCTCCTACAAAATGTCATAATAGCAACCTTAAAATATTGCTACAGCAACTGGAGACAATATTCACATATGTCCTAGAAGATGATACTTAAATGCAACTATTACAACAAAACTAGGATATTCAAACATATGTAGGAAAGAGTAGTTTGCTTGGAATTGAAAGGAACTGGCAGGAAAATTAGGAGCTACAGAGAAGTTGGAGAGATGGTCCACACCACAAAGAAAAACAAAAATCTCTCCTCTCAGCTTAGAGTTTGTAAAGAGGGGAACTTGGCTTCCAAGAACGAAGCACAGATCTGAGGTCTGATTGCCTTATTTCTCTAGCAATGTGAGCAAAGACATCTCACTGTTGACTCTGACACAATCCAGGGTAAACAGAGAAACAGCATAATTATTAAGGTTTTCTAAATCTTTAGATAGTTAGCTCTGTTACTACTGATGAATTTTTTTCTATCATTAGTGGACATATAGTTATCTAATTAAGTAGTTATTTGCTGTATGTCAATATTTACTTTGTTCCACTATTTATAATTATAGATTTCTTTTCTAGGGTTAAGTGTGGTACATTATCAGTACTTATGCTGTCTTGGATAGTATTACTGTTGTTCATTTACTTGATGTTTCCAGGGTCAAATAGTTATTGTTACTAACTGGTTTTCTTTGTATGCCAATACCCAGATTATCTTTGAAACATTAACAGCAGTGGGATCTATTCCTGAGAATAGATCTATTCCTGAGATAATTGGTGCTGGCCTATTTACACTTCATCCAATCCACCTGCCAAATTAACAGAGGCTGCTGGATCTTGGGACAAAGGCAAAGGAGTATAGCTAGCTATGCCCTTTGTACACCACCAAAAAGCAGGTACTAACGAATGAGATCTCCATACGAGCAACAAAAGTCTAATCACAAAAATAAACAAAATATAGAAACATGGGACTGCAAGGCAACAAAATGCCTCCCCAAACTCCCAAATCCCCCAAAGCAGATCAATGGTACATCAAGGGGGAGGAAAGCAAACACTACACAGTGAATTATTTAAAAGGGTAATAAAGGAGATAAAAAAATGAAACAATAAAGTGCCCATGGAGGTAATACATAAAATGATTAGGGAAATTAGAGAAGACACTAAAAAACAAGATAGTTGAGTGGAAAAAAAAAGATGAGTGACCACTTTAGGAAAGAATTAGAGTCTGAAAATATTCCAAACAGAAATTCTGGAGCTTAAAAATTATATCCAAAGTATGAGGAGCAGAAGCAACCAGTATAGGAAAGAGTATCAGAATTAGGATATAGTGATGCTTTCAAAGACCAGTTTCTCAGAGATACCTTAAAAACAAAAGAACATAGAAAGTAAATTCATTAGCTACCACATGACACAAAGAACACTAATTTAAGTTTAACTGGAATATGTAAAAAAAATTAGAAGACTACACAAAGGTGACAAAAACTGTTCACAGAAATAATGGCAGAAAACTTTCTAAATGTTTGGGAACAATTAAGCATACATATAAGTGAGGCATGTAGAACTCTGAATAGCCACAATCAAAAAAGAACCCCTCCATGTCACGTTATAGTCAAACTTCCAGAAATTTAGTGCAGGGACAGAATCTTGAAGACTGTAAGAGAAAAACAATCAATCACGTACAAAGGCAAACACAATAGAATTAAATAAGACTTCTCAAAATAAATGATAAAGGCCAGGAACTTAGAGTGAAGCTTTTCAAGTCCTAAAAGATGACACTTTCCAAGCCAGGCTTAAATATCCTGCAAAACTTTCAAACTCATAGATAAGGTATTTCCATGACAAAGAACACCTGAGAAATTCACAACTAACAAAGCAGCACTCTAAAAATTCACCAAGATATCCTAGAAAGAGAACATAAACAATGCCAAACATCTAATAGAGTGGATGTACTAAACAATGTAAGGAGTTGAGCAGACAGTGGGGACAAAAGGAAAGCAGCAACAAGAAAACAATGCAATGACAGGGATAAGTCAGTGTCTCTGAGCAGTCACTTGCAATGTGGATGTTCTCAGTTCCCAAGCAAAAGACACAGATTGGCAGAACACATCAGGAAGAAAAACTTAATGATATGCAGTATGCAAAAACATATTTCATTCAAAGAAATTCATAGACTAAAAATCAGTGGATAGTAAATTATTCTGTGCAATAAAAACCTGGGGAAAAAATCAGAAATAGCTATTCTAAATGCATACAAAATGGAATGCAAGCCAAAACTGATTAAAACAGGCAACAGCAGCAAGCGCAAGGTCGTGAGTTTGATCCTGGTACTGGAAAAAAAAAAAATAGGCAAGAGCTACAGAAAGGAACAGTTAATGATTACTTGTTTGATCAATCTTGTATGTTTCTATTTGTTTTCCTGAGAAACCACTTTGAAGATATCAGTATGTAATACAACAACGATTGTTAATTTCCTACAACTTTGTCTGTAACTCTATTTTGTTTGTATTGCTCTTATGCTTTTTTCTTAGTGGATGTCTGTTTGTTAATATATTTTCCTTGTTTTATTTTTTAAAATAAAAAAAAACAGGCAAGAGCACCACTACTTACTGGTTAAGGGAGGAATTCTACAAGAAGAGATAAGAATTATAAACCAAACATTAGTGTACCCAACTTCACAAAACAAATACTACTGGATGTAAAATAATCAGATAAACAACAATACAACTACAGTGGAGAAGCTTAGTATTCCACTATCACAAATAGATCAACTAGTCAAAATGTCAACAAATAAATTGCAGAATAGAATGAAACCTTCAAACAAATTGACTTAATAGATATCTACAGTGTTTCATGCAATAGCAGCAACATACAAATTATTCTTAACAGCACATGGGAGTTTCTCCAAAATAGCCCATAAACCAACAAAAATTAGGCAAACACATGGAACAGCACATCGGAGTTTCTCCAAAATAGCCCATAAACCAACAAAAATTAGGCAAACACATGGAAATAAAACAATGTCCTCTTGACTAACAAACAGGTCACAGAAGCAATCAAGGAAGAAATTAGACAATTCCTGGAATCAAATAATGCTAATACAACATACCAGAACCTATGGGACACGATAAAAACAGTCACCAGTGGGAAGTTTATACCTGTGAATATGCACATCAGAAAAGCAGAGCAAGTTCAAATAAATAATCTAATGACACACCTGGAGATTACATAAAAACAAGAACAATTAAAATGTAGTACAAGGAAGGAAATTTTAAAGATCTGAGCAAGCTGGGTGGCAAATACCTCTCATACCAGTTCTGGAGAGGCTGAGGATGGAGAATCATTGTGAGTTTGAGATCAGCCTGTGCTACATAATGAGTTCAAGCCCAGCCTAAACTATAGTGGGACCACATCTCAAAATAAAAGAAAGGAAGAAAGAAAGAAAGCAAAAGGTCAGAGCAGATATTAATTGTGATTAAAAAATACAAAGAATCAATGAATCAAAGAGCTAGTTCATAGAAAGAATAGAGGAAATGAACAATCCCCTAGTCAGCCTTACCCAAAAAAAGGAAAAGGCCTAAATCTATGCAATTGGAAATGAAAAACCAAAAAAATGAGCATCTCAATCTGATAAAGCTATTATGACAGAACAACAGTCAACATCATATTAAATGGGAAGAAGTTGAAAGTGTTCTCTTTAAGTCAGAAATAAAATAAGAATATCTGCTATCACTACTAATGATTCAGTATAGTTCTTGAAACTTTAGCCAGAGCAAGAGAAATCAGGCAAGAGAAAGAAATAAAATGGATATGTATAGGAAAGAAAAAAGTCAAATTATTATTTGCAGCTAACATTATCATTGACATATAAGTCCCAAATATTCCTAGAAGTAATAACAAAATTCAGTAGCAAAGCAGGATGCAAAGTAAACGCAAAAATAAATAGCATTCTTGTAAGCCAATAATAAACTTAGAGAGAAATTAGGAAAAAATACCTTTTACAATACCATCAAGAAAAATTAAGTTTTTAGGAATTAAACTAAACAATTAAATGAAAGACCTCTACAATGAAAACCATAGTAGTCCAGTAAAGATTAAAGAGGACATCAGAAAAGGGAAAATACCATCTGTTACTGGATAGGCAGAACCAGCACAGTCCAAATGGCCACACTTCCAAAACTGATACATAGATTTAACACAAACCCATTCAAAATACCAATAGTATTTCTGACAGAATTAGAGAAAATAATCCTAAAATCCATATGAAGCCAGAACAAAACCTAACATACCAAAAGTAGTCTTGAGCAACAAAAGAAAGGCTGAAGGCATCACAATCCAGGACTTCAAGTTATGTCAAAAGCTACTGTGATAAAAACAGCATGGTACTGGAAAAAAAAAAAAAAAAACAACAGCGTGTGGACCAGTGGAACAGAATACAGGATGCAGAAAAAACTCCAGACAATTATCCCATTTCTGAAAAAGGGGCTAAAGATTTACGCTGGAGGAAAGATAGCCCCTTGAACAAATGGTGCTGGAAAAACTGGCTATACACACGCAAGAGCTTGAAACTACACATATTATGTACTAAATTAAAGGCAAAATGGATCAAAAATCTAAATGTTAAAACAGAAACCCTAAATCTGCTGGAAGATAAAATGGGCAAAATTTTTTAAGGCAAAAGTATAGGCAAGGACTTTGTGAACAGAACTCCAATCTCACAAGAAATAATACCAAGAATCAAGAAACGGGATGATAATCAAATTAGAAAGCTTCACTGCAAAGGAAACAACCAACAAGGTAAAAAGACAATCACAAAATAGGAAAAAAAATTACCAGCTTTTCTTCAGAGGAATAATATCTAGTACACACAAAGAATTCAAAAAATTAGACCTTTCCAAAATAAAAGACCCACTCAAAAAATGGGAAACTAAAATGAATAGATGCTTCTTGGAAGAGAAAGAAATACAAATGGCCAATAAATACATGAAAAAGGTTAGAAATCTCTGGTTATTAGAGAAATGCAAATAAACACAATACTGAGATTTCATCTTAGTTCAGAAAGAATGACTGTCATCACAAAAACAGATAACAAATGCTGGGGAGCAGGGGGAGGGGAAGGAGTCAAAGGATACTTCTACATTGTTGGTGGGAATGTAAACTGGTACAGTCATTATGGAAATCAGCATGTAGATTATTCAAAAAACTGAAGCAAGAAATTTCATACAGTGCAGATATTCCCATTCTCAATATATTCCTGAAAGAGTATAAACACAAAACTACACTGATACATGCACTCTCATGTTTATAGCAGCACAGTTCACAATACCTAGTGGCCTATATGTCCATCAACAGTTGAATGCATAAAAAAGAGGCATTTGTACACATTCGCTCTACCATAAAGAAGGATAAACTTGAATCATTTGTAGAAAAATGGGTGCTCCTTGGGACCATAATGTTAGGTGAAACAAATCAGATGGACAAGATGAAATTTCATATACTTTCCTTATCTGAGAAAACTGAAATGTAAATAAAGAGCAAACTGAAAGATAGATAATAGGAAATAGCAAGATATAGCTTTTTACACTTGCAAAAGGGATTACCAGATTAATGGATGGGGGATGGAAAGGAAATAAGGAAAAGGTGTGTTATGTACATGTATCAGCTCCCCAGGAGGAACGTGATTATTATTTACTACAAACATGTACTAAAATTTGTACTAAGAAAGTGAAATATATGAATAAAAATTCAAAGAAAAATGCTGACATAAAAGTAAAGCTGGCTCATAGTAAGAAAGGTAAATGTTAAAATATAAATTTTTCCCTCCTAAGAATGGAAATGATCAATGTTAAGGACATTGGCAAACTGCACTTACATATATATGCTGATGTAATATAAACTCTTATACTCTTTTAGGGCGCTAGACATACAAGTAAAATTAAAATGAGCATGCATACACACACACACACACACACACACACAAGATTTGTGTATAGTAAATCACTGAAACTTCCTTGAAGGGTGATTTGACCTTTAGCCTGAGCTGCTAGGAGATAATCTTCAAGCCACTGGAATGTGTTGCCTGGTACAAATGTTCTTTTTTAAATTGGGGGGTCTAAAAATATAAGATAATCTAACAATATGAGTTAATGTAGAACTTCGGGCAAACAGTATCAGCTTGCCCTCCTAAGTTTCTCTTTACTGACAGCAAGCCACACCTACATTACTAAACTCCGGTGAGAATTCTGGAGATTTTGAGAGTGTTATTTAAAAAAATAGAAAATTTATATATGAGAGAATAAAAAGGGAACAGGATAATTAGTTTGACATGCTACATTCGAAAGTGTATTTCTCATCACCCATAAAGATTCCAATGACACTTTTAAAAGGCATGTTATATATGGCTCTGTATGCAAGGAAAAAACTTTCCTCAATGTCAGAAAGAAAAGATACCATGGTGATATATTTCCACAAGTAGATTGTATCAGTTCAGTCCTCGTTTCATATCCTTTCAATGTTTTCCTTTGCTTTTAGAATAAAATCCATACTCATTACCACAATGAGCAAAATTTTATACATTTTTGTGACAAAGTATAATTATGAGTACACTGTGATATGATGACATAGGTATAGAGTAAAATGATTAAGATAATTAACATATCCACCACATTAAGTAATTACTACATATTCCTATTTAACTGCAACTCTCCACCCTATGACCAACACCTTCCATTTCCCTACCCCTCCAACTCAAATAATGACCACTCTGCTCTACATTTCTAAGAATTTGTTCCATGCATAAGATCACACATTTTTGGTTTTTGGTGCCGGGTTTATCACTTAATGTCCATCAAGTTCTTGCATGCTGTCTCAAATAGCACAATTTCTTTTCCTCTTATGGCCACATAGTATTGCATTGTGTGTACATGCTGTTTTCTTTGTTCATTCATGTGTTGATAGACACATTTCTGGCAAATGTCAATAAGGATGCAATGAACAGGATGGAGTAGGCATCATTTGTCCATTCTGATTCAAGTTTTTTTTTTCAGTGATGGTGGTTGTCCTTGGGATTGAACCCAGCACTTTCACACTGGGTGAAAACTACACATCCATCCATCAACCCTTATACATATATTTTTTTATTTTGAGACAGGGTCTTGGCAAGTGACTAAGTCTTGGTAAGTTGCCCAGACTAAGCCTCAAAAGTGGAGCTCCTGAATTGTACAATAATTCTATTTTTAGTTTATGAGAAGCCCCTATATGTGTCCCATAATGGCTGTATGAATTTACACCCCACTAATAGGGTTTATATTTCTCCACATCCTCATCTGCAGTCATTATCATTCATTTTTTCAGTGAAATAAAAGGCTTCCATAGCATCATTCTAACAGATGCAAGGTGATATCTCATCATGGTTTGTATTTACCTTTCCATGCTAATTAGTGGTTGTGAGCAATTTTTCTTCATATACCTATTGAGCATTTCTATGTCTTCATTTGAGAAATGTGTATTCAGGGCATTTGTCCTTTGGGGAAATCTGGTTTTATTGTTGTGATGGTGGTGGAGGTTTTTGTTTGACTGTCTTGCTATTGAGTTATAGGAGTTTCTTGTATTTTGGATTCAAACCCTTATTAATTATATTGCTTGCAAATATTTTCTACTGACCTAAAGATTGCAGAAGCAATTTATTTTTATATACTCTAACTCTTCCCCGATATTTTGATATCAAACTAAAAAAAAATCACTCCCCCCAAAAATGTATACATTTCCCCGTTTTCTTCCAGATTCTTATACTTGTGAGTCTTGCATTTAAATCGTTCATTGATTTTGATTTGATTTTTTATGTGGTGTGAGGAGTTCAATTTCACTTTTCTTCATATGAATATCTTATTTCAACACCCTTTATTGAAGAGGCTATCCTTTTCCCAATATGTATTTTTGGCACCTTTGTCAAAAACCAATTGACCTAGGATTTAAATAGGCAGAATAATACATGCAGTAAACTCTAACCTCTCCCGGACTAGGAATTGAGACACAGGAAACAATTTAGGGGAAGAAGAAGAAGAGGAGGAGGAGAAGGAAGGAAAGAAAGAGGAGAGATCTCCAGAAATTTTGGAAGCAGGCTGTATCTTCATCAACAGATGAATGGATTTTTAAAATGTATTTATACATAATAGAATACTACTCTTAAAAAGAATAAATTTGAGGGATTGGTCAGAAGATTGGATACAGTACATTGAGACCATAATATTAAGTGAAATAAATCAGATACACAAGTTTAAATACTCATGGTTCCTTTTATATGAGAATCTCACAGTATACATAATTTAAGGTGGAAAATACAAGATAAGTAATAGGAAATGAGGTAGATCTTTTGCAAATGAGAAGCAGAACATGTGATGGGGGGAGAAAGGACAGAGGAGAAGGAAGGGAAGTAAAAAGAGTAAGATGTGCTATGTACAGGTACCAGCTCCCCACAATGAATAAAATTATCATGTACTGCAAACGTGTAGCAATACAAATATAAATTTTTAAAAATATGTAGAGGTGGGACAAAGTAGAGAGTAACTGTATGGGGAATGGACAGCCAGGAAAGACTACACTGAAGACACAATGTCTGAATTGGGCATTGAAAGATAAAGTCCACAAAGTACGAAAATTATCTAGAAACATGAATCATATTAAGAAGCATATTAAAAAAGTTTTAAAGTTTCAGTTTAACAAGATGAATAAGTTTTGTTAATTTATGGAATGGCGGGGTGATTGTGAATACTATATATAGTATAGTATAGTGAATATTATATTTTATATCTAATAGTTGCTAGGAGTAGATTTTTAAATGTTTCACCAAAAAATAAGAATCCAAGTTGATGAATATGTTATCTAGCTATGTATACATTATTTATATGTTATATCACTTAAGATATCATAGGTCAAAATAGCCCCGTGAATGTATATACAATATTTGCTAATTATACCTCAGTAAATCTAGAAAATGTATATTCAAAGATGTCCAAATTTGTAGATTTGAATACACATAAAATAATAAATACACATAAAATAATAAATTTGTAGATTTATTTATAGATTTGAATACACATAAAATAATAAATACACATAAAATAATAAATTTGAATACACATAAAATAAAATAAATATATTCTGATGGTAATAAGACAAAGTACCACAATGAAATAAAAGACTTCCATCGCATCATTCTATCAGATGCGAGGTGATATCTCATCATTTTAAACAAATCACAACTATAAATTGCATTTTAAAGTGAGTCTTGATCCTCTAAACACCACGTTTCCCCAAAAATAATACCTAAGGAAAATAATCAGCCTTGAAACCTAAAGAACAAAAATGCCAGCCCCATCAGCCTATCCTCGCTTACTGCCATTACAAGCCCAGTAGACAGAGTTCAGCGGCCCGTAGCAGTGACCCCTCGATGATGCCCTTCTTAGCGGTCCTCTTCCTTCCTCTCCTGTCTCAGTCTCCATCTCCTCACCAGGCCCCTGCTGAACCCCTTCTGCATAAGTGCTTGTGCCCAGGTCCTTGTCTCAAAATCTAAGGTGTTAATTTCTTCAGTGTTAGGAGAAAACTTGTCTCATTTCTTATTCTGTGGAACTAAAATTTTCCATGTTTCACCCATTAAGAGATTATCAGAGATTCTGAGATAAGAATCCAAATTTTCAGATATTTAGGTTCAAAGAAACCTGTAGTAGAGTTAACAGGCCATAAATCTGGTCATCCCTCAGTGAAGTGTTGCTCTTTTTGTTAAACTGTTTGAAGCTTTCGCTCTTGAGCTTTCTTCCGCTCTCCTGACTCCGTGGCATGACAGCTCCAAAAAACACAATGACTTTTCTTTTCTCCTGGCTTGGTGGCATTGTCACAAGTTTTGAGCTAATTTATTTTGACTTCCAGGATCTTCTCCACCCACATCTGATAGACTTGATCACCTGATAGTCTCAATCAAAGCAAAGATAGATGTTTACATATGCATCAAAGTCTTTACACATTCATCTCCTATGTGGTCGCAAGTACTATAAGCAACAGAGAATCTGTGAATAGTTTAATCAAAAGAAAGATATCTGAATTTTATTTTATAGAGATAACTCTGAAAGCCAGAGGGGAGCATGAAATAAGGAAGGGTAAAATCAGGATTAAAAAACGAGGAGGCCATTCATAATAAGCTAGTTAAAATAATTAGGCCAGGGTGGTGGAGCAATTTAGTGGTACAGTACATATTCAGCATGCACCAGACCTGGCTTCAAATCCCAGGACCAATAATAATAACAAAAACAAAAATAATGAAAGCTTGAATTCAAGGAATGACATTGTGTCCAGGAAATAGAAATCTTAGAGGAATATTTTCACAGCAGTGACAACAAGCACAAAGACCTCTAAGTATCATAAACATTTGATTACAGCATTTGTGTATTTGAGATTTTGGCTCCCACAAAATAAAAAATAATTACAATATACAACACACAATACAATATACAACTACCTCAAATTGTCTCTCAAGCTGAGACTTAACTTCTTAGAGCGTGCTATAAATGTATTTTATCAAATCTGGACACTACTATATTTGTAATTGTGTGAGCTTTTGTAGAGAGATGATTCACAGATCCTCCAAGACCCACAAGAGAAAGCTTTAGCCTAGGAAGGCAAAAAGAAAGGCTTCAAATATTCCCCCTCACATCAGCATGGAAGCTGTGCTGAATGTTACACAAAGCTTGCTGGGGATGAACTTTACCCAAAGGTTGTTGAGAATGGAGTGCAACTCAGTCGTAAGCACACCAGCTTGCACAGGGAAGATTCCAGTCCGTGAAGAGCACAAGGCTGGATGTCAGGCGGGAATCATATCTGGCAGTGACGGACAGAAACACTAGAGACAGAAACAGTGAAAAGACCTTCTCAAGTTTGTGTCAAATACCTCCATCTGAGCTGCTTGAAAAAACTAAGCAGAGCCTACGGGCTTCACAGAGTGGTAGAGGTGAAAGAGCTGTTTTCAAATGGGAGGTAGAGAAGGAAGCAGTATTAGTGTCTTAGATGGCAAACAATGATCAGAGGAAACACTATTGGCCAGAACTATACTATCCCACATGGTGCTCTGTGGATTGTTAAAAACCTCCGTTAAAGGCCCACAGTTTAACGGGATGCATACAGACTGGACTTCAGACCCCAAAGTTACCTGCTCAGCTGGCTGCTGTAGTACAGCCCTGCTACACACACACACACACACACACACACACACACACACACACACACGCATGCACGGCTGTGCTTCTGGAATACATGGACATTTATATCAAGATGTCAACAGCACTCCAGCCTCGTCCTTGCAACACTTCCTAGCCATCCCCTTTTCTACTCAGCTGCGCCAGGCCCAGCCCCCCCAGAGTCATGCTACCTATTCCTCTTGATATTCTTGAGAAAAATTATATTTGCCTGTATTCATCCTCCTAGACAGAAGGCCTCGAAACATTTCCTGACCCCTCTTTTCCAGACCATTCCTATTTATGCTCTGCTCTTCTGATAAGCCCCGATTAATCATTAGGCCTTCCTAACTTCCCTGGGAACTTCTCTTGACTTCTACTGTTCTATCTCAATCCCTTTACATTTCTCTTTTGCTCTTGTACTTTTCGTTTTCGGTGGCTCCCCTTCAGGTTGCATTTTTTTTTTCCAGTACCGGGAATAGAACTCATGACCTCGCACCTGCCAGGCAGGTGCTGTGCCACTGAGCTAAATCCCCAGCCCTGCATTTGATCTTTGGTACTTGGTTTGTGGAATCTTGTACTTATACCCACTCAATTCTGAAGGTAAAACAAGGTCATCATGAATATCACCACTCAACTGTCTGCCTCAGCCTCATGGTATTCTGACAAAATTCAAGAATGCCTGTTTTACCTATTTCTTCCCAAATAATTCTAGAACCTGGAAAGTGTGTTCATATATTCTGACAACCTATTGGTATCTGCTGTCTCTGGGACCCCCTTGGCAAGTACAGGCCCGGGTCTACTATCCTCAAGAATTAATCAACCTGCTTTCTCTTGCCACTGACTGAAGTTATTAAAATGCGAGTTGTCAACCGTTTGGTAATTGATCAAAGAAAGTTTGGTTGATATGAAATAGTGGTGAACATTTATGAATCTAATATTGGGGTCAGAACTGTATGGAGAATAAATGTTATTTCATTCCATTGACAGTTATAGAAACTTCTGCTTAATTTTTATTCACTTAAATATTATAAAGAGAACTCTAGGTGAATGATACTTTTTTTTTTTTTTTTTTTTTTTTTGGTTTTTCTCCGGTACCGGGAACCGAACTCACGACCTTGCGCTTGCCAGGCAGGCGCTTTGCCGCTGAGCTAAATCCCCAGCCCTGAATGATACTTTTATACCACTCAGGAAGTTAATACTGTATTTGCTGCTATAGTACTTTAGCCTCTTTTCTCTAATGTTTAGTATTTTGGCTGCTACTTATTAAATCCACCTGCAATTTTATTCATATACTGGAATTTATCTGTACGCAGAGACCATGGCTACTGTGGGATCTTTCTTGTGATCCTTGGTGTGTTATGAGTTGAATTGTGTGACCCCTCCCCCAGAAAAAGGTAATCCTTCCGTGTCTGACAGTATAACCATATTGGGCAATAGGGTCACTGAACATGTAAGTAACTAAAATGAGGTCAGTGGTGGAGTAGGTAGGCTCTTAATCACATATGACTAGCACCTCACATGAAGAGGAAATTTGGGGGACAGATTTGGAGTGAAGAGGGCCATCTGAAGTAGAAATTGGGGCTTTGCTACCACCAGCAAAAGAACACCCGGTGCTGCCAGCAGCTAAAAACGGCAAGGATGCATCTTCCCCTGGGGGCTTTGGCAAAAGTATAACCCTGCAGACACCTTAATTCCAGACTTCTGGCCTCTAGAAATAGAAGAGAATAATTTATACTGCTAAGCCACCCAGTTTGTGGTGCTTAATTATGGCACCCATGGGAAACCTATACACTGTCCAAGGAATAACTCTGGCAGTAATTTACTTATCAAATTCAACAGCAACCACATCTGCAATGTGCACTGCTGGCTCCCAAGGCGAAAGAATAGGAATACAGGTATGAGTGATGAGGTCCCACTGCTTCAGGAACTCCCAGTCTCACGGAAAGCAGGGGCTCGAGACAGATACACAAAGAACCAGCACTAACCAGAGACATACAGCAGATGGTGGTGAACAGAGAGAAGTATCAAACACCATAAGAAAAAATATGTGAACTATGCCCGAAGCATTGCAGAAGGGGTCATGGAAGTGCCATGAATGCTGGATCTTAGGAACAAGTAGGATATGTGTAGAAAAGAGAGAAACAAAATCGTTTGAGATAGAAGGAATCACATTAGAAACAAAGCTCACCATAATACTTTACTGGCATGGGCAATTGAACTATCTTCCACATTCAAGACCCACGTGGATGACTTCCTGTGCTGGCACTGTGAAACTATATACCCTCTGACTTTTGCTGTTAGAAGGGACCACCTACTTGTGTGACTGCTCAGATCAGATAATTGGTAGAATTACAAAGTCCAAAAATGTCTTTCTTAGTGAGTCGGGTTAAGAGGGGTATAATTCTATTCCTTAAACTGTTCACCTTTCTTCTAAAAATAATGGGATCTAATGCAGACACCAAAGCCAAATATGAAGCTCCAGTGCTGAGCTGCACTGGCACTTTTGTCGCTAAGAGGACTCTAAGAAGATCCTAGTATTTCTTCCTATCAGATGGAGTAGCCTACTCGCAAGTCATTTGGGTTAAATGAGAACTAAATGAGTTCATTTGTGTGGTGTCAATCTGTGGCGGATTGATTCACTCTGTTTTTATGCAGAGCTGCAAGAGAGCAATGCCAATTACTTCCATAAATAGAAATGAACGACCCTGCTGAGGAGTGACATTAGCGTGCCTATTCCTTCATGGGAAAAGACCTTTCTTCCTTATTTCTTTCCTCCCCCAACTTTCTACCTCTCTCCCTCCTTTTCTTCTTCTGGCCTGAGGAGGAAAAAGTATTTTAGAGGTTAAAAAATAAAACTCTAATAGAAAAAGTTCTAATTCTTCCTAGATCCTTACTATTATTGATATTGTTAGGGAGATACATTCTTAATATTTACTCACTACTTTTAATTTACCAGTGCCATGCTAAGAGCTTTATAAACATCTCCCCATTTTGTATTCCTAATAAACCTTAAGGATAGGTATTCTAAGCTTCATTGTATCACAAATAAGACAATTGAGACCTAATAATGTTATATAACTCACAAAGGCACTGTTAAAAGTACAAAAGACATGACTCAAAACCAAGTCCCCTTGACATCATTATCCATATTCCAGACCACTATATTAGTGCTTTTTAAGCTTGATATGCATGGAAAGTCTAACTAAATGAAAGTCAACTAAATGAAAGTCTAACTAAATCCAAATCTGATACAGTATGCCTCAGTTCTGGCGGGGACCCTGTATTTAACAAGTTCTATATGCCCTCGTTTGGAGTAGAAATGGTAAGTTATTTACAGGAAAAATAATCAACTATTTCAGGCATTTCCCAAATGCTAAAAATAAAATGAATGATGGAATCACTTGTTCAAATAAAAATGTCAAATGGTTGTAATTCCTCTTCTCTACCAATTTATCCCTCCCTGCGTAACTTTTTGCCTTCCTCTCCTACATCTTTGGCAAAGTTGTCTTTTCATGGGTTTGGTAATTGGTCATTTCAGGATTGTCATATACTCAGGTTCATACAGTATGTAGCCTTTCCAGACTGGCTTCTTTCACTGAATGATATGTGGGTAAGTTTTATCTATGTATTTCTATTGCTGTCTTTTTCTCATTGAATGATATTTCATCATATAGATATACCATGGTTTATTTACACATTTACTTTTGAATGACATTTTGTTTGCTGCCAGGTTTTACCAATGATAAATAAAGCTTCTAGAATAAAACCTTATTTTCCAGCAGGGAATGCTGGTATATGCTGGTATATGCTGGTATATGCATGTAAGCCAGGCACTCAGAGAGGCTGAGGCAGGTGGATTTTATGTTCATGTCCAGTTCAAGCAACTTATCAATTTAGTGAGACCCTGTCTCAAAAGAAAAAGGAAAACCTCAGTTTCTTCCTTATTTCAAAGATTAAAAACTGACAAAACAATAATGAAGACAAAATCAAAACAACACAAAAACAATACATGACCTCAAAACAAAATGATAGGAATTAACAATGGTTACTGCATTACATACTGTTACCTTCAGTGAAGTTGCTCAGTCCACCAGACGTAAGACTGTAAGATTGATCAAACAATCAAAGACAGTAACAAGTAATAATAAAAAAGTTCCCCAAATCTTATTTTTCTTTCCCCATAATAATGAGTATTTAGTACATGTTAAATATACTGCTAAATGCTTTATTAGAATTATTTAAATCTCAAAACAGGGAGCTAATATTAATATGATCCCAGTTCACAGATGGAAAACTTGAGACTTTAAAGTCTTATGACTTTTCCTAAAATCACCCAAATACTAATAAATATGGTCACTGAATTTAGTATCTGTATATTCTGGGGAGGGTATATGTGTGTGTGTATTTAGTGTGTCTGTGAGATGTACTAAAGATACTATACCAAATTTTTAATCTGAAATTCAAATTTAACCAAATGTGTTGGCTTTACTTTTTTAACTAAATCTGGCTATCGTACCTCCGAGATATCTTCCTAACTGCTCAAAGGTCTTTCTACAGACTATTTCATCTTTTGTGAGGACCTGCCCAGTGTTCCTTCCCAAGCAAACCCACTCTTCTGAGGTGGTACTCCTATTTTCACTCTATAATTGACAGATGGGATGTTCTGTCACATTTTTCTGCCATAGTAGTATCAATAGCAATCTCTATGAGTTTTCATTAATTTCTATCTTTCCCCTGTCACTGAGACACACATCAAGACAATCTGTAAACAGAAGTAAACCAGCAAGAGAATGCTCTTTCCATGAATCCTTCCTTGGCAGAACCATCCTCTCAGGAACAACTTCAAGGTTTTATTCCACACTTCAACGTCTTCCCCAATCATCTTTATTCTGCCACTTCAATTCCCTGCTGCTCAGCCTACTCTTGATTTTATCCAATCCTGAAATGCCCCTCTTTTCGTCCTTCCTTTACTTTCTTAGAGATAAAATGCTATGTAGTTATACACTGAGATCATTTTCGAGGAAAACATTTGCAAGCCAAATTCATAAAATATGAAATACTCACTCAGCCTCAGACTCCATCATGGGTGGATGTTGGACTACGTTCCAAGTGTAAATGGAATAGACCTGGTGGACATCAGGAAGGCTTGGTGAAATGTTTTGTGACACTAAGGTCAAGAAATTGGTCAGTATTTTCCCAGAAGTTGGTAAGGTTTCCAGGGGTTCTTCTGAGCCCTGACCCTTTGGCCTCCCCACATCCCCTCCCATCTCCTCGCCAATAAAGACCATCAGACCTTTTCTGGTAAAAATATATGTTTGTCTCTTGTACCACAACACTGCTATAAAACTAAAAGGGAAAAGCTTAAAGAGCTGGAGGTCATTTTGAGAACTAAATAACTCAAGATCCTTGACTAAGGTATTAGCTTCAAAGCTGAGAGCTGGGAAAGAGAGCAAGACTGAAGAACAGTGAAAGCAAAAATCAAAACACAAAACTTCCAGCGCCTTGCTCAACAGAGCTGATTTTCAACTGCACAGGAAGTCACCCCATCACCACTGGCATTTCATACAGCAAGCTATGTATATACTGTCAGATTCATCATCCACAAAACCAGACTTCATTGTTTTCCAAAATTGGACCCACTCTCTGAGGAAGAAGATAAATTGCCCTTAATAAATATTCAGAAGACTTTGCCAAGTTTACTTAAAGTTTTAATCTCTTTTTAGTTATTCCTGAAATCTGGACTAAATGACAACACAATTAGGCTTGGGCCCATTAAGGCTGTTCACATCTGCTGAACTGGCTGGGATTGTTCAGTAAATATTGCACTAAGGTGAATGTCACCTGTCAGAGCAAGGGTTTGCACTTCTAAACTAATTTGATCAAAGCATCTTTCTCAGTTCTCCGTCTATAAAAGTTTGCCCCTTTAATATCATTCTGAATTTTATAACATCCTAAAGAGGAAATAAATACCATTCCTAAATCAAAGACTTGGAAACAAATTTGCTAGAAAGGCTAAGCCAGAAAGGTCCCAAAGCAGCGAATAAGTAGTTACATGTATATATCATCAATATTCAACTATTCATTTTGTTTTTATTTTTGTTTGTGTATCAGTTCCAATAAGGATTTTGACTCAGAGGGTAATAATCTGGCTCTTTTCTCCACCATGGTATTAGGTTCCACTGAGGCAGAACTGTAGAATGAATTCTGTCTCCACTCCCAATATTTTTGTCAGAGTCTTAGTGCCCAGTGTGATTATATCTGGAGATGAAGCCTTTACAGAAGTTAAGGTTAAATAAAGTTAAATAAGATGAAAATGCTTACCACTTCAGCTCGGACTTCTAGCTGCTGGAACTGAAGAAATATATTTCTATTATCTTCATCAACAACTCTGTAATCTGTTAATGGGTATTCTGTTACGGCTAATGAGAACATTTTCACTTTTACCTCAAAACTTGATGAAACGCTACTCAACATAATTTTATGTGGTATTATTTTCTTGATAAAAAGATATTCTTAGAAATTAAATGCGTGTGGAACAATTTTAAATACGCTTAAAGATTTTAAGCTTATAAAATTGAATATTATGAATATGGATTAAAGCAAACTGACTTTTATACCTGGTTCATTAGCATAAGAGCAAGCAAAATGCTTCATATACCTGAAAATAGCACAACGATGTAGAAGAGCTAAGGCTCTGATGTGGAATGGGTTTTTAATTCAAAGACATGAATTACTCACAGCCCATCACTCATAGGTCGTCTGTGGTACTGAAATTCAGTGATTTGGAATAGAGTTACCCCGAATTATGGAATTATATAATGTTACAGCTAGACCGACTGCTAAGCAATCTAGTCCAAATCTCTCCTGTGGAAGATGGGGAAGTTGAAGATGAAAGTGAACATGTAATTTGTCCAAAATTATAACCTGGGGCAGACAGTTTTAGAGGTCCATGTCTAGACTCTCATGCCAGGAGTTTTAAAGAGATTATTTCACTTCTGCCTTTAAGGAGTCAGATAGGTTCATGGTCTATTCAGTTCCAGGCCGGAAATTTCCAACCTTCTTGATGTTTGATATTCTGGACTATTGGTGCAAGCTGAAAATTACTGTTCCCAGACTCTCTGTCAACAAGCTTTCTACATATGACTAGGCAACAGAAAATTTAGTAGCTTAACTATCAACCTTACCCCAGCTTCAGGTATGCCTGTATATACTTTGATTTTTAGGCCAACTTCATCAAATATCCATTGTGTTTAGATGACACATCTAAAAATATTCCAAGGTGTGCTATACCTAGTTGTCAAGATCACTTGTAGTATGATCTGTAACTTCTGGATTATATACTGCAGTAAAGAAAGGAAGCTTGCCTCACTACTTTTCGGATTTCTAGTGATTTGCAGTTTTTAAGCTCAGAAATTCTACACCTTGTGACTTTCCTAAGCTGATGTTCACTTCAGTTTCTTGTTATTTTCTATACTAAAAATATGTCCTAGTGTATGTGATTAGGAGCATCAGAAGCTGAATCCAAGGCCTCTGGGATACCATTGCTGTGGATGCTTGTCTTTTGAATACTTACTGTTTTGTTTTTGTTTTTTGTTTGTTTGTTTGTTTTCCGATACCAGGAATCGAACTCACAACCTTGTGCTTGCCAGGCAGGTGCTGTGCCTCTGAGCTAAATCCCCAGCCCCTTGAATACTTTCTTAAAGCTAACTACATGCTGTACCGCATAAATCTATTGTGCCTTGAAAGTTTGATGTGCCTTGAAAGTTTGAATGACAATTCAAACTGGAAGCTACTCTAGGGAATTTACACCTAGTTCTGCTAACACATCCACCTACAGGAGACTGGAAGACAGACATAAGCACCAGTTGGCCTGTGCACGGGGAAAGCCATCAAATCCTCTAGTAGGCACAATGGCAGGAGTACTTTTTTTTTTTTTCAAGTAACATCAGTGTCTTTCTAGTGTCCAACCTGTAGCATTGTAGAAATGGGCAGCAAACTAGGACAGTAGGATTTTTAAAAATATAACCAACTTACGTCTATTGAGTTGAATTCCCAACTCTTTGCTTCTGGTTGTCTAGAGTCTGTGGATTCTGTGGACCAACCAGGCTTTAATTATGTATCTTTTTCCTTCATAAAAGGGATCTTTTTTCTGCCATTAGAACCTTGATCCATGGAATTAAAGCTTTTCCTCTTTCCATTGAAGTGATTTTTTTAATTAGTTGGGCTTAATATCTATTTGAAACTCTGATCTGAATTAAAGCCATCCCCCCTACTGACTATAGGTACCAATATTTTATTTTCTCCCTGAAAGTCAGAAAATCTCCAAAAGCTGCCTCCCACTTGTGTATGATGTCTTGATCATCCACTTGACGGTTTGAGTCAGGCAATTAGACAACCAAGTGAAGAGGAAAGGAAATTGTGCTGAACTTCTGCTTGCGCTTCCATTGCCATGAGGGTTTTGAATAATTTGGAAAGCTTCTCTTGACCTCATGAACATAAAAAAAAAAACCAAGATTAGAAAACTTTGATATGGGTGTTTCACCCAGAGTGTACCTTGCTCATACAGCAGGGGAGGCAAAAAAAAAAAAAAAAAAATCAGTGGAGTAGTCGCCATCCATCTTTCCAAGTCCCCATCCATCCAAAATGTTTCACTCTCTCATGCTGCTCACAACCCATGTCATCAGCAAGGATGGAGTTCAATGGTCATTGGAAAAACTGGCCAAAGCATGTTTATAGATCAATACACATGTTTGTGTATTAAAACTCTGTGAATGCTACATAGAGAAAAAAAGAAAGAGAAGGGCAAAGGTCCTCTAAGTAGGGGGAAATTGACTGAGCAAGGAATAGAGGAAACTGGAATGGAGGGGAAGCTGAGAGGACTTACTTTCTTAAAGAGAGATGATTGTATGGACAAACCACAAACATGCGCATGTGCACATATATCTATATGTGCTCAAACATGAAAGGTTCAGAATAAAGTCTCAGTCTTTCATTGTACTAAGCGTTCTGCCTGTCCTCAAATGAAGAAAGTTAATAAGTGAGAAGTCCTGTCATTTGTGAATCTGCCTCTTTCATATCTTCTGAACATAAGGACTCAAATTGTAGCACTACAGATAGAAAAGAGGTGTGATCAAAAGACAAGAACGATTAAATTTTTAAAATTACTGCAATAATATACATATTGCTATCTCTGTCAGAATATTCCTCCCCATTTCAGACATACTCAACCCCCTCCCTTTTTGCTACTTTATGAAACAATTATGAAAGTTCCCTTTTTGGAGTGGCTTTTGTTGTGCTAGCATGGCTGTCACATGGTCCTGAATTGATTCAGAACATTTGCCTTTCATGATCCTTTTGACTTCGTGACAAAGCCAGAAGTCACACAGTACTATACCTGGGGAATAAGGTGGATGAGGTCACACTGTAATGTTTTTATAAGCCTGCCTTCCTGTTGGATGATACTCAGCAGCAGCGTTCATCCTATTTTTTATCACACCTCATAAAGACACTCAGAAAAGAGGCTTCCAAAACTGCCTTGGAAAGTGGCCAAAACAATAGAGGAAGTGTGTTTGAAGTGAGGGAGATTAATGGCAATGTGTCTTTCACTATAATAAAACTTAGAATTTAAAAATATGCTATATATTTTGATCACATTTTATGCATATACTAATGAACTTTCAAATGAAGAACGTGACTACTAGCTATTTCAAACCTTTGTATATATATAGAAACGTTTCCATTCATTTGCTCATTTACCCAGTATTAGGTATCCAATACTACCTAATTATTAACTACAACACAGCGTTTACTTGTGTCTGGCTGAACACGTTAATGTGAGACAGATGCTCGTCTTGCACTTAATAGAATCCAAGGTTTAATGAACTCTCTGTGTGTGGGTGGGGACAAGGAGTCCAGCTAAAACACTATCTTTACTTGCCTCCTTCGTGTGTGTTGGTGTAAGACACAGTTCCTGCCAGGAATAGTTGGATAGATCTCCTCTGAGCGAGCTTTTTCTATTTTGACCTTTCCTCCTGTGTGACACAAGGGAAGTGAGATGTGAACGGAGCTTCTCCTACTACATTATGTCAGTGTGAGGATAAAGCAGGGATTGGATTCCATACCAATCCCTGCTGGTATGGAAGAGGACGCCACAGAAAGCCTGGCCTAATGACTACAGGAAGCACCTGACCTGCACTTCTTGTACAACATAGCTTGTTTCAACTAACTTCATTTCCTGATCAGTTTTCTCTTTTAGTCCTCATCTCTCCATGCCTTTAACATACAAGCCAGAAAGAGCTCATTACAAAGATTACGTTGATCTCCTACACTCAGGACCTCAGGATCCTAATCAAGCCCTGTCTTTTATGTCCAATTTCTTCCTCCTTCTTCCATGTTAATTCTTTTCCAAATGGCCAGCTCAAAGTTTCCTCTCCACTCCTATTTCTTCTCTATTGAACTGAACTCATTTCTTCTCTGTTTAAAGGGTCCTTCAGCTGATCCTATCCGTCTCTTAGACACTGACTCCAAGCTTACCCCACTCTTAGCGTATTCTAATGGAACCAAATTTAAGAAAACTGAAATTATATTGAGTACTTCATCTGACTCCAATAGTTTAGAATAAACCTCAGTAACAGGAGAAAATTCACAGGCAGAGAAATTAAATAGCATACTCCTGGATAATCAATGGATCAATGAATAAATTCAAAGGAAAATTTAAAAATTTTTGAGACAAATAGAATTGGAAATACAACATACCAAAATTTAGAAGATGGAGCAAAAATAGCTTTAAGAGGATAGTTTATAGCAATAAATATCTACATTAAAAGGACAAAAGATATCAAACAAGCAACATACTGTTATATTCTAAGGAAACAGACAACGAACAAGCTATTCTCAATATCAGATGAAGAAAGAAATAATAAAAAGTAGAGGAGAAATAAATAAAACACATTAAAAAGAATCAACCACTGCAATAAAATGAGAGCAACCCCAAAGATATAAGGGTGGTTCAACCTCTGCAAAAGTTTAAATCCAACATACCATGTGTTGAAATATGAAGATAAAAGGCATATTATCATCTTACTAGATGCATAAAAACCATGCAGCAAAATTCAACATCCTTTCAAGATAAACACTCAAAACTCAGATAGAGAAGAAATACATCTCAGTACAAAACAGGCAATATATAAATCCATAGCTAATATGATACTCAAAAGTGAAAAGTTGAAAGCTTTTTTCTAAGATCAAAGAAAAGACAAAAATGCACACTCTCACCACTTTATTCAACATAGTGCTAGCAGTTTTTGTCCCATAACAATTAAACAAGAGAAAGAAAAGGCATCCAAGTAAAAAGAAAATAAGAAGTTAAATTGTTGATCTTTGCTTATACAGACAAAACTCTAAAGATTCCATTCAAAAAGCTTTAGAATCAGAGTAAGTCCCCAACTTACAACAAGTTCCTTTCTGGAAGAACATTTGTAGGTCAGAAATTTTAGTCAAGTCCAACAAAGTGTGTCTTATACCCTTTTGACACAAATATACAATGTAAAGCATAAAAAACCCAAATACAAATACACACAAAAACACACAAAAAAATGTACACTATCGCATGGTACAATAAGCACACAGCAGCACATTTGTGACAATGTCCAGCAGATATAAGAGCTACTTCTGGTATTTGTCCACATTTACAAGTTTTTGAATATTTGTAATGTGAGATCCCTTCATATCTGTGAAAATTCACAACTCAAATGTTTCTAAGTTGGGGACTTCCTGTAATAAAGAAATACAACAAAATTAAGACATAAAATTAACAAGCAAAAATTGGCATTTCATACACTAACAATGAGCATTCAGAAAAAGAAAAGCCCCATTTTAATAGCTATAAATATAAAATGCTTAGGAATAAATCTAACCAAGGAAGTGAAAATATGTACATTGAAAACTATAAAGTACTAACAAAAGACATTAAAGATGTTACAAATCAATTAAAAGCTACCCCATGTTTATGGATAAATTACTACTGTTAAATGTCCACAGTACACAAAGTGTTATGTATGTTCAATGCAATATCTATCAAAATTCCAAGATCATATTTTATTGAAGCAAAAATTCATGTGGAAATGCAAAACACCTAAATAGCCAATGCAAATGGTGAGCAAAAAGCACAAAATTCTAAGAATCACACTATGTGTTTTTAAACTATCCTACAAAGCGATAGTGATTAAAAGAGAATAGTGCTTCCATTTTTAAAAAAATCAACCAATGAAACAGAATAGAAAGCCCAGAAATAAACCTATGTATTTACTTTCATTTAATCCTTGACAAGGCTGTTAAGAATACATATTGGGAAAAGAACAGTGTCTCCAAAAACGTGTAGCAAAATCTGTATATTTACATGCAAAAGAATGAAATTGGATTGTGTTGTACCATGTATAAAAATTAACTAAAATAGACTAAAGAATTAAACATAAAATCTGAAGCTATGACAGTGCTAGAGGAAACACTATATGCTATTGGTCTGAGCAATGTTTAGACCTAAACCCAAAACTGCAGGCAACAAAAGCAAAACTAGAAAAAATGACATACATAAAAATAAAAAGTTTTGACTAAGGGCAACATGACTGAATAAGGGAGGAGCCATGTTGCAGCTGCTGAGAGAAAATCAGCTAAAAACAAAGCTGCAAAAAAGGGAGAGAAATACATGCTGATGTCAAAATTCGTCTAAAATAGATTTATAGATCAAACAAAACATAGACATAGGACTTAACAGAATGGTGATCCAGGCCACAGGGCTGCCAGTGGGTCTCCTGCCTAAAGGCAGAGCAGGACTGCCATACTGCTGAGAAGATTAAAAAAAAAAAAAAAAATAGAATTAAATAGTGAGGCTAACTCAAGCCACAATGGATAGATTTGGGACATAGGACCCCCTGCCTCTTTTGCTTTGCACCAAACAGAGGATACTGCAGCCTGGAAGCAAATTTCACCATAACACACAAACTGCTCCCTCCCCAATGAGCCACTTGGTTTTCTTTTGTTGTTTTGGTTTTTTTTGTTTGTTCATTCGTTAGGTTTTGGGGGTTTTTGTCTTGTTATAAACCAGAGCAGCTAACTAGAACCTCTAGGAAAAACAAGGTTAGGGACCTTGGCAGTGGCAGCAGTGGAGGTGGTAGCAATTTTGGATGAGGCAGCAACAGTGGCCAAGTGACTAGTGCCTTGACACAAGGCATAGGAATTCAAGCAGCCTTGAATGTGGCACAGCTGTGAGTCGGAGGTTGGCACACTCCTGCAGGAGAGGAGATTGAAGTGGGGTCAAGCAACTTTGGGCTATCTTCATGGTGGCAGCAGGAGCAGAGTCACCCCAAACAACCCTACAACACCATATCCTGCAACAAGCAGCATGAGAGGACAGAGGCACGCCAGTAGAAGTGAAACAGAGGAGGCTGTGCAAGAAACAGGAGGAGCCAACTGTACACAGGACTGGGAGCAACCTTGGGCTGTCTCTGTCTGAGGACACCACAGCAACTGGGAGAGAGATGCAAGACAAACAGGGTAAAGAGTAGGTGGGCCACCAAGAGACAAACACAAAATCACTGGCTGAAATCTCTGGCCCCAGCTCCCCACATCCTGGGGTGAAAATAAGCCTCACATCCAGCATTAATCCTGCTGCAGGGTTGGTGGGGTTACCCAGTAGTTTTGGATAACCCCACCAACCCCATGCAACCCTACACTGCCAGCCAACCCAAGACAAGAGCTTTGGATACTATCACAGAACTGTGTACACCAAAGGAGTTTTATTATATTTTTATTTGTTCATTTATTTCACTTTCCTTTTTCTGTCTGGTTATTGATGGTTTTTGCTCTTGTTTTGTATCTCATTGTTTAAATTTTTACTTATTTCTATTTTATTCTAATTGCCTTTTTTTTCTCTTTCTTCAACTGTCTGTCTTGATTTTATATTTTCATGAGAGTGAACATTGTCTGTACTATTTCTGGATTGCTTCGATAACCTCTTGTCTTCTCCTTCTTTCTCTCCTGTCCTCTTCACCAGCTTCCCCCAACTTCCGTGATCATGCTTTCTCCTCCAGCCTTGTTTCTACTATATTTCTCTTCATTTATCTCTCTGTTTTCTCCCTATCACTCTTAAATTCCCCACCATTGCTACGAGATAAAATCACTCTACTAAGAGAAAACTCTTTGCATAAAAATTTGTTTTATATTGGATATTTTTATATAACTATGGATCTTTACCTATGGTTAAAGGTACCACATTAATAGTTACCACATTTTGTCAGTTTCTAGGCTGTGTTTGGTGCTGTTGTTGTTGCTAATTGTACTACTTCAGCCAGCGTGTCATATTTACTATGATCAGTTGTTCTCCCTTGTATAGCAACACTATTTGTCAGGGCTCATAACCATCACCATAGCCCAGTACAAAAGGACTAGGTGCTGAGCTAAGTAGATAGCAATAACTCATCCTTAATAACTTGAGAAGGAAGGGTTTTAGGACAGACAGAAACACCAAGAAACACCTACACATATAAGACATCTTTGAAGAACAGATATTTCCTAGGGAAGTCTTGATGCTAGTGATAAAGCTATCTACTATAAGAAATGTACAAGCATCAATACAGAAAACAAGATGAAATTAAAAATAGAAAATGACAGGACACAGAAGCAAAATGCAACACTACACTGCCAGCCAACCCAAGAAAAGTCCAGGTGACAATGTGGTAGAGGAAATCAGAAACCACCCACCTGAATTTTCTGAAATGATAACAGCAGAAGTAAAAAATCAGATGAATGAGGCTATGGAAAAAATAATCTCAGATAAAAAAAGAAATGATGATCAAAATGAAGGACTTACTCAATGAACCTAGAGTAGACATAGATTTAAAAAAAAAAAAAAGCAGATGAGCTTAGGAAAATGATGGAAACAATGATTTACTAATGTAGAAAACAAATCGAATCCATGAAACAAATTCAATTGTTGTCCAGGTGATCTAAAATTATACACAACTTATTGAAGAAGGCAAGGACAGACTATCAGATGCAGAAGACACAATTGCAATTAGCAACCACAAAAAGAAATATATCTTAAAAATAGGAAGGGATCATGAAAAATCAACCCAACACCTGCAAGATGATGCAAAGATGAACATAAGATTGATTGGAGTCAGTGAGAAAGCCAGAGACAGCATAAATGCCATAACAAACCTGTTTGTAGAAGTAATGTCAGAAAACATCCCAAATATGGAAAAAGAATTTGACATACAATTAGTGAGGCATACAGAACTCCAACTAGCCATGACCAAAATAAATCTACACAAAGGTGTATAATAGTCAAGATTTCAGAAATTAAGCACAAGAATAGAATATAAAAACTTGTTAGAAAAAAGAAACAAATCATGTCTAAAGGAAAATCCATCAGAATCATAGCAGACTTCTCAACACAAATCCTTAAGTCAGTATGGTTTTGAGCAAAGTATTTCAGGTCTGAAAGAAAAGAACCTCTAACCCAAATGGATGTATCCTGCAAAACTATCTTTCAAAATCAATAAAGAACATTGATACTTCCATGACAAAGAACAGCTGAAGAAAGTCATGATCATGAAACCAGTGCCACAAAATGTTCTGAGGCATATTTTAGAAAGAGACAGAAAAATCACAATTCCAAGAACATCAACAGAATGAAGACACAAGACAGGGGAAGCAATCAAACAGAGGGGAAAGACAGTGAACCAACAACAGGAGACTAATATGACAAAGATAAGCCATTACATATCAGTAATAACCATCAGTATAAATGGCCTCAATTCACCAGTGAAAGGAAACAAACTGGCATAATGGATCAAGAAACAAGATCTAACAATATTCTGTATAAAAGAAATACACTTAACTCAAAAGGAAATTCATAGACTGGAAGTCAAAGGATGCAAAACAATATTCCATGTGACAGGAATCCAGAAAAAATTAGGCATAGCTATTCTATTTGCAGAAAATGAGAACTTCAAGGGAAGACTGATCAAGAGAAATAAAGAAAGTCACTACATACTTATTAAGGGAAAACTCCAAGAAGAAGAGAAAACAATACATGTACCTGTGAGCTAAATAAACCTTTCCTCCCTTAACTTTGGATGTTGAGTATTTTGTCTCAACAACAAGAGAAAAGTGACTAAGACAGCCCAGGTATAGAATCAACCTAAGTGTCCATCCATAGAGAAATGAATAAGGCAAATCCATTGTAAGTACATGGTGTAATACTATCCAAACTTAACAAAGGAAAATTTGTTATTTGCAAGACCATGGGCAAGTCAGAGAACATCATCCTAAGTAAAATAAGCCAGACACTGAACAACAAATTCCACATGCTCTCAATTTTTTGTGAATAAAAACAATTGAGTTTAGAGGCAGAGAGTAGGACTGTGATTACTAAAGGCTGGGTACATAGGAGTGAAAGGAAAACTGATACTAACAGATAAAACCTTAATGAAGAATAGAAATAAGTTTTTTTCTTTTGAGATATATTACACAGCTTGGAGACTATAATAGACTATGCTGTACTCCACATTTCAAAAATCACTAAACCAGTAAATATTAAATGTTCTCACCACAAAAAGTGGTTCAGATGATAGATATGTGAATTAGCTTGATTTAACTATTTTGCCTTGTGTTCATGCATCAAAATATTGCTTTGTACACCCCAAACACATGCAGCTATAATTTGTCAATTTTACAATTTAAAAAGTTAAAGGATGAAAGATATATTGTGCAAGACAGTCTCAATTACATGAACACATTGACATGGAGTAGGAACACCAGTTCCATTCTGCAGTCACATGTCCACATGCAAATGAGCCACAAGGGCGAGGGCAGAGTCTGTGAATAGGCTCATAGTGTGGACCTTCCCTGATGAAGGCTGACCCATAGATCACTATCACTGAATGCTTAATGCCAGCCTCAGAGACCATTGCTGCTCCCCTGACATGTCAATATTCCCCAGGGGGGCCAGATAGATTAATTACATTTCTCCTCTTTACATAGAGGAGTCAGTGATTTATCTTCATTGGAATAGACATTTACTATGGATGTAAATTCATCTTCCCTCTTTATAATGCTCTTCCAGTATCACAATATGTAAAATCATATTGCTTCACTCTACACTATGGTATCATGTAAATGTTGTTATTAACCAGGAGATTTATTTCTGAAAAAAAGCACATAGTGGGCTTGTGTCCATGTTCACTAGATGTGTAACACCATTTACCTAGAAGAAATTGACCTAGAAGAAGGGTGGAAAAACTGTTACAGTGTCAGTGTTCTATTTTAAGGTATGCAGTTTATACTTTGAATGAGGAACTGATACCTAATGCTGTCTCTCCTTTAGAATACATAGACCTAGGAGTTAATATGTAGGATTATATATGGTTCCCCTCACTGTTAATAATCTGATGGCAGAATTTTTCCTAAGAGGGATTTTTACTTTTAGCTTTGCAGGTTTAGAAGACTTGGTTAAAAGAAAATATGTCTCTGCCAGAAACAGAATGATGGTTTTACTGCAATTGAGAGCGAGAGCACAACCTGCCATTTTGGGCTTTTCACTCCACTTACACAATAAGCAAAGAAGAGGTGAATTGACTGGCTGCAATAACTGATCCAATTGCCATGAGGAAATGGTATTGTTGCCTACAGCAGGGACAGAGAGGAGTATAAAAAATGGGGATAACAGTTTGGAATCCAGGAATTTCTCAGTACAAAAAGGCAGATCTACTGGAAAATGAAACCTTTCTAGAATAAATTTTAGAATGTTCCACCAGCTTAAAACAAACAAACAAACCTTTGACCATTGAAGTTGTGGTTGATAACAAAGGAAATTCAGCATTAGTGGTTTAAGAAAGAAGTTATATATTGTGGCTGTGTAACGATTTGTAGAAGGGTTATACAAATAATGACTAAGTGGTTAAAAACATTTACTTCTTTGCTAGTTGGGCATCTTTCTATTTAAATATAAATTTGTTTTTCTCTTATACTCTTCATCTTATTATTTTATACAAAATTAGTTGTCAGTGAGCTTTGCAATTTTGTCATTACATGACTAAATGTTGAGACAAACTGTGACTGAATTCAGGAATAAGTTTTTGTACCAGGAATCTAACCCAGGGCCTTGCACTTGCCCAAGCCCTTGGGAGTAATTATAGATCAGAAAAAGTGTCTATTTACAGATATCAGTACATTTATAGTTAGGATTTGGGGCTCCTCATTTTGATAAAGAATGAAAACATCTTTGTTTGTACAAAGGATAAGTCCATTTCTGAGTGGAAACATGGACTTGTTTTTGCAGTTGGAAGCACGTGGGTGTGGTAACAAAAGGATAGATTTTCTTCCTTGGTAGGTAAAGGATAGTGGGTCACTCACCCTTCTGCTTTTTTATGCTGGGACTAGGATTCTAAGGACCATATTTTTGCCCTGCTGGGTGTTTTGTTAGGTTCAGCTATGAGGTCATGTTAGAGAAAAACTACTAACCTGGGGGAGGAAGAATCTCTCTCCTTCTTGTCACTGTTTGATCCTTATTCATTTCCCTCTCAGTGTCACTCACTCTCACATCTTCACTCTAAATAGCACCAGTTAAAGAAAATTTGAAATTCTAACATTCGCAAGAGCAACCTCATCATGGTCACTCTTCGAGACATCAGTGCAAGCTGCCCACTGTCATTGTCCTCAAAGGTTTGACTTTCAGCTGCACAGGGAACAATCTCTAAGCCTTAAAAGTTTAATGATTTCATCCTCTTCCTCTTTTTCTTCTCAGCTCTCAAATTGATATTTGAGGCCTGCAGTTGCTGTCCTTGTGCTATCTTGGGGTCCTCTTTTTCAGAGCTTTAATAACAAGTTAACAACACTTTATATTCAATTCTCTCAATGAAAATGACTTGTTTCCGCATCCTGGCTGGACTCTGAGTGATATAAGGATAAGTGTAGGCCAGCTCATAAAGCATCGTACAATATCAGTTAAAGAGTAGATTACCCTGAATAAGATGATGTTGAAGGGTGTTTTGGGGTTTTTTTGTTTTTTTTGAAACAGTCTCACTATGCAGATCAGGCTAGCCTCAAACTCACTTTGTGGCTCAGGTTGACCTTGAACTCAAAGAGATTCCCCTGCCTCAGCCTTCTGAGTGCTGGGATTACAGACGTGCACCACCACACCCAGCTTGTTGAAGGATTTTTAAAGCAGGGAAATGACATAATCAGAGTTGAGAAAAATTACCCTGACTGACTTCTGGAGAACAGACCAGAGAGACCAACTGGGGGGAGGCGGACAACTGGAAAAGAACTTCAGAAATCCTGGTGAAATAGCAGCTTGCACACAAGACATGAAAAGTGTAGACAGTGAAAACTGAATCAAAGGAAGAGTTGTTAAATAGCTAGAATCAACAGAACTAAATTCAAATGAGATAAAGGGAACAAAGTTCTTTCATGTGAAAGTGAAGAAGAGGTATATATAAAGGATGATAGTCCATCTTGGACAGCTGGGTGATTCAGCTTATAAAGAGGCCCAAACACTGGTGGCAATCAGATTTAGACCAGTTGAATGAACTGAGTTTTGATCTGTAATCTTCACATCTTAGGGTATCTAGGGGTGGATATCCAATGGATTCATGGGGATGGAGCTCATAAAATACAAGATCTGGCCTAGAAATAGAGGTTTGGGGACCATCAAAATATAGGGTATAGGAGTCAAGAGAGCTGATAGACACCCAGAGAAAATGAAGAGGTTTATGACCAAAACCTTGGGGAAGAAGTATAAACATGTTTGTGGGTAATTCTGTGAATAAATAGGTGTACCATTCTTTGATACTAAATGGAACGGTACCATCATTTCTGTCTGGATTTAGGAATTTAGGGAATTGTACTTCATAAGTTCCTTCTTTTGGAAAAGTTATTATTGTCTTGTTATGGTTGATACATTGTGTCAACTTGGCTAGTCTAGAGGTCTGGCTAAGTGACTCAGCAGGAAGCCAGGGTGCTTACTTTGTATACATCCTGAGCCTGTGGGAGTGGAGGGCATGGAGATTATGTGGGGGCTACACGCCCCTTAGGTGGGGGTAGCCTGTTTACAAAGTAAGGCAGGGAAGGAAGCTGCTTGGCGCCATTCTGCCTGTTCGCTCTGGCTGCTTTGCTGTTTTGCTGCCATTCCCCCCTTTGCTCTTGTTGCTTTGCTGTGTTCTGCCTCGGAGCCAGCCAAGTATGGACTGAAACCTCCACAAACTGTAAGCTAAATAAACCTTTCCTTCCTTAATTTTGGACGTTGGGTATTTTGTCTCAGCAACGAGAGAAAAGTAACCAAGACACGTCTACTGTTCACTGCCACACCTCTTAGGTCTGCCTGCATAGGAGACTCTGCAGATTGCTTTCCTGTGGGCATGGCCACTGTGTGACTATAAGGGGTGCTCACTATAAGGAACTGATGCAGAGGGGGCCAAGGTCTTGCCAAGAAGGTTCTAAGCAACAGGTGAATGCCTAGCCGGTTAGAGCCTTGGAAAGCAAATGGCTAAGGGCCCACTTAATGAAGACACAATCAGCAGGTGTTTCCCAATAGGTTACCTTTATTAATTCCATTACATTTTCCTTTGAGAGAAAATGTAATGATGTAGTAGTTAAAGGCACAAGTGCCAAACAAACTACAAGCCCTGAAATCCCAGGTATTTGACCTTCAGCAAGTTATTTCATTGCTCGAAGTTCAGGCCATTCATTCATAAGACAGCTAACATAATGACAACCTAAATAAGAAAGTTGAGATTTAAATAATCTGTGCAAAACAATCCATGTATTGATAAGTAACTGTAATCCAGTTTATGTATCTCTGCTCATTATATATCTGGAATGTAAGCATTCTATACGAGTTGTATTATTACACTGCTGGGTTTTTGCCTTTCTCCTGTGAAGTCATTCAGCATCACCAGCTCTATGACGCTATTTCTTCTTTGTAGTGAGCACACTATTAAGCTTTCCCAGTGGAAGGTGCTGGAAGGTCATGGCAAACACAGGGAATTCCTTATGTACTGCCATTTTTGTTTTTTCTCCACTCCCATATCCAGTGGTACTCCACCCTAATTGGACACCCAGGATACGTAATCTCATTGTACTGCAGAATGACCTGGAATAGTGATCCCTCACATGGCCCTTCTAACATAGCGAGCATTCTGTGTGGTACCCTATCCCTACCACAGTGCTCCAAACCTTTGTGCCTCCATAGCTACAAGGCTCTGGCCTATTGTACCTCAAAGTTGGTTCTTGGGTCCATCTATTCATGGGTATCATATACTCCCAATGACCCATTGCCTGTAGCCTAAGGCTCTGTATGTGTCTGACACTAGCCTATACTGCATGAGATTATTTCTCAAGGCCCTCCAGACATGTACACGGCCTCACCAGTGAGTAGTCTCCAAAGTGCAACCTCCTCTGTAAGGCTACACACCAGCATCACCTAGTTGCGAGAAGGCAGATTTTTGCTTGCTCAGCAAATACAGACTAGTTGTATTCTGGATAACACTGTAAATATCTCTGCTATGCAGTGGGATACAACCACACCTTCTCTGAAGAGCTCCAAATCCCAACCCTGGGAAGTAACCCTCTTCCTAACTGTATCATCTTTAGTTACTCTACCTTTGCCCCAGAACACCCTTCAGAGTTCTCCTTACATCTTCATAGCAATTTAACTATTTAGCTCTCTTTTATAATAAACTTTTCTTATGCAAATTAATAGTAGTTTTGGTCTCCAAGATGATCACTAGTTAATATATTTTTAGACATTATTTTATTCAACAAATATTTATTGGGTCCCTACAATGTGACTGACAGAGTTGTAAGTAAGGATGAAACATCACTGACCAAAGCAAAATTCCCGTCTTTATGGAATATGCATTCTCTACAGGAAAACAAAAGTGAGCGACATAAAGTATCTATTGGTTCATGTTCCATAAAGATAAGTTTTGGGATCAAACTCATATCTGTTCCCTGTTTTAAAAGTTGGTCTAAAATATCAGCTAACCCAAATCCAGTTCACTCAAATTTTTACCATAATCTTTTTAGTCACATTTTTAAATCAAGTTGAAGTTCATTGTGATCATCTACATATATATTTTTTTACATGTAAAAATTTACTGTGTTCATAACCTGATGTTCAGACCTCCTTCCAGTTATCTAGTGTGAGTGACAGCATTCATCGGATATGCTGTTACTGTACAGAGTTATTTTCTTAATGTTGCTTAGTAACAATTATTTAACATTCAGCTCCTTTCAGCTTTTGTATTTAAGATAATTTGAAACCCTGAAAAGGGTGTACAGTTTTAGGTACATAGCACTGAACTCTATTATTTCTTTGCTAAAACAGCATAATCTTATAATTCACACAAAAATAATACACTTTTAAAGCCCATAACAACTGGTAGTTAATCTTAGCATATCTGCATGTTTTTATAAGTCAGTCTTAGCGACGTCTAAACACAATCTATTAGGAATTAGCATATTTGTTTTTTAAATTCAGTAATATTAAGAGTCAAGATGCATTTTAATCAAATAAAGCTTGAAGATGAACAGATGAAAAATGTAACAGACCACATAAATTTATTAGCCTCCTCAAATGTTTCAAATTCAATAATTTATATGAATATAACTATATATTAAAGATCTTATGGTCTTTATTAGGTCTCCCATTGGAAGAATAAATTAGGGACAAAGTAAAAATCTCAATAATTCTCAAGTGTTGTTCACCGAAAAACCATCTTTCTGAAACACATCAATGTAAGATGGTGCCAAAGGCTAGAGAGTAAGTTTTATCAAGATAAATACAAGCAGCAAACACAAAATTAACCACTATTGTTATTTGCCGCTTAAACAAATACATTATTACATTGTACGATGAACAAGTTTGTGGAATATTATGAGTAATTCACAATTATACCTTAAAAGAAAAAAGAGAGCTAATTATACTAAATAAAAATTGCAGTTGCTCTTAATTAAAATAAAATAATCTTCACTTTATTATTTTTATTGAATCAAGGTTTGTTGTTGTTTGTTTTGTTTTTTTTTTAATATAGTACTGGAACTCAATCCCAGAAACTCTTCATAGTTTCCTACAGAAGTTTTTAAAGTCACTAATGCCCATGCTCTAGGATGGGTTCCTAGTCATTTTTATTTTTTTTAAAGCCTAACATACTCACTGTTGGAACATTCTCCTTACTGGGTCCAGTATGGCTCTTGTTGAGCGGGAGGAGGAGCTCCAGATCCTACCCATTCTTTTTTCCCAAAAGCCTTTCAGTGGATCTAGAGGTTATCCTTTCTCTGCTGTCTTTCTTTTGAATAACTACCTTTCTCACTCTAAGAAGTTTTACTGCCTTAAAAACTGAAATCAATTAGGTACATATGAGTAATTATAAAACACATGTAAACATCACCCTGTTTGGAAAACAAAACTTTGCTATCCAAAGCCTCAGAAGATACCATGCACCATTTTTAATTCTGACCTTGTTCAACCCCTTGGAGTCAAACACTATTCTAGTATTTGTGACTTTCATCTACTGGACTTTGTAGTTTTACAACTAATATCTGCATCACTCATATTGATTTGCCTGTTTTTAACTTTGTACAAATAGATTCATATGTATTTGTATTTCTGAAAGTAAGTTCATTAAGAATCAACATTATATGACTCCACCATAATCTTATCCATTGAGAGCCATTAGCATTGTTTATGGTTTTGAGATGTTAAAATAATTATATGACCTTTCTGATACAGTATCATACTCCTCACTTGCACAAGATAGTCTAGCTGAAGTTTAAGAGTGGTAAAATAATGTTAATAATAGTAAAAATGATTGCATTCTTTATAGTGTTTACTATGCTGCAGGAACTGTTCTGAACATTTCAAATAGAAATTCTGAACAGTGCTAGAGGGCAAGAATTAGTAGCTGGAATGGAGGGAGACAAAACCTTATTATTTTCAAGTATGAAGTCATATGCTTAAGGTCATAGAATTAGGAAGCTGGGATTCAAATCTGTGTCACAGGCGGTAGTGTCTCTACTCAGTGACCCATGATGCAATACCATTGATGTAGCAACATCATAATAATGCAGTAGTCTGGGTGAGGCATGGTGGCTCGTGCCTGTAATCCCGGAACTCTTGGAGGCAGAGGCAGGAAAACTGATGGGTCAAGCCCGTCTCAGAAAATTGAATGACTTAGCAAGATTCCATCTCAAAATTTAAAAAATTCTAATAAAGTGCCAGGGATATACCTAAGAGTGAATGTGAAGGCCCTGGGTTCAATCCATAGTACTGAAAAAAGTGGAAAAACATGTAATTTTCTAGGGAATGTCAAATTTTTCAAAACAAGCTGTAATAAGTTACACTCCCAGTATCAGGATAAAAGTTCCCATGAATTCCTATGTTTGTTAACACATTATTTCAGATTTTATACAATATAGAAACTGTACACAGTGACCATATTTTCATTTAGATTTGTATATACCTATTTCAAAGGAGGCCAAGGGCTTATATTTACTGACAATGTGAATTTCCTTATTGTGAATGTCTTGTTTAAGTTTTGTACTAGTCAGCTTTCCCATCGCTGCACAAAATACCCGACACCCATAACTTAAAGGGGGAGACATTCAGTCAGGCTCACGGTTTCAGAGAATTTAGTCTGTGTTTGCTGACTCCAAGAAAGGAGTATCATGGTTGAAGCAAATAATGGAGTAAAGTTTCATGTCAGCCAGGAAACATCGTGATGAAGAGGAAGGGGCCAGAGACCAGGCAGAGTATGAAAGGTGATGCCTCCAACCCACCAGACCCACCTCCAAGACCCCCCCGGTGTCCACCCCAGAAATAAGCTCCACTCATCACCTAGGTGGCTGTAAGTTGACAACTGAATATAATAGTCACAACTTTTTTGCTCATTTTTTTACTGATTTTTCTTTTTAATGGCATATAGGAATTCTTAAACATTTTTTGTGCTTGTATTATGCCTTAGGGCCATTTTGTTTGTTGAAACTCTATCCATCCTCTCTGGCTTGGGTTTGTATTTTATTGTTTTTGATGAAAGAAGTACCAAATGCTGTATTCATGTTTAATGTTTTTCTTTATAGTTACAGCTTGTTTTGCCTTATTTTGAAAGCCCTGTCTTTAATATTTTGAAGATGGTATTATTTGGTTGAAGTGTTGTGGTTTTTACCTTTCATATTTGGGTCTTTAAGAAATGTACAATTTGTGACACTGAAGTTTTCCCCACGAAAGACCCATCAGTCCCAGAACTACATACCGAGTCTTGTCTCTACTGCAGTCCCCCAGTTCCGTAACTTAAGTCCCCGTGTAACAGAATTCTGCACTGTCATAATAATTAAATCTATATTTTGATGTTGGTGGGCTAAATCCTGTCAGACCATTGTTCTTCTGAAAGGTGCTGATTATTCTTTACCTGTGTGCTTTATAAATTTTCAAAGTAAGCTGGTCAATTAAAAACATTTGGAATTTTGATGAAGATTGCATTGAAACTGTAGACCTTTTGAGGACAATTAAGGTATTTACAAAACTAAATCTTTCAATACTTGAGTGTGCCTCTAAGTCTTCTTCAGTACCTTTAAGTAAAATCTTACAATTTCCTCATGAGAACTTTGAGTGTCTTTTGGTAAATTGGTTTCTAAGGATTTAATACTTGTTGACAAAATACTTCCAAAATATTCATACTATGTGCTGCCATTCTACAGAAACGCCATTGATTTTTGCATGGAAATAATTTGCATCTAGCAAATGTATGCCTAGTCATTCTAATTTGCAGATTCAGATTTCCAACATATGTCATCAAATTATCTGAGACTACGAGTTGGGATGTGAAGGGATGGCAGACAGCCTGACCTTTTTTCCCAATGTCGAAGAGAAAGTTCTCGGTGATTCATCATGTTTGCTGCAGATGTTTAGCAAAAATCCTCAAAGTATACTCGTGTCCTTATACCTAGTTTAATAGTGCTTTTATAGTGAATAGATGTTTAATATTTAGCAAGTACTCTTTCTCCATCTCTTGCAAGGATGATTAAATATTCTTTGACTACATAGCGGATGGCAGTAATTGATTTTCTAATGTGAAGACAACTTTGGATTCCTGACATAAACCCAAGGTGATTAGGATGTACAATCATGGGCTGGCCTTCTCTTGCTAACACCTAATATAGGGTTTTGCGTGTACATTCCTAAGTGAAATGGGCCTGACATTTTTTTCTCGTAATTCATTTGCTCTCAGATACTTTCTGGTCTCATAAAATTAATTAGTGAGTATCTATCTTTTTCAATTCTCTGGGAAGATTTATTTAAATTTGTTATTTCTTAAGTATTTGCAATACTCTCCCAAGTAAATTACTTCAGCTTGGAATTTTTTTCTGGAAATGTTAAATTGTTGACTCAATTTCTTTCATGGCAGTAGAACTACTCTTTTTTTTTTTTTTTCCAGAGGAAAAAATAACAATAAAACAGTTTCAAAACAGGTTAGTAGAGTTACAGTAATTAATACATTGTGTATTGTTATCTTCCTAGTAGTTATTCAAAGTACAAGATATAGGCATAATATCTTGTTCAAACAATATTAGCACAAGCCTTCCTTTTCAAAGTAAGAGAAACTAGCTGTATAACTATCTTAACTATCTGGTGTATAAATGTATTTCTTTCTTTCTTCTTTTTCCCTTTCCATCACAGTTTGTCTTTTCTTTTGAAAAGTTTCTTCCCAATTCACAATATCTATTTTACATTTTGTATCATATTTACTCACTCAGTTTCTCACATTAGTGAGAAATATAATGTTTACACATATGGGTTTGATTTATTCACTTATGAGTATAGTCTTGAGTTGCACCCATTTACCTATAAAAGTCTCAAGTTTACTCTTCTTTATGGCTGAGTAGTACTCCATTATATAAAAAGAATCCTCATTTTTTTTTATCCCCTCTTAGTTGTTGTGCATTTGGGTTGTTTCCAAGATTTAGCTATTACAAATGGTGCTGCTGTAAACATGGGTGCATATATATCACTGTGGTACAATGTTTTTAATTCTTCCGGAAAGATACCAAGAAGGGGAATAGATGGGTTGAATGGGATTCTAATCCTAGTTCTTCAAGGAATCTCCATGCTGGTTTCCAGTTGTCTATACTCCCACCAACAGTGGAAAAGGGTTCCTCTTTCCCCACAACCCCTCCAGCATTTGTTATCCATTGATTTCTTGATGGGGTGAGATGGAATCTCGGGGTTGTTTTAATTTGCATCTCTCAAATGACCAATGATGTTGAACATTTTTTCATGCATTTATTTGCCATTTGTATCTCTGCATCTGAGAAATATGTATCCATCTCAGATGCCCATTTTTGGATTGGGTCTTTGAATTTGGGGGTCTGATTTTTTTCAATTCTTTATATGTTCTAGATATAAATTCTTTGAGGGACAGCTAGCTGTAAATTTTTCCCACTCAGTTAGTTGTCTTTTCACTCTGTGGTGATTTCTTTTGTTGTGCAAAAGCTTTTCAATAAGGTGAGATCCTATTTGCTGATTCTCTGTAATATTTCCCTTGCAGTCGGGTTTTGTTCATGAAGTCTCTGACTACATCTCTATCTGAGATTTCTACCTATGTTCTGTTCCAGTAAATTTAGTGTTTCTATATTAATATTTAGAGCTTTGATTCATTTTGACCTTATTTTAGTGTAGAACTATTTTTTGTCTTTGATAAGCTTCATTTTTGAAAAAAATTGTCCATGTCTTCTGTATATTGCTAGTTTATTAAACTTATGTATTCATACCTAATGTTACAAGAGAAATATTTATGCCTGTTTTTCCTTCCTTGTGTAGACTGTATATGTCTTCTTTGCTTCTCTAGATTAACTTGGTCAGATATCATTTATCCTTATCAATCTTTTTTGGAGAATAAACTTTTGATTTCTTAATCTTCTTTGAGCTAATCTATTTGAGCTAATTTTTACCTTTTTTAACATCAGTTGCTTCTCCTGTAATATTTAGCCATTTTCTCTTTTTACTAGACACATTTATCAATTTATTACTAAATATTGCTTTAATTTTCATTCATATTTTATGAAGAATTTTCACCTCTGTCTAGTTTCACATACACTTCAAAAAATATGAGGCTTCTTAATCATTTCCATCCTAGGTAAGTGCCACTTTAGAATTACCTTCTTAGTGAATCAAATTTTTCATTATGGGAAAGTGACTCTATATCCATAGAGATATTTCTTACCATTTTTTTTCAGATAGTAACAGAATACCAGCTTTCTCATTTTGTGTAACTTTACTGACTTCACTTTTAAACTCCCTGCATTTTATGCCTTAGATACAGTCTTTCTGACAGTGTATAATTGTTTTCATTTTTAAACCAGGTAACAATTTGCCTTTAATTAAATAACTGAGTCCATTTATGGTTAATGTAATTGCTGACATATTTAGGTTACATCTATTATCTGTTTTCTCTTGCAAACAACAGAGTGTCACAGACTGAATGAAGAAAATAGGTTGATCCGAGCTCCAAGGTTGAAGGATTGCACCTGCTGGCCTTCTTGTGAAGCAAAGTCCTATCATATCAGGGCATCACATAGATAGGGACATGGTGAGAGACAGGAACCGTGCATGTCACAATCTCTCTCCCTCTTCTTATAAAACCCCAATATTTAATCGTGAGGACTCTACCCTGAGGACCTTTATCTAATCCTAATCACCTCCCAAAGGCCTCACCTCTAAACACTACAGTCAGATTAAGTTTCCACACACTTAATATCTCGCAGCAAAGATTTAAACTTCAACAAGTTTCAGAGAAAACCAACCATTGTCAAATCATGGTATCTACCACCTCTTTTTTTAATTTACATTTCCTGTTTCTTTTTCTATTTTATTTTATAGTGATTATAAGAAAAGAGGAGTGAACAAACTCACAGCAAGGATGGGCTCAGATAAAGAACTGAGAGGGATCAGTGGCTCCAAAGTGCCAGAGCACTTTCTCAGAGTAAGAGGTTTATGTGGGGTAGCTAGGACGGCAGAGAAAGAGGAAGTGAGAAACTCTTCTGAGATCAGATCATCTATCTTAGTCCGTAGTCACTGTTCCACTTCACCTTTGGATGAAGTTCATTATTCCTCTGAAGCTGAGGGCCTCCTGGTCTGGAATGTTCTGGTCTGTAAACTGCATTCAGGGCGGACCAGTTAATTAGGGGTATTATTATTGTTACAAGGATAAGAGAATGCGGGGAAAGGTTGGCATTCATAGGAAGATGTCCAGGACTTTTCAGATTATTTTTTCCTATTTCACTTTTTCACCCCTATATTGGATATTATCACTCAATTTTTTTTTTCTGGCTTGTTTTTCTTCCGGTACCAGGAATCGAACTCACGACCTTGCGCTTGCCAGGCAGGCGCTGTGCCACTGAGCTAAATCCCCAGCCCCTATCACTCATTTTTATATAACAGTAACTTCAAGTAGTTAAGCCATACTTATGCTTAAAATGAATGTCTTTATTCTCTTCTCAGACCATCCAGACTGAGGACACTTATTCCAATCACATGTGGTATTTTAAATCTCACATTTTTAAACTCCACAAGACATCATTACTGTTCCATATGGTAAATGTCCTTTACATTCGTCCATATTTACAACCTTCTCAGTCTTCAATTTTTTAAATTTCCTTCCTACTACATAATACATACTTTCCTTTAGTCAGAATCTGCAGGGAGCAAGCTATTTTGGCATCACAAACTTTTTCTACCATCATTCTTGAACTATATACACTGGGTACAGGATTTTCAATTGGAAGTTAATTTTCGTTGAGCACATTAGAGACGGTCATTCAGCTGGCTCCTGGTTTCCGTTAGTACCATTGAGAAGTCAGCTAACAGTCCAGCTGTGAGGAAGATTCACCATGCAGTGGTTGTGACTTCAGTCTGCTTCACCTTCCATAGTGATTTTTAGTACTTCCAAGTCTGGTGAGACAATGCTGGCACACATATTACATGAAGTCACTTATTAACCATAGATAAGCAGCAAGAGATAACAGCAGCTGGCTCAGGAAATCTGCCGAGGAGTCTTGTCTGCATACTCCTTACCTGCACTGCAGCAGAAGGACCCTGACAGGCAGCCCTCCCTGAGTTTTATGCCCTGAGGATGACTTGATGAGTTGAGTCACAATGTTGACGGTTGTACTGGTAGGCTTTCCTGTTACTGGGACACAATATCCAACACCCAGAACTTAAGGAGAGATTTAAATTGGTTCATGGTTTTAGAGGATTCAGTCCATGGTTGGCTAGCTCTAAGGCAGGGACATCATAGAGAAGGGTAATTTAAAGGAGAAGTGTAAAGTGGCTCATGGCTTTAGGGGATTCAGGCCATTCTGGGCTAGTTCCATGGGATGAACATCATGGCAGAAGAGCATGATGGAACAAAGCTATGTAGTTTATTGTCACCAAGAATGCAGAGCACTGGAATGGCAACAGAGAGCAAAGGATGAAAGACCCAACATGGTGCCCAAGGCCATGCCTCCATGACTCCCCCCTGACACACCCACAAATGTGCTTTACTAATCCTCTGGGTGGCTGTCAAGCCAATCAAATTGATAATCCAATTTAACTGATTGTTACAAAGGACATCCTGCTCTAGGAGCAACAGGAATAGAGCCCAGGCTGTTCTGCATATTCTCTCCTTATCTAAGGATTTTCCATTCCCAGCGCATTTTTCTGAGAACTATAGCGGAGCAGAGGGGGACAGCTGACTTCCCAGTCCCATTCAGGGACATGTCTTGCTCTGATGTCCGTTGCAAGGTTATCTGGAACTTTTGTTTTGGCTAATTTAACAGGTTTTTCTCTTTGGTGTTGTACTTTGATTATTATATGGCAAAGTGAGGATTTACATCTATCTTGTAGTCTTTTTACTTGAAAAATCCTCAGCAGTTATATCTTCAAATATTGCTTTTATCCCACTATCCACTTGAAACTATTAGGTAAACATTAAACCGTTTTGCCTTTTCCTGTGCTCCCATGTTTTCCAGCTAATTTTCTATGCAACATTCTGGATTTCTTCTGTGTTATACCCTAGCCTCTAATTCTTACTTTCTGTTGAATTTATCTTACTGTCTTACTTTCTGTTGAATCTGCCCATTTAGGTTTTCCATTGTTTTGTTGTAATCATTCTGTTCTCCATTTGTAAAGTTCTATTTCATCTTTTCTCAAGTATGCTAGTCAGTTTTATAATGCTTTGATTCCTATAGACATTGTAAGCAACTCCTATTCTAACACATAGGCTTTGTATTACACATGAGCTAATTTCAGTATCTTGAGTTTTCTGCAGGTCTGCCTTTGCTGCCTTAGTTGTGGTGCTAGCTTTCCTTGTGGAGTTTATTTAAACATAAGGCACCCATTTTCCTAAGAAAACTGTGACCTTAATATCTGCCAAACATTTGTTTACATCTCCCAGGCACTTATTTGGGGGAGCACGTCAAGTAAATTCACAACTTTTGTTTGAGCACATAGATGACTTGAATTCGAGATAACCTACAAATTGGAGAAGTACTACAGCAGGCTTTGGCTCACTCTTACCACAAGAGTATAGTCCTTAGGGTCCTGATTTCCAGAGGGCTCTAAGCTTTGTGTTCCGTCTTTAGTGTTTCTATGCACAATCAAAACCAAATGTGAAATTCACCCTCAGGAAAAAGAGGCTGCACCCACTGAGCAATATTAGCCCTGTAATTACTTCATCTGCTAGGCTATTTCCAGGTCCTAGGTACATCTAAAAAGGCTTTTAAAAAAAAATTCTACTTAAGTTTCACTTTTCAGTAGGAGAGCTGCTCACTTTTCAGTAAGGAGACCAGTCAGGCATTACTCAGAAGGAAACCAAACATTGTGTGAAAACTCTCTATATTACATAGCATTTTCTTCTATCAATGTCAGAAATTTTCTCTGTCATTAAAAAGTCTTTGTTAACGTAAAGTTAAATGAGCTCACTCCTGTGTCTGTCCTTGGGCAACAGCTGGCTGCTGTGGGGCGGCTCCAGTTGAGCGGTTTACTCTGCTTCACAGGGCCCGCTCTTCTGCTGGGCCAGTGCAGACTTATTTGCACAGCAGCTGGGCAGGCTTCCAACAGTGCCAGTGGGACCGCAGCAGGCTCTGAGGCCTAGACCCTAACTCTGCATAATGCCACTACACCGTTCTTTTAAGCAAATCAACTCACAAAGCCAACCCAAAAGCTGGAAAGTGGATTACAGGAGGAACTATAAAGTCACCTTGCAAGGGGAATGGTAGAAAACTACAGCCATTTTGCCATTGATTACACAATGTTGCTAATAATAAGGAAGCCTCAAGGGGAACAAAAAAATCTAAGGCGAACTACAGAATTCTAACCTGGTTAACTGGGATAGATGTTCATTCACTGAGAAGGAAAAGAAAAGTTTGATCTTTTATGAGTTGGAAATGCTTAAGAAATTTCAAACACACATCTGAAATTCAGAAGTAAGATTTAGGTTAGTGTTACACATTTAAGAACATAACTAATATTTGAGACAATGGTTAAATAGGTGAGAATCCTGAGCATGAAACCATGGAGACCATCAAGAAAGAAGCAGAGATCACGCTCTGCTCAAACCTCACAAGGCAACGCTCTTCCCCTGACTGATATCCCACTGACTCTGGCAAGTGAATGTGTATCTCCACAAGTGCATGGTTGGTTACCTTGGCAGAAGCAAAGGAAAGGGGGAAAAGAAAAGGAGGCGATGCTGTAGTGTAGCTGCTTGAAGTGACTCAGGTGAAAGCTTGGGTGAAAATGAAGGCAGTAGTAGAGACCAAACGTAGCGAGTGGCCAAAAGCCTGCTAAGGTCTACTCCCTGACACTCTCGAGTCAGCAGTTCTCAACCTTTCTTAGTGTCTCACTATTTTTACAGTACATCTAGACAAAAGCATAACAGCAAAAGACTTAGCTTTATTAAACAATCCAATCAGTATGTCTTAAAAATTTTTAAGTGTTGGGCTAGGGGTTGTAGCTCAGTGGTAAGAGTGTTTACCTAGCATGCACAAGGCCCTGAGTTCAATCCCCAGTACCACCACCAAAAAAAAACAAAACCTTTAAATGTTGGACACTTTCCAATTTCTCAAGCTCTGTAATCCTGTTGACACCACCACCTTCATTTTCTACTAGCAACCTCAGCAATCACTGAAGTCCAGCTTCTTGGGTATACGTTATTAAAAGAAAATAGCAATCTAAAAGTCAAAGTGTGGTTTCCAAGATTTAGCTATGACAAATTGCGCTGCTATGAACATGGGTGCACATATATTGCTGTGGTATGATATTTTTAATTCTTCTGGAAAAATACCCAGAAGGGGAATAGTTGGGTTAAGTGGGACTTCTGATCCTTGTTTTGTGAGGAATCTCCAAACTGATTTCTACAATTTGCAGTATAACTATTGTTGAATTCCTACCGTCCTGTCTAGTGAAACTATGTATTGTCTCTAGTGTTCTTTTAAATTATTATTTTCTTATTCCCTTTAATGATTTGATCAATCTTCTATTCTTACATCTGGTAATCTGAGCAACTTTGTTGAAGATAACAATATGTAATATAACAACCATTGTTGATCCCTATCATTTGGTTTGAAACCCTGTATCATTTTTAATGTC
>NW_004955432.1:13576982-13588213 GCF_000276665.1 Chinchilla lanigera | reverse complement strand
AAAAGTCAAAGTGTAAAATACTTTTTCGGTACCGGGAACCGAACTCACGACCTCGCGCTTGCCAGGCAGGCGCTTTGCCGCTGAGCTAAATCCCCAGCCCCAAAGTGTAAAATACTTTAGGTATTTGTGTGGCGTCTAACAATGTAGCTGTGATTGACTCAAAAGTTTAAAACATCCTGCAACATCTCTGTGAGTTCTGTGGTACTCCAGGGCATCGCAGTTCACCATAATCCTATCACTACTTTATTTTTCTCCATAGTACTTACAGCCCTATGCATGATATTTACGTATTATGTTTCCTCCTTTACAATGTGAGTTCCATGGGGATGGATGTTTTGTCTTTGAAAACTGCTATATCATCCCATTCCTAGAATGATACCTGACATTTGCAGGTTTTAAATATGTATTTGATTTTAAATTCATAAGCCAACTTAAGTGTATGTGAGAGTTATAAAAGGGTCTTTAATCTCCCCAACCATTAGTAAGTCAAATTCTCAAAAGAACTACAAATAATTTAAAGGTTCATTTGTTATAAACACTGCATTAAGATTATACTTTGTATAATCTGTAAAACAAATGATAGCATAGCATTAAATCTTACAGCTGCTATTTAACCTTTCATTGTGATGCAATAAAGACTCAAGAGACAAGAAAACATTCAGAATAACAGTCATACACAACTGAAGTAAAATGATAAAACTTTCAGAATGACAATACATTTAACAAACTTGCCAGAATACACATTTGCTCTTATCACGAAAAACTTGACTAATTAGCCCTGAAACAAATGCTTGAATAAGCACAGCATTTAAAATAAATTTGTATACAGAACACATTCTCAGGAAAATTCCGAAGTTTGTCTACTCTACAACCTTTCTCATTTAATCTGAAAATTAAATTCCACTGAGCAAGTACTATTATCCCCAAAATGTCATTAAGTTTTCCAACTGTCTCCTTGATCCATATAGTCCATTCTTGCCATCCAAAAATAAAAGAAAACTTCATTAAGGCTGAAATAATAAAGTTCAGGCATTCTTTTTTTTTTTTTTGGTTTTTCTCCGGTACCGGGAACCGAACTCACGACCTTGCGCTTGCCAGGCAGGCGCTTTGCCACTGAGCTAAATCCCCAGCCCCTTATTTTTTTTTTTTTTTTTTTTTTTTTTTTAGTTCAGGCATTCTTAAAGCTGAAATAAAAAATTTTAAAAGTCAATGATAGATAAGATTCTAAATTTTCTATGAAATTTGCATGCTTTTTAAAACTTTATTATATTTACTACAATTTTGTTTTTGTAGATTCAGTAATACTAAATTGCTTGTTGGGTTTGGTGGCTTCTTGCATCAGTTCCTGTAACTGTCCAATTTGTTCATCACGGAAGTCATTAAGTTTTTCTTCTGAGAGGGGGGTGCCAAAGCATGCTTCTCCAGTTGAATTTTGTCTGTTTTCGTTAGCTTGTTGCCTTAATGTTGCTGCATAAACCTAGTAAAAAGAGAAAGAAAAATGAAGGCTAGATATAAAATTATGATCTATGTTAATTAAATACTAAGGAGTACATAAATTCTAATCTGTGCCACCTTTTTCGAATCACCTATTTTTTGACATCACTAAATTTCTCCATTTGGTTAAGAAGTTACAAACAATACAGTCATGTATTTACTATTTAGTGATGTTCAAATAGATGTTATTTTAAGCACCTACTTCTGGGACCATAGCTTTCATCAGATTTTCAAAGAGGACCATGGGTCTCAAAATTCATTAAGTCTATTCCCTTATCTTCAATTAAAATTTAAAACACACCAGAGAGAACGGAACTTTTTAAGTCTTTTTAGACCTTCAATATTTAACAGTCATCTTTGCCATGAAAAACATCTATATTTTTCATGTTTAATTCTGCTCTTATTCAGTCAGCATGTTTAGCTTAATATTCAAATTATCATTTTCTGCAGTATCCCTTTTCTGAAACAGATGTCAATCGAAACTTAATCTGTTAACCAAGCTGAAACTACAATGTATTTGGGTTCCTAAACATGATATGCATACACTACGTAAGTTAAGCAACTGGTTAATACAGAACAATGTTGCGCCTCAGCCTGGTTTGAGACATCTAAATTATTTATGATCACTATTTTACTAGCACCACCAAAGCAGTTTCAGTTTTAATTGCAAATATCTACTTTTTTTTGTTTGTTTTTTTTCTGGTACTGGGAATTGAACTCACGACCTTGTGCTTGCCAGGCAGGTGCTGTGCTGCTGAGCTAAATTCCCAGCCCCTGCAAACATCTACTTTTAACGGAAGGATTTTCCTGATGTTTTAGAGAAATTCATTTTAAAAAATAACAAAACATTGCACATACCATAAGTTTTATCAATTCCACTTCTACATCTATATCTCAGAGCAGGGTTTCTCAATTTTTTGGCATACTGAGAATTTGGATAATTGAGTAATTCTTTGTTCTGTGATAGGTAAGAGTTTCTTCTTGCATTGTAGGATGTTCTAAAGCGTCTCTGGTCTGTAACCACTAGATGGTATTCCCATCACCTCCCTCTGCTAATCTTGATGATTTAAAATGTCTCCAAACATTGGCAGTATTGCCTGCCAAGCAAAATCATCCTTGATGAAGAACTACACAATAAAAGCTTTCAAGCGTGTGAACAATAAGCATGCACAAGAATGCTTATTAAAACAAGAAACTACAAACAATCTAACTGTACTTCAAGAGGAGAAAGGACAAATTAACCCCGAGGTTAATCCAAAGGATAGATTAGGGAGTAGTAACAGCAGATGAGCAAAATAGCTATACACCAACATGGATGAACCTAAAAAAAAATCTATAAATCAGGCTTAAAAAAGCTATTCACTTACAGAAATAGAAAGCTTGTTCTCAAATTAACATAATTGTAAAGGGACTTTAAATAGCCAAAACAATCTTGAGTAAGAACAAAATTGGAGGGCTTAAACTTCCAAATTTCAAAATTTATTGCAAAATCAAAAGAGTGCAGTTCTGGTGTTGGAGTAGATATATAACATCAATGGAACTGAGAGTCCAGAAACAAACCTTTAAAACACATGGCTTACTGGTCTTTAACAGGGCTGTCAAGGCCATTCATTGAGAGAAAGAACAAGCTCTTCAACAAATAGTACTGGAAAACTGGACTTTCATATTCCAAACAGTGAGGATGATAACCAAGGATGTGAAAGACTTCCATAATGAAAATACAGAAAACAGAAGAAAGAAACGGAAAACACTAGAAGATGAGAAGACCATCCCTGTCCCTAGATTGGCAGAATATTGTTTAAATGGCCATAGTACAAAAAGCAATCTACAGATTCAATGCAATGCCCATAAAATACCAATGACATTCTTCACAGAAGTAGATAAACAATCCTAAAGCCCAGAAGACCCACAGGAGCCAAGCAATCCTCAATAGCTCTGCTGGAGACATCAAAATACCCAATTTCAAAACACACTACAAAGGTACAGGGACAAAAACAGCATGGCACTCGAACAAAAAATAAACATGTGGACCAATGGAATCAAATAGAGAACGAAACAAACCCACACAACTAGAGCCATCTGATTCTTGACAGAGGGACCAAAAAACAATGTGTCTTTCGCAAATGACACTGGTTAAAGTATGTCAAAGACAGGAACTAAATCCCTATCTCTCATGCTGTACAAAAGTTTATTTCACAGGTGAAAGAAATGAATTTTTGTAACTCCTACAAGAACACATAGGGAAAAAAATAAAGTCTTTCAAAGTCAGGCAAAGACTTCCTGAAAAGGACACCAATCATACAAGAAATAATGCCAAGAATCAACAAATAGAATTACATCAAATTTAAAAGCATCTGCATAACAAAGAGAAGAATTAACAAAGTGAAAAGACAGCCTGGAGAATGAGAGAACATCTTTGGTAGCTCCACTTCTAACAAAGGATTAATATCCAGAATATATAAAAAACTCAAAAAAGAATATGCACAACAAAAATGAAAGAATGGGCAAATGAATTGAACAGGCATTTCTCAAATGGCCAATAAGTGTAAGAAAAACTGTTCAACAACTTTGCCATCAGGGAACTGCAAAGAGACTATATTGAGATAAGTGTTGTGAGGACTAAATATATTAACACAAAGTGTTGTGAAGACTAAATATATTAATACATGCAAAGTGTTTAGAAACTTTCTTGGTACATAGTATGTTTTTAATAAATAGTATAATTTACATTATTATTCAACAAAAAAAAGTGAGGTTGGATTCTCATCTCTTGCAACACAGAAAAACTAACTGAAAATGGATCAAAGATCTAAATGTAAAGAGATAAAACTGCAAAACTACTAGAAAAAGAAATATGGGTAAATGTTCACAATTTTTGACTTAGCAATGGATTCTCAGACATGACACCGAAGTTCTGAACAGCAGAAGAAAATGGACTTCATCAAAATTAAAAACTCTTATACATCAAATATACCCATAAAGTGAAAAGACACACAAAGTGAGAAAAAGTTGCAAGTCAAACATTGATGAATTTTGTATGCAGAATATATAAAGAACTACAACTTTCCAACAAAAGGAAAATTCAATTAAAAACAGGCGAAGGACTATAGGAGATATTTCTCCAAAGAACACAGGTATTTAATATCATTTGTCATTAGGGTGATATATATCAAAACTACAAGATGCCAGTTTACACTTACCAGAATGGCTACTATAATACCAGAAAATAACAAGTGATAAGGATGCGAAAAAACTGAACCCCTATTCACTGATGGTAAAATATAAAAACAAGATGGGGACTACAGAAGAATCTGACACTTCCTCAGAAAAATAAAGCACAATTTGCAGATAGAAACTCAGATACAACCACGGTCATAGCAGTATTATTCACAATAGACAGCAAAAGCCCAAGTGTTCATCAATAGATAAAACCTGGATAGACATACAATGAAATATTCTTACCCTTTAGAAGGAAAGAAATGCTAATACATGCTACACTGTGGATGAACTTTGAAAATACGGTAAATGAAATGTCATATAAGAGGACATACGTGACTCCTTCTTATGAAATATCTTGCTCAGGCAAAATCAGAAACAAAAGCAGAACAGAGATTACGAGGGGCCAGGAGGAGATGGAATGAGGCATTACTGCTTAGTGGGACATTTTATTTCCTCTAGATGAGCAAAATATTAGCATACAGAGGTAGTGGATACACAGCATCATAAAATGATTAAAATGGAAAATTGTCTCATTTTATTTAAACAACATAATGCAAGGTATTCCACTTCTATTAATGGTGGATTTAAAACACAGGCCAACGCTCTTATGGATAGACAACAAATTATGGAAAAGCACAAAACAAAACATAAATTCTGAACAAAACATAAATTCTAGACAAAGCATAGAACAAAACTCGAATTCTGTCTTTTTGTTTTGTTTTGTTTTTGTTTTTCTGTTTTTCTTCCGGTACCAGAAATCGAACTCACGACCTTGTGCTTGCCAGGCAGGCATTTTTGCCGCTAAGCTAAATCCCCAGCCCCAAAACTCGAATTCTGGATAAAGCATGGAACAAGGCATAAATTCTGGACAAAGCACAGAACAAAATATACATTCTGAACAAAGCATAGAACAAAACGTAAATTCTAGAGAAAGCATAGAACAAAGCATAAACTCTGGACAAAGCATAAAGTCTGGACAAAGCATAGAATAAAACAAACTCTGGACAAAGCATAGAACAAAACATAAATTCTGGACAAAGCACAGAGCAAAACAATCTAAAGGCACTAAAGAACACCCAGAGTGGGAAGGAAATTGGGCAGGGGTTGACGGCAGGGACTGTGGAGGACATGAGGGTAGATTCTATTTTTTGTCTAAAAGAAGACCCCATTTGGGGCTAAAAAGAGACTGACAGCTGCCTGTCATGTCACCGACCGAGGAATCAGAGGACAGTCTGGGATACCTGTAGCAACGGGAAAATGAGAAGGGGAGATGCCAGGAGAAAGAGCTACTCAAGGAGCGGCCCACATTCTATAAATAAACTGCCCCGATGACCCGCTAACTCCTTATCTGTGCATCTGCGCATGCGCGGGACAGCTGAGCTACTGGTGAAGGCTAACAGAACTAATTAGACAGGTTTTTTTTTTGGTACTGGGAATCGAACTCAGGACCTTGCGCTTGCCAGGCAGGCGCTTGTGCCACTGAGCTAAATTCCCGGCCCTAATTAGACATTTCAGCTGCTGTTTGTCAAAGGGAACAGAGTTTGGGGTTTGCGTTCTGCCAATTTAACTATCTGGCTAAATAAAAAGCAATCCGTACACACCAGAAGATCGTATCACTTACAGCATTCAGGGGGAAAATATCCAAACTTATTAGAAATATGAAAAAAAAACATGAAAACATATGAAAAATATGAAAAGACAATGTAACCTAGATAAAAGGGTTAGCAGAAAAGGATTTCAAAGCAGCTATTACAAATATATTCAAGTACATAAAGGAAGACATGGTCAAAATGAATGAGCATATGAGAGATCTGAAAGAACCAAAAGATGAAAAACTAAAAGAACCAAAAAATACAGTTGCTGGAATTTAAAAAAAAAAAAAAAATAGTAGACAGAAATAAAGGAAGAGAGATTCATGCATTTGAGCTGAGAGAGGAGGAAAATGGGTACAGATAGAACAGGACTGGCCACGAATTAACGAAGAAATGTTGCAGCCAAGCAACGGGCGTGTGGTGGCGCATTATGTTCTCTGAGCATCTGTAGCTTTGAAATTTTTCCCATTAATTTTTTAAAAGCACATGTGTATATTTATATATATGCGCACATATAAAATAAATTAGAAATAAGTTTCAATCAATAGAGTATGTATGAATACCACCACCTACAATTATTTCAATCACTTCTAAACCATGGGTTTGAAATTTCTGAGCTTTTCAAGTGCTGAGGAGCTAACGCTGCCCTAGTTTAACCACAGGACTGCAAATCCACAGAAGGAACCTTATACTGCTTTACCAAACTGAAGATCACAGCTCTCAGTCATTTGTTTCTTTCTCTTTTTTTCTGAGGGAGGGAACAGGGTCTCGCTATGCAGTTCAGGGTGGCTTTGAGCTCACTTTGCAGCCCAGGCTGGTCTTGAACTCGTAACTATCCTCCTGCCTCAGCCTCCCCAGTGCTGGCATTACAGGCATGTGCCACCATGCCTGACTTAATCATTTGTTTCAATGAGTGAAGATTACAAAAATCTTCAAAGATAAACTAATATTTATGAATCAACAAAAAAAAGGTCTACCCAGATTCAAAAATGGTCTCTTTTTTGTAATTTCAACTTCTAAATAAGCTTATTGTTTCCTCGAGGATTTTCAGGGCCCAAAGAATAAAACAGGTTACCTCTGAAGGTGTCTTTTCTCATTTCAAAGACCTTTACATTCTAATGAGGTCATAATGATAACCTGGGTAACAAAACTTTGTCCAGTACAGCTCCCTTACCGCTTTGTCCCTTAACAGCTAACTTTGCGTTCATTAATATTCATTCTCTCCTGAACGGGAGATCTTCATCCTCTCCTGCTGCCAATGAACTATTTCACCATTTCTCCTACCTCTCTAGTAAGTATTCAGTAGAGAGCACCCTACAGTTCTTTAATGAAGAAAGCTTATGTTTACCAGCAGTTTTTCTTCTTAAAATGTAATCTTAAAGTGTCAGTTTTCTTTTCTTTTTAAACATTTTTATTAGTACATATCCATTGTACATAATGAATATATTCATCATGGGGAATTGGTACATATCGCATCTTAATGCTTTAATTTTTTACCATACAATTTTTTAAAACCCAAGTAGGACACACTAACATTCTTCTTAAATAGGTGTTATAGGAATTTCCTCAGCAAAAGAACAAGATTTCAGAATTGTTACTTTTATTATAAAGCTAGGGAACTGATTTAATTCATGTTGTACACCATTAAATTAGCACTTGTATTCATAATGTAAATCATTAGGTTGGTGTTATTGCCCCGCAGGATAGAATCAAAGCGGCATAAAATTCCTTATACAACTGGTACACAAAACTTGAGACTGAAAGAGTCCCAAGAATTAATCTGAGGCATCATTTTTAAGACACCAATAAGGAACAGAGTTACCAAGAAGAGAGTAGAATTTGAATGCAGAATGGTGATAAAGACACAGAAACCAAGTTAGTCGGCCGGGGATATAGCTCAGCGGCACAGCACCTGCCTGGCAAGTGTGAGATTGTGAGTTTGATTCCCGGTACCAAAAAAAAAAAAAAAACAAGTAAGTCATAGAAAATCTGTCAATCTAGAAAGAACGATACCATCAAGAAATCAACCAATAACAAATGCTGGCAAGGTTGTGGGGAGAAAGGAACCTCGTTGCTTTTTGGTGGAACAGTAAGCTGATACAACTACGGAAATTAGTATGGAGAATCCTCAAAAACTAAAAGTAGAAATTCCATTTGACCCAGCTAATCTCTTTCTAGGTATCTTCCCAAAAGAATTGAAGACATCGCATCACATAATACATGCATGCCTATGTTTATAGCAACACAGTGCATAACAGCTAAATCTTGGAAATAACTTTTACTCCATCAGCACATGAATGGGTTAAAAATGTTATGTATACACAATAGAATACTACTCTGCCATAAAAAAGGATAAACTTGAGTTATTTGTAGGAAAACAAAAGCATCCTGAGACCATAATGTTAAATATCTTATTGTAATGCAGTGCATTCAATGTACCTAAAAGTGTACCTTTTACATGTTTTATGTGTTCTTTGGTTTATTAATCTGGTTTTCAATCTGTACATATAATTAACTTCATATGGTTTTAAAAGATAAATTAATAAATCTGATGTTGGAATAATAAAAGGGAAGTGGTGGGATTGAAATGTGTTACGTACATGTACCAGTCCCCTATGGTCAATGTAATAATTATGTACTGCTAACATGTATTAATAAAAGTAAAAATAAAAAAGCAGAAGAAACAACAAAAATAAAATGTACGGGATTCAGAGAATTAAGACTGTAAGTATGGGTAACAGGACTATAGGGGCAAAAAAGCTACTGGACACATTCATATCTTCTTTTTTTTCAGTTTTATTAGTACATGTTTGCAATTTATGCAGTTTACAATCGTCTTGGGAGTAGTCACAGGTACGTCGTACAGCTTGGCTTTTCCCCTTCTCTGCCCCTCCCCACACAGCAGTTCCTCTATCCCCTTCCTCATACTTGTTGATATTATTTATCTTGGCTCATGTTACGGCATATAGTGTTTACAGTTATTGGGGTTACTGGCTTCTTGTACACTATATATCTTTCCTCTTATTTCCCCTTCCCCTCCTCCAATATTCAATGTATTACTCAGCTATAAAGAAAGATAAACTTGAAGTTTTTACAGGTAAGTGGATGCAACTAGAGACCATACTCATAAGTGAAATAAGTAAGACCCACACATATAAACATCGTATTGTCTTCTTAGTGTAAGAAACTGAAAGAGTAAATAAGATCTGAAAGGTACCATAGACATTGTGAAAAGGAAAGAAACTGCTCAAAAAGAAAAGAAAAACTGCAATGGGAAAAGGAGAAAAGAAGAAAGGTTGAAAGGAACAGTTAGTGTTTACATTGTTTGATCAATCTTGCATGCCTGTATCTGGTAATCTGAATGACTACTTTGAAGATAACAGTATGCAATATAATTAGCATTGTGAATTTCCTATCATCTTGTTTTGAAATTCTGTATCATTTTTATTTTTTATTATTGTCTTTAAAATAAAAACTAAAAATGTTAATTTATAGCAGAAAAAACCCTGAGATTTATTGTTTCATATTTTACGAAGTTTTCCTGATAAAATACAAGATTTCAGATTAAGACATAAAAATGCTAATGCAATTTTTCCACAGAAATGGAATCAGTCTGAAGAAGCCTGTCTTTCCATTCTATTCTACTGGTCTGTGTGTCTGCTGTATTTAGTACTATTGCTTTGTTGTGCAGTATACTTTGAAGTTAGGTACTCTTGTGACACCTTCAGTGTAGCAATCAATATTATAATTTTAGTCATGTATTAGGTAGAATTCTACAGAGCTTACTAATTTATTAAAGTACACAGTATTTGGCTCTTTTTTTTTCCTGGTGGGTGAAACAGGATGATTTGCCCAGATGCCTGAGGTATTTTAAATTAATATTTGCAAAACAACTTAAGATTTCTCATTTGTCTACTGTAAAAAGTCTTTTAGAGAGAGAGTTTTTATTCATATAGTCTTTTGAGAAGCTTCTGCATACCAACCAAAACTATGTCCCATTTCTGGTGACAAGCTTGGATCTTTTCTCCCTTTGTATGCCTCCCAAGTTAAAGCTTCACCATTGGCTACTGTAATTTTAAGTCGTTCTTTATTTTGAAGATTCACTTTATTTTGGATTACATAATCATATTACCTACTTCCTTAAAGAAATAAACAAATGAAAGTGATATGTAGTGAGAGACAGGGGCAGAGAGAGTGAGGGACAGAGACAGATGTCATTCTCAGAGTTTTATGGAAAGCTTAAATGATAGAGTTTTTTATGGCTTTGATGAATTATCTGTACTTCTTCAGTGTAAAATCCCAAATAAAGGATAGCTATTAGATCTACAAGGTAAGGAAATCTTTCTCCCAAAATTTATTCAATTATTATTGTTATATTCAGCAACAACGAAGGAATAAGTGTAATTTGGCAGAATTTAGTCAAGCTTTCCCTAGAGAACTGATTAAAAACGCCAGGCCTCCTTAAAGAGCAAAAATACTCTCCTCCACAGGAACCTGAAAGTCATCCCAAATTACAGCGGCTAAATTCAAAGGCACCTTGGGGATTTGAAGTACATCTGCCCAAGTCATTAATACAGATTATTCCATTTTATTGAAAAAAGAATCTACTTTGGTAATCATAACAAGTTTGGTTCTTGGCCCCTTTGACTAGATTTTATGATTCTCATGTCACTAGTAGTAAATAATCCATTTTTATACCATAAGATATCACCAAATGATAACTTCATACTACTTCTTAACCTCTCAGCATGTAAGTCACATTGATTCACAGACTACAAACAAGGGTAGAAAGTAAGTCTAGTGTCACCAATAAGTGTATTTCTCAGATGGCCATGGGCTGGGTCTCTCTGGAATCAAGTTCCCCAGGTTCCTCTGTCCAAAGCAGTAAAGCAACGCAGGATTCACGGTTAAGCAAAAAAAAAAAAA
>NW_004955432.1:13545120-13576882 GCF_000276665.1 Chinchilla lanigera | reverse complement strand
CAAAAACAAAAACAAAAACAAAACAGAATAAAAGTAAAGACATGGAAAGTTCTTGGCTAAACAACTAAGGAACTACTGGAAGAGACCTGGCTTACATATACTCTTTACGCCTGTTTACTAAGAATTTTGCATGTCCTTGACATTAGACATATACGAATCAAATATGACATAATGTCAGAAATGAGAAGTCAGTGCAGATAAATCAGTACATTCTTTTTTATGAAGTTTACCTCAAACTTCAGAGAAACATAATAATAACAACTCAGTAAGGTAAGTATTCAGAGTGTAAAATACCGCAGAATTTTTGAATGTCTTGGTCTGTGTCTTTATGAGTACTCTCCCTTTGCCTCGAATGCTCTTCTTGGGGATACCTTCTCATCCCTCAGGTCTCAGCTTAAGTGTCTCTTTTCTGGAGAAGTTTTCCTAACTCATTTATTTAGCACTTGCTTGCTCAGTGCTCTACATTTCCTGCTCTGTATAATCCCAGCTTGATATTATTTTGTCCCCCTCCCCAAGAAAAATGGGGATTCCCTGATCTTTTCCATGACTGTGTCCACTTCACCTAGCGCAGTAGTTGGAAGAAAGACAGTGCTTGCTAATGACCATCTTAATGATGAGCCAATGAATGTTGTGCAAACATCTGCCAGAAACCACCAAGACAGAGGGGCAAGGCCAGGCGGCTAATATTCAACCCAAAGGCACCATATCAAATGTCTAATTTTTAGGTTTTTATAAAGATGTACAATTTAAGATGGTATTGTATTTGTAAAGCTTACAGTGGTCGCTACAAATTTCCCAAGATGAAAATTTGAGGTTCTGATTTGAGGTTGTAAGTGAACATTTTACCTTTGGCAATAAATACAGTCATTTATTTTACTTGAACTCACAGGCTCACTCCATTCATTCTAGAGAAAGTATCTGTAAATACCCAAGTTTGAATAATAAATATTTTCAGGTAAAAATGTTGTAAAATGAAAAAAAAAAAGTGATGCCTTTCACTTGCAGCTCAAATACTTGCACGTGTAACTCACGACAATCACATTTTGGTATGAAGCGGAAGTGTTTTATGAGTACTTCGCATGGAATGTTTTAAAGATGTGTTCTCAAAGGTCAACACTTAGTGAAGTTAATGGTTCCTATTCCATTGAGGATGCCTTTTTAAGAACTGTAGTGAGAAGCTGTGATGAGTACAACAACGGCTTGGTCCTGAGCCTCAGTCGGCTCAGGTATCGCAGTTTTACTCCTCCCTCGTTTAAGACCCTCGACTGTGACTATAGAACACACTGCTTCCCAAAGTGTCCTTCAGGGACCTCCGAGCTCACTGAACACTCTTTCTTAGAACAAAGATAAGCTCTGCCTAGGTGCGCCTGAAAAATGCTGCATATTCTATTCTATTCTAGAGAGTAACTGTTTTCATAAGTGCACTGAAGGTTTGAAAAGTACCGAAGAGAAAACTATAAAACTCTAACAAAAAGTTCCCAAAACAGGTCCACAGACGTTTCCATAGAGATTTTTCAAAGGACACACATGAGAAAGTACTACCGTCACCAGAACATTTCATCCTTAGAAGGAAGATTCCAACTTGCCTCATGAAAGTCACTACTCCTTCTGGCTTTGTAGTTTTCCCTCATTAAATGCTTACATTTCTTGCCAAGTATACGGATTTAACAGAAATAAAATCTACACAAACAATAAACAAAGTACATGATTTCTTTTTGGGAGAAAAACATAAAAATGTGAAAACAGATGTACGCCAGCTTAGGAGGATGTGAAACAAATGATAGCACATTAGAAAGGGGAAAAAATGAATACTATTTGCATAAAGTTAATCATTAAGACAATCTAAAATGATTCACTAAAAATGTTAGAGTAACAGAGCTCAAAAAAATTGGTACCAACACCCTCATAAAAAATAAAGTTCAACTATTTGATATTTGGAAATCCTGACAAATTTTAGAATCTATTTAATAATACCAAGGAAGAGTTAGGAAAAAGGGGGGTATATATATGTCTCTGGATGGAAACATCAAATATTAGAGATGTTTAATTTGCAATTAATAAGGATTTTGACTAGACACCTTTTAAAAGACATTAAATTTGGTGTATTGATTATCTCTGGGGTAGTGAGTTAGAGAAAGCCCACCGTGACAGATGTATACTACCATAAAGTCTATAAAGTAACAAGTATTACAATTAAAAAGACAGTAAAAGAGCTAAAACAATTATGAAAAATATCTGTGCTTGACTTTAGAAGTCCAATAGGCTATCCACTGCACCACAGAGGCAGGCTGTGCTCAACTTTAAGTCGCTCTCTTTATTTGCTCATATGCTTACATGTTTCCAAAATATCCCAAAACACTAACTTCTACCCCTCCATTCATAACATTTACCAAATCAAGGGGCCAGATCTTATAACCCAGGTTCCCTGTTCCCAGTTCCGAGTTCCTACACAATAGAGTACAGTTGGAGCCTATACTAGGTGTCTAGCTCTTAATTATTTATCTTTGATCAGGGAGAAAATAATGGGCCTACTTATCACTGACCAGGGGCAGTGAAAGTTGACTTTTTCAAAAAAGGTATAAATAGATTCTGAACACACAGATATTTAAACGTAAGGAGAAAATAACTGTCAACCTAAAGAGAAAAGAAAAGAAACAGTGATATTGAGGAACATTACGTTACAAATGGCAAAAAGTAAATACTCCAAACGTACTGATTACAAATATTGACTCAAAAATTAAAAGGCTAAAATAATGGAAAAATGAACATAAGAATCTGCTTATCTATAAGGCTGGATAGTTTCAAATTTAAAAAAAAGAATAGATTATACACAATAACAAAAAATGATGCATGTAAAGTATACCTTGATGTGGTAATCTGCTTAGAAAATCTTCAGGGAGTTATCAAGAAAATAGGCAATGTTATCTAACAAATTACTAATTTCTATTCTGCCTGTCAAAAAAATCCTCAGCAGCCTACCTAATCCTCAGACATTCTCCAGGGCAATCTATTAAAAGATCAAATGAGTTACCACATCAAATATCTTTTAAAAATCACACACGAAATTGACATAATGGTATATTTCAATTCAAAAGGTCACACGCCACTAGGCTTTAAGAATATTTTGTTTCTGAAAGACAAGTTAGAACATATCATGCACTAATAGTTACTCCCTACAATTAAATATGCTAATGAACCAAATGACACAGTATACCATTCTCACAATCATGTTCTGAATTACACATAAACTACATATAATCAAGCTAAAAAACAAAACAACCCACTGTAAACTTTGGATATTTATCTATAAGTTTAAAAATCAAACCACTGGCAGAAGAAACTATTTATAGAACAACATGCAAAAAAGTAAAAAGGACATGGATAACATTGAGCTAAGAAGTAAAATCCTCCTGAATGAACCCCTTTTGAACCAACGAGGCAAGAAAAAAAAAAAAAAAAAAAAACACTAAATGCTATAAAATGTTATTGATAGCAGATAATGTCACTTTACATGTGATCGGGCAAATGAATATTTGATCCCCCAGAGCTGTATCTCTAATCAGGTACCAAAGTAAAATCACAGTGGATCAAACAACAAAACAATCTCCTGGAAGACACAGGCATTCGCAAAGGACTTTCTGACCAGAACCCCAACTACATAAGAAATAACATTAAGGATCAACAAGTAGGATCATGTCAAACTAAAAAGCTTCTACACAGCAAAGGAAATAACAGAGTAGAGACAACCGACAGAATGGGGAAAAAATGGCCAACTACTCCTCAGACACAGGACTAATATCTAAAATATATAAGGAACTCAAAAAAATTAGGTCTCTCGAAAGACTCAATCAAAAATGAATTGAAATGAATAGACACCTCTGAGTAAAAGAAATACAAATGGCAAAAAAACCATGAAAAAATGTTCAACATATCTGACCATTAGAGAAATGCAAATTAAAACAATACTGAGATTCTACCTGACTCCAGAAGAAATGGCCATCATCAAGAAATCAAATAAACACTAATGAGGCTTCAGAGTAACCACTATGAAATCAGTATTCCTCAAAAAACTAGAAATGGAAATTCCATTTGATACAGATATTCGCTTTTTAGGTAGTATCTTCCTGAAAGAGTCAAAGACATCATATGACAGTGATACATGCACACTCATGTCTGTAATAGCACAAGTTATAATAGCTAAATCTTGGAAGTGGGCCATATATTCATCAACAGATGAATGAAGAAAACGAGGTATTGTATTTATACACTATGGAGTACTACTCTGCCATAAAGAAGGATAAACATGGGTTATCTGTAGGAAAATGGATGCAACTTCAGTTCACAATGCTAAGTGAAATGAATAGGACACACATACTTAAATATCACATGGTTTCTTTTATATGAGAAATCCAAAACATAAATAAATTGAACAACAAAATAAAAAATAAATGATAGAAAATAAGGAAATAGATATTTGCATAAAGGGATTTGCCAAGAGATGCAGTGAGGGGGAAGGGAAGGGAGATAAATGAGATGAAAAAATAATTAAAGATGTGCTATAAACAGGTACCAACTCCTCATGAGGAATGTAATCACTATGTACTACAAATGTGTGTATTAATGTACAATTTTAAAAGAACACTACAGTGGCAAAGGGCATATCACTATAAATAGCTTAGTCACAAAGTTCCTTATATACAATACCAGCTACCGTTAATAAATAACTTTCAGATATGCATGTGATTTTTCAAATTGCAAAACTGGTGACAATTATTTCTAGTGTTCTACAAGGTCCTTCGTCATTGGGCTTATTTCACCAGCCTTATTACAAACTTCCAGGAGTTGCCAGATATTCTGCTCAGTAGACATATACCCCTTCTATCCGGAAGGTGTTTACTTCCTGGCCTAAGACTTTGAGACCCATTTCAAACACCATTTTTCAGGGAGAGGAACAGGAATAAAATACATTAAATATGAACCAAAACCCACGTTTCCAGTTCACCTGACAAATAGTGTTTCACAAAGGAAACTGCCATTGTAGGATGACAATTTACATATTAACCTCTTCAGTTTCATAAAAACACATAGAGCTTGAACATTTTACTGGATGAGCTTGCAAATCTAAGACCAAAATTCAGAATCTGAATTAATCCCAGTAAAATCAGACATGAAGCGCAGACTAATATAGGCATTTTAAAAATTTCTTACACTATTTCACAAAAACTTACCTAAAGTCAGTTTCATTTTTAATGAGAAATAAGCAATATTTTAAAAGGCAATTAAAGTCTCTTTAATTTTATCTTTGAAAGTCAAATATTCACTTTCAAATAATGTAACAACCCAAATTAATGGAGTGCTAACATAGCCAAAAGAAAAACAATGAACAAAAGAAATAAACACCAGGCAAATCTTTTTCATATACCCTAATCTGAAGTCAATAAATGTATGTTACCAATATGAAACAAGTGTACCCTGTTCTCTTCAAGTCAATCTACAAGGACAGAAGGAAGTTTTTTATGTGAAAATTTTCTCAAATAGTAATAAACCTAAAGACTGCTTAACAAAATCAGTGTTTACAAAGAAGGATTTTTATGGAAACACAACCTTTGCTTTTCACCCAGCTATAATTTAATGTTTCACAAAGTGAGTTACGATCAAAGAATACTCATGTTTTCCATGAAACTCCTAACACTCATGACATACTGCTTTAAACTACGTGCCCAAATATATTTATACATCTTTGCTATAGTTTAGGTACTACATATAATTTTGTTTATATGATCAAAATGTTTATATATGTCATAAATTATGAGAAATTATATTACTCTACTCATGCTCCATCCCCAAATTAGGAGCCTGATTGTACTCCAAAGGGTCACCACCAGATATTCACCGGGAATAATTCAAACAATTCATCTCGATAACAAGTAGCACAAACATCATCGCTATATCCAACAGTCCCATCAATCAGCAGTTTAGTGTAGCTTGGAGAACACAATTACCTTACCATTCTACATTCTGTTAAACTAAATAAACTGAAGGGTATTAGACTGAGGTTACCTCCACACTCCACATTCCTAAGGAAGAAAGTACTATCTGATTTTGTAACTAAACAGATCAAAACTTAGCTACTTTTGTAACCAATAGCCAAGCTTCAGCCAATCACAGCAGTCAACTCATTAGATCACGCTCAAATGAAACAAAGGCCTCATGTCACTATAGCTACATATCTGAGCTGCTTAGCTGCAGCCAGTCATACAATTTTCCTCTTTGCCTCAGCGGCACACAAGCCTGTAAGAGCTTGCTGCTCATAGTCAGGTGGAGCTCTCTGGATGCCAGCTGGTCCTCAGTGCTCCCTCCTTCATGAATCTTTCTTTGCTCAGTAAACTCTGTTAAGTTTAACTGTGTACAATGGGGGGCGGGTAACAGTTTGGTATTGGCCAGCTACCCATAGAAACACTGAGTGACAGTGGCCAAGGACAGATTCTCTCCAGGACCATCATTCCTACCCTCTCTCACACGCTCATTGGACTGAGGATTGAGCCCAGGGTCTTCTCACTGAGTTACATCTTGAGTCGTTTTTTACTAGTTATTTTTATTATTTATTATTTTATTGTTTAGTTGTTCGGTCTACGCACCAACTCTTGATTCTCCTGCCTCAGCCTCCCAAACTGCTGGGATTATAGGTATGCACCACCATGCCCAACTAGCCACCCTCTCTTGTCCCAACTGGAAGTCGTGGGTGAACTCCTTAGATGCAAACTCCACGAATTTGAGTTTTGAGCTCTAACTCTGAGTGATTATTGTATAGGATAGGACTGAGAATTGGATCGAATCACGTAAGTAAGTGGATGGGGACAGGCAGAGTCTTCTGGTAGATAACTTTTGAAAACAGGTTTCTCCAAATCTAGAGTCTGTAATTCCATTTTCAGAATACTGGGTTATTTTATGGACAATAATTACAGACACAGAGCCTGTGTATTTTTGGAAAAATAGGTTACACTTTCAAAGGACAGCTTAGAATTCCAGTGATCACAATGGTAAAGTTTTAATTTAGGAGGTACATAAGAGAAGAAAAGATCCACACACCTTAGAAATAATCAGGTATATCCACACAGAGTCTTCTAAAGACTGAATGATTAAAAACTGCCGCTCTAAGCCAGGCATGATGGTATACACCCGTAATCCCAGTACTTGGGAGACTGAGGCAGGAGAACTGCAGTGAGTTTGAGATCAGCTTGTACTACATAAACAAATTTAAGGCCAGCCTGCTCCACATAGTGAGACCCTGTCTCAAAACAAACAAACAAAAAACCCCTCAGTATAAAAATTGTCTCTATAAAAGACTCCTTACAATAGCTAAACAAGAAATCTTGTCTTTTTGCAAATGTTAAGAGAAAAAGAATCTTGGACATGTGGGCGGTAATCTTGTTTATAGGCCAGAAGAAACAATTCCGATACAAACATACTTTTAATCAACTAGTAAGCTTTGTATATTGTACCTAGCACATGGTTAAAATTTTAATATGAAATCTATACTGAAGGTATCACAATAGTACCTAACTTCAAAATATACTGTAGTGCAAGCCAATAGTAATGAAAAATAGCAGACAAACAGAACCATGAAACAGAGAACACCCAGAAACAACCCCACATTTAGTCAACTGATTCTGAACAAAATTCTAAAAACACAAAAGGACAGCCTCCTCAATAAATGCTTGTTGGGAAAAACAATATTCACATCCAAAAGACTAAAATTTGACCTCTGTCTCAGCCTATACAAAAGTCAACTCAAAAATGGATCAAAGACCTGAAGGTAAAACCTAACACTATGAAAGTACTAGAAGAAAATACAGGGGAAACAATCAATGTTTTAGGGGGTAAGACCCCCTCCAAACTCAACAGACAAAAGCATCAGACAGAAAAATGGAATATATCAAACTAAGAAACTTCCACACAGTAAAGGAAACAACAGAGCATACAGAGACAAAGTACAGAACAGGAAACAATTTTTGCAAACTTCACCTGACAAGGATTAATGTCTAGAATATGAGGAACTTTAAAAATCCAACAACTAAAAATGGACAAAGGATATGAATAAAAACTTCTCAAAAGAAAAAATTCAAGTAGCCAACCAACTTATAAAAAGCTGTTCAACATCACTAGCCATTATGGAAATGCCAATCAAAACCACAATAAGGTATGTCAACCCATTTAAAACAACTGTTACCAAAAAGACAAGAATAAATGCTAGTGAAGATGTGGAAAAAGGAAATTCCTGTACATTGTTCATAGAAATGTAATTTAGTATAACCACCGAGGAGCACAGTATGGTGATTCCTCAAAATACTAAAAATAAATCCATACTATATTATATTAGTCCACCTTCCCATGGCTGGACAAAATTTCCAACACCCACAACTTATAGCCTTTAGTAGGTTCACAGTTGGCCAGCTCCAGTGAAGAAATGTTATGGTGGAGGAGACCTGCTCAATCCATGGCAGCAGGTAGCAGAGAAGGGAAGAGCCAAGGACAAGAATATACTTCACCAGGTTACTCCTTCAGTGAGCCATCTACAGTCAGGACCCATCGCCTTACAGCGTATTTAGCTACTAAATTCAATGGCTGAATCCACTGATCAGTGAAGCACCACCATGATCAAATCATTTTCCAAAATCTTGGGAGACACTCAGATCTAAAGCATAACACATATAATCCAGCTATCCCAATTCTGGACATATATTCATAGGAAATTATACCAACGTGTGTTGCAGTTTAGATCTAAAATATGCCCCCAAAAGTCTCACATTCAGAGACGGAGCCTGGTCGGAAGGAGTGGGTCACAAGGGTGTGAACTGGAAGGAGATAGTCTCATCTCCAACTCCTCTTTTCTCTTTGCTTCGTGGATGCCATGACATGAGCAGCTTTCTCTGCCGTGCCTTTCTGCCATTAATTTCTGCCTTGGAGCGAAGCTGACCATGGACCCACTGAAACTGTGACCTAGAGTAAATCTCTTTTCCATTAAGTTGCAGATGATGGTTATTTTATTCCAGCAACAAAAAAAATATCAAAACAGAAAATTGGTACCAGGAGTGGCACAGATGCTGAGATTATGCATGACGATGTGGCTTTAAAGTCTTTGGAACTAGTTTGTGGGAGGAGTGTGGAAAGGTTTGGAGATGCCAGCTAGAGAAGCCTTAGAATGCTGTAAGTAGTGCTTGATGGGTGACTCTGGTCAGAATCAGAAGACCAGAATGCTGATAGGAAAAGAGAGTAAAGGCCAGGCTCTAGAGGTTTCAGTGGAGAACTCCACTGGCATTTGGGTTAGAAGCCATGTCTGCTACTCTTGCAGAAAATTTTTCTATATTTTGCCCATGTCCTGAGACTTTATGGGAGACTGGAATTAAGGGCAGTGAACTAATTGATTTGACAGATAAAATTTCAAAGCACCCCAACATTCAGGCTCTAGCACGGATACTCCTGGTTGTTTTTAATCAAATTTATAGGGAAAATCAGGAGCAAACAGCAGAACTAAATTATTTTAAGTTTGCAGTTTCATCAGAAAGGAAAATCCTGCAAAGCTGGGCAAAGTAGAGTGGTTGCTGTAAAGATTAGCACTAAGTAGAAGCTCAGTATTTTGCATCATGACAACAGGGAAGATGGCTTGAAGGCATCTCAGGAACTAGCCAAACGGTACCCTTCACAGACTCAAGGGTGCAAAATTGTAAAGCTTTCATTTGTGGAAAAAATCCCTGGAATGTCTACCTTGAAGGACCTCCTAGGAAGTTAGTTCCTCGGGGTTGGGAGGCCTGGCAATGTGCCTCACAGAGGGCAGGCTATGAGAGTGAAGCCAAAGGTGCAGTGATGACCCAAAGAATTGGAGATGCCAGAAACACAGAATGTCTGTTAAGAAAAACCACAGGTAACAAGTGGAGCCACCCAAAGAGACAGAGAACACGGGCCGCAACCACAGGGACGAGCCCTCTAAGCCTTTGGAGTTCAGTCACAGGTACTGAACACAAACTGCAAGATTTAACATTTGCCCTGCTGGGTTTTGGTCTCGCTTTGGTCAGACTCTTTTCTACCCCTCTATTGCCTCCTTTTGGGATGAGAATGCTTACTCCATGCCACTGTATGCTGCAAGTATTCAACTTTCCTCTTTTATTTTTACAAGGGCTCACAACTAAGAATTTGCCTTGAGTCTCAAAAGAGACTTTGGACTTTGAATTTCTAGCAATGCTAGAACTGTTAAGATTTTGGTGACTCAAAAGAGAAAGACTAAGTGATTTAGTTTGGGATGGAGATGAGTCTTTTGGGGTGAAGCCAAAATAAACCTCTCCTTCCTTAAGTTACAGTTGTTAGGTGTTTTCTCACATGGATGGGAAGACTGAGTAATATGACATATCAAAAGCTACCTGCACATACATGTTTATTACTGCTTTACGCATAATAGCTAAGACCTAGAATCAGCCTAGATGCCCACCAATAGATAAATAAAACAAATATGGAACATATATAGTAAAATAATATTCAGTCATAAAGAAGAATGATGTCCTATCATTTGCAACAACAACAACAAAAAAGAAATAAAGAAACTGGAGGACACTGTGTTAAGTAAAGTAAGTCGTTGGTTTTTTTTCTTGTGTTTTTTTTGTTGTTGTTGTTGTTTTGTCTTTTTGAGACAGGGTCTCGCTATGCAGTTCAGGCTGGCCTAGAGCTCGCTTTGTAGCCCAGGCTGGTCTCGAACTTGGCAACGATCCTCCTGCCTCAGCCTCCCACGTGCTGGGATTACAGGCATGTGCCATCGCGCCTGGCAGTAACTCATACACAGGCAGAAAAATCCATGTTCTCTCTCATACATGGAAACTAAAAAAAAAAGGTCATTCTGAATGAAGAACAGTGATTGCTTAAGAAGCTGGAAGCCAGGGGAGGGGACGAAGGGAGGCCGGACAGTAGGTAACAAAACACAGAAATAATAAGTTGCAGTATTCTATGGCACAGTGGGGTATTTATAGCTCACAATAACCTGTTATACATTTTATGAGTAACCAGAAGAGAGAATTTTGAAATATCCAAACACATAGTAATAATGATAGAGATGTTAATTACTAATTTATCAGTGCCTCAAAAAATATACAATTATTATATATGAATCAAACATTTTTTAAATATTTAAGAAAGGAAAATATAGTTAAAGAACTACACTGACCTAATCACTACACATTATATACATCTATCAAATTATTATCCTATAAATATGTTCAACTAAAGTAACTTTTCAAATTTGACTTTTTCATTTAAAAATAAAATAAAAGCCATAAAAATCTGCTTTTACCTATGTATGTGTAATATTTTTCTACCTCAAGATGGTATTGACAAAATTAATTTATAAAAGAGCACAATTTAGTTAGCTTAAAGAAAAATGAGTGCTTACATAAGTATTCAATGTACTTGAGGTAGAAACTAACCCAAAATGTTTTTTAATGTCATACATAATGTGGGAGAAAAACTTCAGTAAAAATAAGTTAAAGTTTGTTGGTTTGATTTATGCATGTTTTCAGGGTTGTCAGCATTAAATATAACATAGAAGCACAAGTCTTCCTACCTACATTTACCAGTAAATATGTTCATGTTCTTTCTGTATTACAAAATCTATTGGCAAGAAAAATGAAAAGGGAATGGGTAGCTGTTCAGTGTCTCATTTTCATGAGCAATCTGAGAATAATTATTTTTCAAAAGCAAGTGCATTAAATATAAGTCAAGATTCTTATATGAAAATAACAGAAGATTTTAATATTCTCGTTAAGGACAAAAAGTTGAGCTCTGGGAAATCTCACGTCCAGACCTACCCTGCCGAGATTTTTCAATAATGTAAATAGGCATATACAAACTTTGGCCTGGGGGTTGCACAAGTCTATTATAATAAAAATGGTTTTTGAAAGGAAGTTTTGTTACTTCAGATACATTCACCATATTATGTTTTATACACAGCCAGGAAGCCACTCATGTCCAACCCATCAGCCTCAGACTGGACATGACAGAAGCAGGTAGTGATAAAACTGTGTATCCTTTTCTTACTACAGAGACTAAACATAGTTGGGACCATTCGTAAACATGCCTTGTGCCACTCTGAAGAATCTGTAACATGAAAAGGCACATGCTTCTACAAATTATGATTCATAGGTTTACCAATTTATCAAATGCTGATGTGACAGATAATTTACAATTACTTGCCCCTTAGTTTTCACTGGAAACTAAGGTTCCTGTGGGTTAAGAATTCTAATTAATACATGTAACTAAAAAATTACTAGAAATAACAAGGGAAATAACTTTATATGCAAATATAAGGTGTGATAAAAAATTCGGTGAATGTCAATTTTTTTTTTTTTAAAGTTTACCATAGTGAAAGATGTATTGCCATTAATCCTCCTTACTTCAATCTTACCTTACATTATCTCACCATTCTTGTCACTTTCTAAAGAAGTTCTGGAAGCCGCCTTTTGCGAGTGTCTTTTAATTGCACTTTCATGGCTAGACTGATGTCTTATGTTGATTCAAAACATTTACCTTTTACAGTAATTTGGACTTTGGGGAAGAGCCAGAAGTCGCCTGGTACCAGATCCAGTGACTCAGATGGATGAGGACGCACTATAATGTTTTTATGAGCCTGGCTTTTTCCAAGCACAGTAATTGAAAACTACATCCACCCAATTTTTGATCACATCTCATAAAAACAACCATAAAAGGGGCTTCCAGGCCTGCTTCAGAAATGACAAGTTAGCCAGGTGTCACAGTGTATGCCTACAATCCCAGCACTTAGGAGGCTGAGGCAGGAGGATCACCAAAGTTCAAGGCCAGTCTGGGCTAGACTACCTAGTGATTTCAAGACCAGCCTGAACTATATAGTGAGACCCTGTCTCAAAACAAAACAAAACAAAACAAAACACAAAACACAAAAAGAAGAAGAAACTGGCATGAACAATAGGATAAGTATGTCTGAAGTATGAGAAAGAATTCTGAATGTGTCTTTTACTGTAATTTTTTAAACTTACTCATTGTATAGTTTGGTCGCTTCGTATTTATAATAAAGATAAAGTATACTTTGATAAGAAAGCTCTAAGGAATATGGGTATGTTTTACTAAAGATAAACAGTAATTTTTGTCCTAAAGTAAAATGGTTCTACAGTAAAAGAAAACACACAGCACAAAAACTAAATGGATGTAAGAAAGTTGTACACTGAAAGTAACGGCAACCTTGTGATCCCAGCTACCAAGGAGACAGAGGATTTCAAGTTCAAGCTCCTCTGGGGCATTCCAGCAATACCCTGTCTCCACATAAAAATGGCAGCTCAGGGGAGGGCTCGGCGCCGGGACACTCATCTAGTAGGCACAATCCCAGGTTCCATTTCCAGCACAGGGGAAGGAAGGAGGGCCGGGGGAGGGAGGGAGGGAGGGAACTGTAAACATTGGTAGAAAAGAAATCAATTTTATGAAGAAGAAAAGATCTTATGAAAAGAAATCAATTTTTTTCTTCGGAAAAAATTTTATGTGTAATCAAATTACAAGCTGAGGGGATTACTAGTATGTTTTTAAAATCTGAGCATATAAAAGTCCACTGATGCAACAGAACTTGGTTCTCACTGATAAAACAGTTTTCTCCAGAGCATTACTCTGCTACGTAGCTCTCTACACTTACCTTTGAAGTCTTTTAATTATTGCTTTCATTAAGAGTATTTTTTCCACAGTAACTTATGATCCTATTTAATCAAGTGTTTTAAAATTTTGGAGAACTTCCAAAATTGAATTCTTTTAACCTCAAACTAACATTGGGAATTTCCAGACAGGGCCCTAGACTATCTCAAAAGAATTTGCCCCCCTCCTTCTAAAACAAAAAAAGAAATATTAAGCTAATTAGGGTTATTTGAATGTTAGGTTATATGAAAAGTATTTTCAAATAGTAACACTGAGCCTTCCTAAAATCACATGAGTATATTATATGTTTCAAAAGTTCTGTGAAATTCCTAGAAATATGAAAGTCTTAGTATAATGCTATCACTGTTCTGATTATCTTAAAATGTTGCACGTCACAGAAACAACAAAATTTCCTTGGAAACCATAATGTCATGAGTTCTCTTCACGTCTTTAACAAGGACTATTTTTAAGTCTTGTCATTACACGTAATTATTCTACTCTAGTAAAGAGACACTTTACTGAACGTTATTACAAGCAACTATGAACGCAGTACTTTAATCTTTGAAAAGATTAATAAAAAGGAGATGCCTGACAGGAATAAATTTCTGTTAACATTAAGATCAGGCAAATGGATTGATCCAGAAAAAAAATCTAAGAACTCTAAATGAAGAAACCAGTTGGTTCAAAAAACTACTAAACCTCAAGCAGAATAAATTAACTGAATATCAAGGACACGCTTGGTCAGATAGCCACATAAAACTCAGCTCACACTGAACCTGTTACAATGTACAATTTCTATAAAGTTCATAAAATCCAAGTCAAATTGCCTATGATAACCTGATTAATAAGTAGTGCAAAGCACCTGATTTGATAAAAAAAATTAATATCTGAAAGGACATACATTTAATGATACATGTGGACTCACAGAGGATCTAAACAGCAACCTGGTCATTACTGAATCCTTAAAGCTTTCATTTTTAAAAACTATTGTCCTTGACACAAATAGACAAAATGATACAAAGTATGAAAAAATACTAGTATAATCATTTTTAAATTGCTAAAATGATTTACAGCCAATAAGCCATAATTCTGGGAGGATGATAAAAACCCCAAGGGTACATTCTTACCACCTACTGGATCACTGGCTTGCTCACAGATAGATTTCGTTCAATTACCACTCAGTGGGATATCCAAGTATTCTTGTAATTGTATGTTCTCTGTTTGGGTAGAAGTTTTCTCATGCAGGAAGGCCAATGCTGTACAAGTCACTAAAAGTTATCAGAAAATGGGTTTCCTTACGGAACATTCCTGAAGAAACTTCCAACTACAGGGGTACTTATCTGACTACACAAATAATAAAAGTTAAGGCAATACAAACAATCACATTACCGTTGCCTCCGTTATTTTTAATCTTTTGGGAAGGCTGGAAGAAAAATGGCATTCAAAAACTGAACTTGGCAAAGTTAGCAGAATTGACTGAAGTGCTCAGCCAAAGGTATTACCATTGTCTCTGATGACAATCAGACCCACGCTAGTGGAAAACACAACCTTCCTCTTATGAAATAGTTACTAGGAGATCCACACCCCTAACTGCACTTCCTGTATCTGCTGATCTTACAGACTGTAATGGTTGATACATTGTGTCAACTTGAGAAGTTGAGAAGTTTAAGCAACTCAGCAGGGAGCCAAGGTCGTTACTTTGTAAACACCCTCATCCTGTGAAAGAGAAGGGCACCCAGATGGTGTGAGCGCTACAACCGCCCTGGGGGGCAGGGTAGCCTGCCTACTATAAGGGAGGAAAAGGGGTTTGTTCTCTCCCTTCTTGCTCTTGCTGCTTTTGCTGTTTTCTGCCACCTTGAACTGTTGCCCCTGTGCCATGCCACCCTGCCTTGGAGCCAGCTGATTATGAACTGAAACCTCCACACACTGTGAGCTACATAAACCTTTCCTTCCTTAATTTTGGGTGTTGGGTATTTTGTCTCAGCAATGAGAGAAAAGTAACCAAGACAAGACTATAACAAAACACACAAAAAAGGCTTTTAATACATATGCCAAAGATTATTTTCACCAGGTTAAAAAAAAAAAAAAAAAAAGCCTTCAAGAGCCACTATCTATGGCAACCCAAGCTTGCACAATCTACAGCCCAGAGATTGGGTCTTCAGGAAATTACACTAGAGAAAGACTGCCCTTAAACTATCAGAACGGACTGTATCCTTCTTGCAACACAGATGACAGCAAAACTTCAGGTCCTCAAGTGAACCGGGGCCCTTTCTGATTCTTGGGCCCATGTGACATGAGAGACATCAAGGTAAAACCCCCGAGGGAGGTTTATCCCCAGAAGCAGGTGACATCCCAGACACAGCTGTATCAAGGTCATGAATCGAGACTTCACTGCATCATCGTATTTCTGTTCTTCCCCTCCTTCACCTGTGCCGCCTGTGTGCGCTAGGAGGTAATGCTATGATCAGAGTTTTGCAGGGGAAGGGAGAGGAGATGGTGGCAGAAGGGAGAGGGTGGGAGCTTCGAGTTCAGCCCCGGAAAGGCAGACAGAGTACCGAGAGTAAAGGGTAGCCACGAGATGCAGGTTACACGACACACAGCTGTGGTACACTGGCAAAGGTGCCCGTGGTATGGCCAGCTTGGCTTATGGCCACATGCACGAGACGTATGGCCGTAAGGATCAGCCCCTTTGAGCACCACAACTACTGCCAGCATGCACCATGGGAGACCAAGTCTTACTGCGCTTCTGCCCTAAGTGTTGTAGGCATCCAAGAGGTTCTTTACGTACCTCCCCCGGAAACCATCAGAGATGCCTATGTCGGCAGGACCTGGTGGAGAGAGAGCTGTGTACATTGCTGAAAAGCTACCCCACTTTAAACAACCCCGTCTGCTACTTCCTCTACCAGATGCTGTGGGATGCAAATATATTCACATTTGGCCCATGTGCTCCACCAGGACCTAAAGCCCTCCAACCTACTCACCAGTACCACCTGTGAGCTTAGGAGCTATGATTTCAGCCCGGCCCGAATAACTGATCCTGAGCACGACCATGCCAGCCTTCGAACCAAAAATGTGGCCACATGCTGGTACTAGGCCCCAGAGATCACGCTTAACTCCAAGGGCTACTTAAGTCCATCACATCTTATGTGTGGGCTGTATTCTGGCTGAGATGCTGATAACGTACAAAATAAAGCAGTGAGCTGCAACCCAGTGACACCATGAAGGTAAAGAAAGGTGGTGGTAGGACCAAGATGGCGGTAAAGCCCATGGCCAGGGCTTCAGGCCCAAGCATGGATCCTATGCAGCAACTACCAGCACAATTTAAATCAGAGAGCCCGAGGCCAGCCTAGGGCCTATTCTGGGGCCATTACTAAAAAAAAAAAAAAGCAGCGGGTAGTACTTCCTTCCCAAAAGACTTGAGTTATGGATCCCGGCCAAGGATACACTGGCGTATGGCCTTTGGACGGTCTAGAGAGACCCAGCCAGCCAGCACGAGTACACAGAACTGATACACGTCATAGGAGAGCTGGGCATGAAACAGTCACCGCCTGTTGATAGCAGCATTTAGACCACTGGGGTTGGCAGGAGTTCAACTGAGGCTGCTGGGGCAGCTGAGTCGGGCACTAGCCAGGAACCAGAGGCAGATGTAGAGTTGGGACCAAACCCAGGGCTAGGCAGAGAGGCAGCTGCAGTACAGTTCTGGGAGATACTGAGTGACACAGAAGAGCAGAGCTCAGGCCACATAGGAGCAGCACCCAAGCAGACTAAAAACAGCCAAATGATGTGCCGTTCACCCTTCCAATGCGGTTATACTCCACTCAGCAGTTCCCTCAGGAAAACAAGTGGTCCAGACCCAGGCTGTAAACTTTCAGGACCACATAACCCCTGCAGCGATGCTATGCAGGTGTGGCCAGTGAAGGGGTACAGGGCGGGTTGTAGGGAAAAATAAAGCCCACCACGGCTGCGTGATGGTTTGGGCTGTGACTGAGGGGGTGATTTTTGGTGGAAATTTAAGTCTAAGTCAGCAAAATGTGGAACAGGCACAACTGTTATTTACACTAAGGCCAATGAGGTGTGCCCAGAACAAATCTTTCTCCACTGCGCTGCCTTCATCTCCCCCAGCTGGCCCATCTCTCATAGACTGTTTTGGAATGGAAGGGCTTTGGCTGCCCCAGGACCTACTCTGGGGACTCAAGAATCTCAGTAGGGACTCAGGGCAAGCCCTGCCCTGCTCACCTCATAGAAACCCCATCCCATTTTCTCTACAAGAGCATTCCCAGTCTCAAGGGCTAGCCTCTCTGAGGAGCTGGTTCTAGGCCGAAAGCCCCTCACCCCTCAAGCTGCCACATCTCATGTCCTCGCTGCTTCTGTGTGCGGAAGCAGAGTGGACGTGTAAGGAGAACCCACCACCCCTGCCCACTTCCCACGCCTGTATCTAATACGTAAATATAGAGATGTAAAGGAAAAAAGAAAAAGTTCACAACTGATGGCTTCTACAGGGAATTTAACTGAATACTGCGTATGTCAGGTTAAAGCTAAACCCCTATGTGATCTTAGAGAGCCTCTGGTCTACCTTACAGCAAATTTTATTAGCACTCAAGAGATGGCTACCCACATGAATTGCACATCTGGCCCTTTCTACAGGGTCAGGCTTCTAGATCCATGTATCCAGATTCTTTGCTTAAAAACAACAATAGGGAGGCTGGGGATTTAGCTCAGCGGCAAAAGCGCAAGGTCGTGAGTTCGGTTCCTGGTACCAGAGAAAAAACAAAACAAAAAAAAAACCAACAAAAAAAAACAACAACAACAACAATAGGAAAGACCTATGGTGGAGGTTTTGCAATTAAATTATGCTGAGAACCAAATAAGAAAACCAAAGCAATAGATAACTGTCTTGGTTACTTTTCTCTTCTCGCTGAAACAAAATACCTGACACCCAGAATTAAGGAAAGAAAGGTTTATTTAGCTTATGGTTTGTGGAGGTTTCAGTCTATACTTGGGTGGCTCCAAGGCAGAGTGGCACATGGCAGAGGACAACCGTTCATGGTGGGGGAACATAGCAAAAGCAACAGGAGCAAAAGGGAGGAGTGGCAGCAAGCAGCCTCTTTCCCTCCCTTACACTGTATGCAAACTATCCTCCCCAGGGTGGGTGTAGCACTCACACCCATAATCCCAACATTGGACCATGGATGGATCATAAACTCTAGAAGCCCACCCCATGACTGCATAAGGCTTTGGGGGACATCCAGGCACAAACCATAACAATAACTCAGCTTATAAAAATATTCATAACTTTAGTTCTCTAATTGTTAATAGCCTTCAACCATGCAATAATTCAATAAAGGAGCATTAGAGAAAAACTACTAGTACTTCTATACTAGTGACCCCTAATGGTGCGACTTAAGTTCACTTCATTCATGGGGTCCTTACTTAGTTACAGAGTATTTCAATCTTTTGGCATTATTCTTCTGATCGTCATCAAAGTAGTCTCTCTGGCATATTATATGGAAGATTGTCTTCTCAATTTACTTCCCACATAGGTTGCTACTGGAGTAATAAACACAACTGATTTTTATACAGTGATTTTGTATCCCACAGGAAACTGCTATTTGTACCCCTCCAAGATTCCTCTTTATCTGTGAAAGACACAAAGGTCAACCACACACACACATACAACTCTATAGCTTAGTAAGTAAAAAATAAAAGCCCAGCGTGGATTAGAGATTCTAACAGTACCACTGTTACTCTATAACCAGGTAGAACCTGATCAATGGAGTGTGTCTCTTAATTCTGGTTTACTACATAACTTGGAAATTTCTAGCAAGTATAAATTCCTTTAAATGAGCATCTTTGGGTAAAACACTCCTTTGCTGGCTTGGCAAAATAACTGAGGTTTAATTAGAAATCTGTCTCAGACATTAGCTACTATAACTGACTCCACAGCAAAGGTTTATAGCTGCCAGAAAACCTTCTCTAAACTCCCTTGGTTAAAGTGGTGAGGAAAATAGGCTTGGCAGACTATTTGTTGGGCAACTGGGAAGGATTGTGTGCAAGAGCTAACGTGTGCTGCATTTAAATAAAGATATCTGGGGGGCTGGGGATTTAGCTCAGCGGCACAGTGCCTGCCTGACAAGCACAAGGTCATGAGTTTGGTTCCCGGTACCGGAAAAAAAACCAAAAAAAAAAAAAAACAAACAAACAAAAAATAAATAAAGATATCTGGTATTGTACATTTCAGTTACAAGAAATCAACAAATAGGCTACTTGATTAAAACAAGTACAATAGGTCCCCAGCTTACGAATATGCGATCTGTGAACTTTCAGATACTAACGTTCCTCACATCACACAGATGTGAACAAATGTGGAAGTGGCTCATGGGTCTGCCAGATACTGTGACAGCTGTTACAGTGTGTTTACTGTGAAGTGTGGCAGTATACAGAAGTACAGTGCTCAATCAGAGCCCAAGATGTCAGAACCAAGAGGAAATGCAGTGGTGATATGGAAGTTTTTTTGTTTTTGCTTTTATGCTTTACATTGTATATGTGTTTTATTCTTTTTTTCTTTTTGGTGCTGGGAATCGAACTCAGGACCTTGCACTTGCCAGGCAGGCGCTGTGCCACTGAGCTATATTCCTGGCCCTACGTTGTATATTTGTGTCGAAAGTGTATAACACTCACTTTGTCACACTTACAATTTACAAACAAGTCTGACTTACAAACGTCCTCTGGGAACAGAGCTGGTTTGTAAACTGGAGACCTATAGCAGATTCTTCTTTTAGCTCATCATCTTGGTCACTTTCATCCTTGTGAGGACAGAACACTGGATGCCTCCAACTTAAGAAAGGAGAGGTATACAGTACTTTGGCTCAGTTTGCAGAGATTTAGGTCCATAGTCAGCTGGCTCCAAGGCAGGAAACATGGCACAGGGGCAGGGCAGAGAACTGCTCACCACAAGACAGTCAGGAAGGGGACAGAGAAAAAGGAGAAGGGAAACTGAACTTCTGTGTCACGCCCACAGTGCCCCTCCTAAAAGCAAGGGCCCCTCCCGACCAGGGCCCCTCCTAAAAGCAAGTCACTGTAATGAACGCCACTATAATCCAATCACCTTTCAAAAGCCCCACCCTGAGCCCAAGCAGCTTTGGGGAACATCTAACTATGAGCCATAACACTCACTCTTTGATTTGATTTTGCTTCCCTCTTGAGCTCTTTGGCTAAGAAAGGCATTTCATTCTTTTGGCATTCTGCTCTTGATAATCACCACAGTAGTCTTCCTGGTGCGCTGTATCTGGAATTGTTTTCTGAACTCCCTTTTCACATATGTATAGTACTTAGGTACTAGTATACAGAGTACAGAAACACAATTGGTTTTATATGGTGATTTTGTATGTTACAGTTTTCCTAAATGTATTAGTTCTAACAGATTTTTGCTGAAATGTGAGGATTTTCCAGATATAAGGTCATGTCATCAGCAAACAGAAATTTACTTCTTCCATTCTAATTTGGATGCCTTTTATTTTTTTGCTTAACTGCTAACACTTTCACTACACCATAAGAGATGGCTAGAGTGGACATCCTGGTCTCAGAGGGAACACTCAGCTTTTCACTGTTAGGTACACTGTTATCTCTGGCTTTTCATACCTGGCCTTATTTTGTTGCAGCAGACTAAGTTTTAAACAAGTTAAAGTCAGAACCACTGCAGATACTAAGACTCTTAGTCCTACAGATTGCAAGGAGAGTAAGATAATGACTGGGTGGGCTGCGTGTCAACTAAAGGCAAACCCCGCCAGGATTCTGTAATTTGCACTTTTCTCATTTCCTAGTTTTATAAAGTCATGTTAAGACAACAAGAAAACGCAGACAAGCACTGCTGCTATATTCCATAGGGTCCGTGGCCCTATATTCATTAATAAGGTTCTCTGTCTCACTGAGTTTGAGTCCAGTTTCCAAGGGATATGTACAATGCACAGTATGTATAGACAACAAAAGTTTTCATACTAATCTTCAAATAACAGAGCAAGAAAATTTTAAGTACATTTTTGAAAAACTGAACATTCAGCTCTAAATACAATTACCTTAAAATTTCTGCTTTATTAGTACACACACAAATTGTTAACACTATCTAAACCAACATGTGGGAAGAAATGCTTTTGGTGTCTACTTTCCATAATATTGTGTATAATATACTATCCTCTTTTTCCAATTAAAAAATGTTATTGGTTTGGTAAAATACACTCAGGGAGCAATTAAAATTACTATGATCATGTTCTTCCTTTTTGAACCTCATTATGGATGGATTTTTAAAAGAGGAATAACTTATGGGTCACTAGAGAGAAATTTTTTGAAATTCTCAAGAGATAATGATTTGGTCTATATTTTAAAGTACACTTCTCAAATTTTGGGGGGATTCTTTTTGGTAAAGGCTGAAAGTAACAGGAGAATGAGAAAAAACAATGAGATATGATCACTACAATTATCTGAAGGATAGGTTAGATATAAAGTATTTAAAGTGGTTGTTCAAGTTGATTCAATGGAAGTTAAAAAGCTTGATTTTATAGTGACTAGAAGATAAGCTGCATGAGTTTGGGAGAGGGAGAATTTGCGAAACTGCAAGAAAAAAGTAACAGAAAATAAAGGCTGAATTGAGTATTCACGAGCATCATTTAGTGACAGGGATACTTCTGAGAAGTGTGTCATTAAGTGATTTCATCATGTGGAAATCCACACGCAGAGGGCTACACCTTTATAGGTCACATCCTAAAGGGAATCAGTGTTGTATATGTGGTCCTTTGTTTACCAAAAGGTTGTTATGCAGTGTATGACTATTCAGGTCTTTTTCATTTCCTTTAACATTAGTGATTATCTGATTAAAAAAAAATCTAAGCAGAAAAACACTGTTTTATTTATTCCTTCCTCTAAACCCAGAAGATCACCATTTAACTGTGAAGTAGAGTCTCAGAACTATACATTAATTTTTTTTAACAAATAACAAAAAAAAGTAGCATGCCTAGCATGTGAGGTCCTAAATTCCACTCAAGCACTGTACACGTACACAGAATGATAAATTGGAATACAGAGAAATTAATGTGTCGGTTTATACTAAATTCCAAATGTAGTCTTCCCACTGAATAAAGAAAAAGTTGTACTTTGCCCATTTCATAGGTTTCTTTACACACTTTTACTGCAATTATCCAAAACTCAGGCCTCACTAGTCCTTTACAATGTTTTCTGCACATTCATTTCCAAATTCTGGAATTAAGCACTAGTAAATTTAAAGAACTCGTATCAAAACCTAATACGTTTCACTCATTTACAATTGTCAATAAGGCACTGTATTAGTCAGTGGTGCATCACTGCAACAAAATGTCCAACATTCACAACTTTAAAGAAGAGAGGTTTAATTTGGTCTACAGTTTCAGGAAATCCAGACCACGGTAATACTTCATGGCAACTGGGAAGTAGAGCAGGAAAACACTGTCAAGAGGAATGGCATAGGACCAGACAGAGATTCCAAGGTCACACCTCCATGACCCACCCAGACGCACCTAGAAGTGTGCTGCACCAATCACCCCGGCTGATTATAAAGGTAGTCAAGTTGACACCCCACTCTAACTGCCACATTCCACCCCTTGTCAATTTCACATGTAAACACATCTCCTTAAACCATACTTAATCTCAAATATAGGAAACAGCAAGTTCACAGTACTGCCTGACATAATACTATCTACACACAACCAGAAATTCAACAATCCTTTCTCTAACCTTACAACATTTCCAGCATTTTTCAAAAGCCCAATCAAAGTCTGTTCTAAGAATTAAGGCAAACTCATAGCAGTGAACCTCCATAAAAATAAAAAACAAGTTACCTGCTCCCAAGGTACAATAGCACAGGGTAAACATTCCCATTCTAAAAGGGAGGCACAAGGATATAGAAAAGAATTGGATCAAAGCAAACATCAAAACCTATAGTTCCATATCTGGCACCTGGGGGACACAGTGATAAGTTATGAGTTCCAGAAGGTGTGAGCAGACCCACCCTTATGGCTTCGCTCTTTGCCTGGCTCCCTTCTTGGCCTGCAGTTTTCCTTAGCAGGCGTCCCTCATTTCTGATACCAATTTCTCCAGTATCAATTTTCTTTTTTAGCTTTTCATCACTGGAACACAATGCAAACACCCACAGCTTAAAGAGGAGAGGTTGAATTCTGTTCACAGCTTTAGGGAATTCCGCCCATGCCTGGCAGGCTCTGAGAAAAAAACACCCTGGTGGAAGGGTATGGCAGAGCAAAGATGCTTAGTTCAGGGCAGTCAGGAAGCAGTGCAGGAGAACAGTGCCAAGAGGAAAGTCTAGACATAGATTCCACAGTCAGGTCCTCATGACTGACCCAGACACAGCGTTAAGTACACTCTACCAACCACCCAGGTGAATGCAAATCCAATCAAGTTGACATTCCATCCTAACCACTGCATGCATCTTCATTCCGATTCTTTTCCATTTTTAAAATACCTTGTCATCACTTTTCTTTCCTCAATGTCATCCAAATACAGCCATTCTAAAACAAAAATCCAAAGACTGGATGTCAGCAAAACAAAAAGGAAAGAATAGGAACCTCCCATGGTTAGAATAGGAACCTCCACAAAGCAACAAATAAACCAGCCAAAACTGCCAGAGTACACTTTCTCAGAACTCTATAAACTAATGGAAAGCTTTCAGAAATCAGGTAAACATTTAATCAAGAGAAAACTGAATCTTGCTAAGGAAGTTGCATGGGGTTTTAATTCACTCTGACCCTTTCCATGCTCCTCAGATAGGCAGTGGCCTTAAGGACATCAGCTTACATGCCAGGCACAAGTACTAGGACCAGAAAAAGTAAACTTTATTTCCAAAGGAGGTTGTTGTGACCAGCTTGGTGACCGCCTGAAGGATCATCTCAAAGGGATTCTCTTTATCTTGCTTAGTTGGAATTTTCCCAGTGCTGAGGGGAACGCCTGGGTAAATTGATGAAAACACGTAAGACCTTTCTAGTCACTGCTGCCTGGAGCAAGGGGTAAAAACAGGGGCAAATAACAGGCTAATCAAAAATACTGGGGTGAGGGGCTGGGGATTTAGCTCAGCGGCAAAAGCGCCTGCCTGGCAAGCGCAAGGTCGTGAGTTCGGTTCCCTGTACCGGAGAAAAACCAAAAAAAAAAGAAAAATACTGGGGTGAAAGTCTGCTGAATAAGGGGCTTTGTGCACTAACTCTTTTGAAAACCAGCCACACACTTCTAGAAATATAAAAGGGCACATACATAGCTATGCGTCTAAAATGCTGAAGAAGTTTAGATATCATTGTCACTGTTTAAAGGAGATTCCTTCCAGAACTGCTGCCTGAACAGGAATATCTACAGTGTACTTTTTATTGAAGAGTACACCATCTTTTTTTATATTAAGCCATGAAGATTTGGGGATTACTTGGTACAGAGATGGTACTTATTACATGAATAATGCAAACCAAGAATCTAAGGAATCTAGAAGACATGTATCCTATGTTGCAGCAAAACAATATAGACTCTGTTTCAAGAAAAATGACTCGGGGCTGGGGATTTAGCTCAGCGGCAAAAGCGCCTGCCTGGCAAGCACAAGGTCGTAAGTTCGATTTCCGGTACCAGAAAAAAAGAAAAAGAAAAGAAAAATGACTGACTTCTTTATACATGTTCGATTCAGTTAGGATCTTAGGAGTATATTTGTTTTATACTGCTGAAATATTATGGTAGCAAAAACATTTAGAGAAAGAAAACTACAAAATCAGACTTTACTTCCTGGGTCTATTCATCAGTGATTTACTTTAGGCACTTCATGTTGGCCACCGTGCCCAACTGAATCTTAAACATCATCCTATAAATTGTTAGAAATTAGAACTACACGTATTCAAATTTAAGTCTGTTGCAGTCCATTTATTTTATAAGGTGAGTTTCACTTAAATCAAAGAGTTTTAGTGTTATTATGTGGGAGCAGTAACCATGCAAAGAATAACTATGGACAAATTTTAAGCTAAAAATGAATAAAAGACCCAGCCAGTATCAATCTCTTCATTTATATGCAAATTGATGCATGTATTCTTCTGAATGGCAGTGCCTCAGAAGAGAAATTTATGACAAGAGAACAGGCCTAAGTAATAAAAAGAAGATAACTTGAAACAATGGAAAATTATAGCAACAAATAGAAAAACAGGCAATTTTTGTAAGTTTAACTGAATGACCAAATAATAAAAGTAAGTTTCATAAAATGGTCTAAAACATATATCACAAAAACTGAATTTAGGAAGTAACATCTCAATTTCTCATTTTATAAATGAGACATAAAATACTAACTTCTTTGAATATGCTGTCACATCACCTACTACAAAATACCATATGTTTCTCCTCCCCCTGGTGGCATCAAAATGCCGCTTACATTTTGCAATTTACAACTTTGATTTAGAGATTCAGTATTTAGTATTACCTATGGTGCATTCTATTTTCTGAATGCTACAAAAAGTTCATAAATGTTAAAATAAGTAAAGATAACACATTAGAACATATTATAGCCTAAAAGCATACTATACATGTTTTCCTCATAAATTTTACAGATACCCACATCCAATAACAATGACAAAATAAAAGCTAGCACACAACTCTCATTACTATTACATAGCTGAAGAGTAATAACGTGGATAAGTAAATTATTCAAGTACTGCTACTAACAATAACCAATTATCATCAGGAATCTGTCAAAATGACCAGAGATATTTCCTTCACTTTACAGCAACTTTGAGAAAGCTGTGAATCAAATTTCTAAAAGAAGTAAAACTTGAGAAAAACAAAATTATCAGAAATAAAATATCTTATAGTTAAAAATCTCTTCTCAAATAAACTAATTAGCCCTAAATAATCTGTTTAAATTCATAAACTATACAATGTGTTTCTTTAACATGATCCTACACTGCATTTTTCCAATAATAAAGCTCATCTATTCGTTTCAAAGAAGTACTCATAAACATGGGAAAACTAAAAAGGTGTTTATAATTTGAAAAAAAATGGAAGTTTAAAGAAAAAAGGCTGAGAGATAAGTGCATTCAAATTCTACATTCCTGGAGAATATAAACATTAGCCTCCAAGAAGAACTTTCTCGATTAACTAACCTTCAAAAGAAACTTTTAAGACAAATCTAGCAATGGCTGGATTTCTTTAACTGTTCTCAGGTTCTAACTAACAAGAATATAAGAAACAATACACATCCCTTCTATCAGAAAAGAGAGGGGAACTACCCTAATAAGGATACCATGCACAAAGGAACAATAACTTGAAGTCTGAAAACAAAGTTAAAAAAATTTTCAGAAGCCAGTAAAATGACTTGAGAAATTCTTTTCGTTCTCTGCTCGATTTTATTCTCCAGAGTCAGATGTGAGTACACCAGAGATGTGGGGATCACATACACAGCAACTCACAGAGATAAATGAAGAAAGTACTGGAATTTTTATTTAAATTTTCATTAAAAAATTAAGAGAAATGTAATATTAACGTTTAAATTACACACTGTCCTTGGTATTCTCACGACTACGGCATATAGCTTAAGTCATGCAGGACACAAGCAATAAGCAATATTAGGGAAGACTAGGGCGTCCTAAATGCCACTAAGACCTACGCCTGGCACCACTACATTTGCCTATGACATTCACTACTTGTATATGTTAAACTTGACATGACGATTAAACAGATTTACAGTTTATATTGTCTTATTTAAACTAACCCATGGACAAGAAGCTTCAACAATACAGAATAACACTACTGCTGTATATTTATTTGATTACGAAGTTTTGTTTTATTTTTTAAAAGGTGACTATAAAGAATCTTCTGGTTGAGGACATTATGATTCACATAAGCACAAGCAAAAGATGATGGTAACAGAGGATGGGTACTTGCCCAGCAACTAACTCAAGCCATATTACCGAAGTGAAAACAATGGCAATAACGTAGCCTTTATACGACATGATGAGATGGCATGTATCAGTGGTCTTCCTCTCAGAGGAAAGCATCAAAATATCCCAATTGGGGATCAATCTGCAAAACACCTGACCAGTACTCCTCAAACTGACAGAGGTCACTAATCACGGGAGAAGTGGGAAACTAGCACAATCTGGAGCAAAGAAGATGCAATGACTAAAGAGAATGCGGTTTCCTGGACGGCATCTTGGAGCAAAAAAGTTATTAGGTAAGAATCAGGCAAATGTGAATAAAGAATGAACTTTAGATAATGTGTCATGCTATATTTAAAATGGCAATATAATCAGATCTAAAAAAAACTCACCCCAAGATTGTCCAAAAAAGTAAAAAATACTACTCAGGCTGGGGACTTTCCCGTGAGTCACTCCCAGGCGACACCATGGACCCAAGGACTCAGAGCCGAGTGCCTGCTCCCCACTCTCTGCGTTCCCCATAGCACAGGGCCACACAGCGGACAGCCAACACACTGGCCTGATTGAGGGAGAGATCAACACCCAGGTGGAGAGTCTTGCTTCAGGACCAAAGTGATAAAGAGACTGAGTGACAACAACCTTGGAAGATAGGCTTGGAGACGGTCAGCTAAACATGGGTCCTCCCAGGATCCCCTAGGAGCCCTATACCCCGGCCTGTGTTCTATTGTGGGAGGCCAAGATCAGTGCAAAGCCAGGATCAGTGGGAGCAACCATCAGAGGAGGAGCTCCTAAAGAAAGCCGCATTTAACCTAGTGACATGTTTGAGCTCTGGCACTACTGCAACATGCAGCAGAAACTAGTGCTCTGACTTACTATAGGTTACTCTAAGGACCTCACTGTCTTCACTAAAATCAGAGTCCTCTGTGTCTTGGTGAAGCGCGGTGCAAGGGTGCTTCCTGGAGTTTCTCAATAGCCAGCTGACATCTGAGGTCACTGTTGGCCCTGGATTACTACTAAAGACAAGGTAACATAGTAATGGAGGGCAATTGGTTTTCTCTCTATGCCAGTACCTGGACTGCCTGGCAGATCATAAACAATATTGTGGGTTACTTCCAAAAAACAGGGCACTGGGCCAAAGAATCTCCAAGCCCCAGCACAAAAACCAACAAAACATAAACATGACAGGGCAACAAAATTTTTCCAAAAAGTCTCAACAACCAAAATTGGGATGGGGACAGTGTGGGGGAGAAAATCGTAAGCTACACAGCAAATAGATCTGAAAGGGTACTGATGCAGGTTAAAACAGTTCTACAAGGTGTCTGATGAATTAAAAGAACATACATCTAATCACAAAATTACCATAATGAAACTAAATGATCAATGAGTCTAGAGAAGACACAAATAAACAACTACTAGAGGTAAAGCAACAAATAAAACATAAGGGCTCAGCATAGGAAAAATAGGAGTCCATAAGAAAGTTCCAAACAGAAACCTTGGAGATTAAAAACATGACTGAAAGTATGGGTAGCAGCAGCAACCAAGGTGAAGACAGGGTTGTGATCAATGATCAATTAATGAGAGACGCATTAAAAACAACTAAACATTAAAAAACCTCCTCCTTGATGACTCAAAGGAGGTCTAACATAAGAGTAACTGGAAATAGCAAAAAATCAAAAGCCACCATGAAGGGCATTAAAAATCTATTTATACCAATAAGAGCAGAAAACTTTCCAGATATGGAAAAATAATTTAACAGACAGAGAAGTGAAGCATACAGTACATTGAATATATGATCAGAAAAAAACAAAAATCCCACTCCACTCCACATAATAATTAAAATACCAAAAATATAACAAAAGAACAGAATCTTAAAAGCTACTAGAGAAAAGTGACAAATCACCTATAAAAGAAAACCCGGGGCTGGGGATAAAGCTCAGTAACACAGAGCCTGCCCGGCAAGCACGAGGTCCTAAGTCTGATTCCGGGTACCATCCCCCCAAAAAGAAAAGTTATCAGAAGTACGGTAGACTTTTCAATATAAGCCTTAAAGGAAACGAGAACATGGAATTAAGTGTTTCAAATTCTTTAAACAACTTCCCATCCAGACTGTAATATCCTACAAAATTATCTTTCAGAACTGATGGTGAAATAAGATAATTTCATGATAAAGAAAACCTAAAGGAATTCATAACCACAAACCAACACTCCAAAAAATTCTCAAGGATATCCTAGAAGACAATAAAGTTAACAATGCCAGAAGATCCAATAAAAGAATACATCAGGTAGGGATAGTAATTAATTAGAAGCAAAAGAAAACAAAACAGTAACAGTAAATTAATGTAATGACAGGTATAAGTCAATACCTATCACTATAACTATTCATGCAAATAGACAACTCACCCATCAAAGGACAACAGATCAAGAAACAAAGTCCAATGGAATGTTGTAGGCAAAAATACACAGGTAACACAAAAAGAAATTCACAGACTAAAAACCAAAGGATGGAAATCAATATTCCAAGCAACAAGAATGCAAAAACAAGTAAGAGTAGCTATCCTATTTTCAGACAAAGTAGATTTCAAGTCAAAGCTGATTAAAAGAGACAAAGGACATTACATATTGTTTAAGGTAGAACTATTCAACAGGAAGAAATAACAATTACAAACATGTATGTCCCAGACCATGGTGGACCCAACTTCATAAAACAAACTCTAACGAATGTAAAAACTCAGGTAAACATTAGTATAATTATAGTAGGGGAACTCAATACCCAACTATCACAAATAGAACTAAACAAAAAATCAACGAAGAAATATCAGAATTAAACCAAACCTATAAACAAACGGACTTAATAGATTTATATACAGAACATTCCACCCAACACATTCTTTTCGGCTACACATAGTACTTTCTCCAAAACAGACCACCTATTAGTTAATAAAGCATGCCAAAATAAATACAAAAGAATCAAAATTTTACAATACACACTATCAGATCAAAGTGCAATGAAACTAGAGATCAACAGCAAAAGAAGCCAAAGAAACTGTGCAAACATATGGAAATTAGTACCCAATGAGTCACAGAGGAAATTAAGGAAGAAATAAGACAGTTCCTTGAATTAAAATGATAATGCAAGTAGAACATCCTGAACTCATAGGACACAATGAAAACAGTCCTCAGAGGAAAGTTTATAGCAGTGAATGCCCACATTGGAAAAACAGAACAAGCCCAAATAAATAACCTAATGATGTATCTCAAAGTCTTACAAAAACAAAAATAATCCAACCTCATAGCTTGTACAAGGAAGAATATAGAATTTAATAAAAAATAGAACTAAAAAAGTAATACAAAGAAACAATTAAAGGACTATTTCTTTCAAAACAAAAATAAAATAGACAAGCCCTTAGCCAATCTTACCAAAAACCAAAGTGCGTGGGAGGAGATATAAATTAATGCAATTAGAAATGAAAAAGGTGAAATCAAAATGAACACTGTCAAAACACAGAAAATTACCAGTAACTACTTCACACAAATATATACCAAACAATTAAAGTACTGAGAAAAAAAGTAGACATTCCTAGATACATATGAATTACCAAAATTGAACAAAAAAGACTTAAAAATTTTGAACAATCGAATAAACATCAATGAGATTTAACCACTAATAAAAAAAATAAACTGCCAACTAAGAAAAGGCCAGGACATGATGGAGTCCCAGCCAAATTCTACAAGAACTTCAAGGAAAACCGAACATCAATATTCCTCAAACTTTTTAATGGAATTGAGAAACAGGCAGTACTTCAAAATCATTCTCAGAAGCTAACATTATCCTGATCCCAAATCTAGCCAAGGATCCAGCCAGAAAAGAGAACTACAGGCCAATTTCTCTAATAAACATAGATGCAAAGATATCCATAACAAGATACTGGCAAACAGAGTGAAACGAATCATCAAAAAGATCATATACTATGACTAAGCAGGCTTTATCCCAGGACACAAAGATGCATCAACACATTCAAATCAATAAATGTAATTCACCACACATAAGGAAAAGCAAGGATAAAAATCACGATTGTCTCAACAGATGGAGAAAAAGCCTTTGACAAAATCCAACATCCATTCATGATAAAAAAAAAAAAAAA
>NW_004955432.1:13531493-13544560 GCF_000276665.1 Chinchilla lanigera | reverse complement strand
AAAAGAGCGAGCTATGTACAGGAAAGGACAAAATATCATTGCAAAGTCTAAATACATTTGCATATGTCGTAATCTTTTACTTATTCGACCCAAAAAACTATCAAAAGACTCCTAGAATATTCAGCAATACAGTAGGAAATTCAGCAGTATAGCAGGATACAAAATATAACATTAGAAATCAATAGCATTCCTATACACTAATAATGAATTCCTTGAAAAAGAAATTAGGAAAACAGTGCCATTCATGATATTATTAAAAAAATGTAAATACTTAGGAATTAACCTAAGGATGTAAAAAACCTTTACAATGAAAATTTCACCAGACTGAAAAAGGAAAACAAGGAGGACATCATAAAATGGAGGAATAATCCCAGTTCCTGGTTAGACAGCATCAACAAAATCAAAATGATTATACTTCAGAAACTGATACAGAAATTTAATGCAATCCCAATCAAAATACCAATGTCATTTCTCACAGAGCTAGAGAAAACAATCCTAAAATATATATACAATCAGAACAGACCCAAAATATCAAAAGCAATCTTCAGAAACAAAAGCAAAGCAGGTAGCATCACAATCCCAGACTTGAAGTTATATTATAAACCTACAGTAATTTAAAAAGCATGGTATTGACCCCAAAACAAGCATGTGGACCACTGCAGGAGAATACAAGTAGAAACAACCCCAGGCACACACAGCTATTTGATCTTTGACAAAGAAGCCAAAAACATACAATGGAGGAAAGACAACCTCTTTAATAAATGGTGCTAGAAGAACTGGATATACACATGCAGGAGGTTGAGTCTAAGCCCATAAATTTCATCATGTACTAAATTAAAATAAAAATGTATCAAAGATTTGAATATTAGACTATGAACAATCTAGGGAAGGTAAAATAGGTACAACTCTTGAAAACACAGGCACGGGCAAGGACTTTCCGAACAGAACCCCAGTGGCATAGAAAATAATACAGAAAATCAACAAACGAGATCATATTGAATTTAAAAGCTTCTGTACTACAAAGGAAACAACCAACCTGCAGAGTAAAGAGAAAAATCTACAGAATGGGAAAAAAAAATGCCAGCTATTCCTTGGAGAGAGAACTAATGTCAGGAATATAAAAACAAGAAATTTAGAACCCCCTACAATAAAAAGACCCAATCAAAAACAGGCAACTAGAATGAACAGACAATTCTCAGAAGTATAAACGGCCAATAAAAACATAAGAAATGTTCATGATCACTGGCCATCAGAGAAATGCAAATTAAAATTTCCCTGAGAGATTCAATGCAGTCCAGATCAAAACAACAACAGCATATTTTACAGATCTAGGGAAAAAAAATTGTAAAATTCATATGGAACCAGAAGAGATCTAGAATAGCAAAAGTAATTTGGGAGCAGTAGAACAAAGTAGGCAGCACAGCAATACTTGACTTGAAGCTGCATCACAAAGCAATAGTGATAAAAATGACATAGCACTGGAACAAAAACCTCCCCAGACACATTCAACAATCTGATCTTTGACAAAGGGCCCAAAAGTATGCGCTGACAGAAAGACAGCCTATCCAAGTGTTGTGGAGGAAGCTCATCCTGTCTATAGCAGAATGAAACTGATCCTTATCTCTCACCATACACTAAATTAAAATCAAAATGGATCAAAGATCTAGACATTAAAACAGAAATATTAAACCTTCTGGAGGATAAAATAGGTAAAACACTTGAAGATCTAGGTACAGGAAAGGATTTTTCTACCCAGAACCTCAATCACACAAGAAATAGCAGCAAAAATCAACAAATGGGGTTATATCAGACTAAAAAGCTCCTGTACACCAAAAGAATCAATCAGCACAGAGAAGAGACAACCTACAGAGTGGGGAAAAAAAATTCCGTCAGCTACTCCTCAGACAGGATTAATATTTGAATATATAAAGACCACAAACAAACTAAACCACCTAAAATGAAAGACCCTGTCAAGAAATGGGCAAGAGAAATGAACAGACACTGGGGCTGGGGATTTAGCTCAGCGGCACAGCACCTGCCTGGCAAGTGCAAGGTAGTGAGTTCAATTCCCGGTAATGGAAAAAAAAAAACAGCAAAAAAAGAAATGAACAGACACTTCATAGAGGAAGAAATACAAGTGATCAACAAATATATGAAAAAATGTTCAACATCTCTGGCCATTAAAAAATGCAAATTAAAACAACCCTAGGATTCCATCTTACTCCAGAAAAAATGGAAATCATTAGGAAATCAGTAACAAATGCTGCTGTAGCTCTGGTGAAGAAGGGACCCTCCTGCACTGTTGGTGGGAATATAAACTAGTGCAAACATTATGGGAATCAGAAATCAGAGATTTCTGAAAGAACTGACATTACAAATTCCATATGACTCGGCTATTCCCCTGCTAGGTATCTTCCACAAAGAGCTTCAGTCACCATGCTACAGCTATACATGCACACCAACGTTTACAGCAGCACAATTCATAATAGCTGAATCCTGGAAACAGCCAGTACACAGAACAGAAACACCAGAAATAAACTCATGCTACTACAGTCAATCATTCTCAACAAAAGTACCGAAAACATGTATCAGAAACAACCAGTACACACATCAACAGATGACTAAATAAAGAAAATGTGCTATCTATATATAATGCAATACTACTCAGCTATAAAAAATGACATTTGTAGGAAAAAAAATCATAAAAGAAATCCTGTTCACAATAGCCACCAAAAATGAAATAAAATAATAAACTGAGAGTAGTGTTAGGCTATCCTAGCACTACTACAGCTTTACTTTGATTCACTGAATCTGATAAAGAAATAAAGCCATTACTAGATTTAATTACACTGGTTTTGTACTTGAAGCATTTGGTATCACTGGTTAGAAAGTAACATTACTGAACTTCTTGCCAACTAGTTCTTTTACAAGCTGTTTAACAAGTAGTGACTTATTTTTCTAATATGTGCAGAAAAATTGATCAAAATGAGTAAGATTATTTTAGGTGATGAGTTGATCTAATTAGAAAAATAATCATACTTTGAAGTGTAATATGTAAATATACTGTCTGCATCTACACGTCTCTGCATACATTCTTAATTCAAAACATGTACAGAATTATATTAAAAAAGATAGATAATAAATTCAAACAGTTGTTAAATGGTACATCATTAAATGAGAGGTATCTGTATTTATTGGCCTTTTGTACTTTTTTGGTTAAGAAATGTCTATCTAGATCAAATGCCCTAAATTGGACTACTTGCTTTTTTTGCTGTTTTTGGGTTCTTTATATATTCTGGCTATTAACTGTCAGGTAAGTCTCTGGCAAATGTTTTCTCCCATTCCATAGGTTTTTCTCTTTACTCTTCACTCTGTGGCCTTTTAGTTTGAGGTAATCCTACTTGTCCGTTTTTGGTTTTGTTTCTTTTGCTTTTGGAGTTGTTATGGCTGGTATCTAGATGCCCGTCCCCTCTCCACAAACCCTCGTGCGCTCTAGCTTTTCGGAGGAGGCTAGAACGAGGGTGTGTGAATATGGACTAAGACTGTGATAACTGAATTAGTACACTAAATGGTTTTGCACAGTTCTGGGTGTGGTAAGGGGAAGGCTCTCTCTGGGTCTGGGTCTAAAAGGCTAAAAGGCTGGTAGCCCGGCCTAAAAGGCTGGTAGCCCGCCTAAAAGGCTGGTAGCCCGGCTGTGATAAAAGGGAGACGGGGGCTTTGCTATTTGCTGGCTCCTGCCTGCTTTGGCCAGGACTGTTTTTCCTCTGCGATGCTCCTCTGCCGTGCCACCCTGCCTTGGAGCCAGCTGCCTATGAACTGAAACCTCTAAACTGTGAGCTGGAATAAACTTTTCCACCTTTAACTTGTAGATGCTGGGTTTTTTGTTTCAGTAATGAGAAAAGTAACGAAGACAGAAGTCACACCCCCCAAAATTATTACTTATATGTTTCAGTGTTTCTGCTGTTTTAGTAATTTCATAGTGACAGATCTTAGATGTAGGTCTTTGTTCTAGTTTGTGTTGATTCTTTGTACAGGCTAAGAGATAAGGATCAAGCTTTAGCCTTCTACATGTGGAAGTCAGCTTTCCCAGTGTCCTTTACTGAAAAAATTCTATTCTCTGATAGGTGTTTCCGGTACTTTTTTTGAGAATGACTGACTATAGTAGCCTGGGTTTATTTCTAATATTTCTATTCTGTTCCACTGGCTGGTATGCCTGCATTTATGATTACATGGTGCTATTCTGATTGCTATGGTTCTGTAGGAAGTTCTGAAATCAAGCATCGTGATCCCCCTAGATCTACTCTTTTTGCTTAAGATTATTTTCACTATTTGAAGTCTTTTATGATTTGCTGTAATTTTTTTTCTTTTTCTTTTTGAGACAGGGTCTCAGTACATAGGTAGTTCAGGCTGTCCTTGAACTTGCTGTGTAGCCCATGCTGGCCTGAAACTCATGATCCTTCTGCCTCACCCTCCTGATTGCTAGTATTAACAAATGTGTACCATCACGCCCACTTATATAAATTGAATTTTTTCTAGTTCTGTGAAGATTATCATTGTTGTTTTGATGGGTATTGCATTTAATCTATAAACTGGTTTGTATGGTATAGAGATTTTTAACACTTTTAATTTTTCCAGTTCACCAACATGGGAAGTCTTTTCTTTCTTGTATGTTATCTTCGAAAGTTTTCATCAGTGGTTTGTAAGTTTTACGGTAGGGGCCTTTTACTCCCTTGTTAAAATTTATTCCTAGGCTACTTACTTATTTACTTAGGTATTTTCTTTTTCTTTTTCTAATGCCAGGAATTGAACCCAGGATCTCACACATGCTACACCCTGAGCCTAGCACTACTGCACAATTCACTGAACCAAAGTAAAGCTATTACAAGTTCCCTTTTTTAAAGGTGAAACATCTGCTGTTTTGAATGCTGCTATAAATCATTTGTAAAACTTTAGCCCTAACAATAAAATTGCTTTTACAGTGATAATACAAATATAAATTCTGGTGAAGTAGAATGTCAAAATAATGTGGAAACAATGTTCTCATTCAATTTAGAGACTCAGAGAAAGAATAGACTTGGAATTAGTCGTGGTGGCCATATAACTGTTCCCAAAGTGTGATATTCTAAAAATCAAAACAGTCTATTCTCAAGTTGACACTTTTTTAAAAATCAGCAGTTTACAATCTACAAATTTTTATACCAGGACTCTTATCGAGCACAAACACTTCCACACAGCAATACTAGCTTTCTCTCTGCCCATCAGCTACAGACTTTAGAAATACTGGACCCTCTGCAGGACTGGTTTGCAAATCAACCCAAGTATCCCACAGTGACATTGAGCTGTTCTGTGCATTAGTACTCTAAGTTTTCATTGCATTTTGTTCATGTCAGTAGCAATTCTTTAAACAAAGCACTGGACAAATAAACAAAAAAGCTTTTAACAAATAACATGGATTTTTTTTTAAAGGTAAAGCTTGTAGACGGGAAGACTGAAATTTACTGCCAAGAAAAAAAACAATGAATTAAATTAAGAGAACACAAGTAGTGTACAAGATTTAATTTTGCGTATCTATCTCCGTTTCTGAGAACAGTATGTTAAATGTTCCCTAATTTATAAGTGGATGTTTTCCTATACATACCAAAATAGGAAAAAGTTGAAAAGCTAATTTTTTTTAGAGTATGTAAATTTGGTAAAACATTCACAATAATCCTAAATGTGGATAAATGATCTGATAAACTTTGTCTTTGTAAAGAAAATTAATCTAAACAAAGATAAAAAGGTAGTACTGTTAGAATATTTGAAGTATTTATATACTTTTAAGAATAAAATATCCTGATTTTGAAATCATCCTCCACTAAACAGAATTTGTTGTGAGCCTCTCTGCTACCTCAGCCTCCACAGGAAGATCATTTCCTGTATTAACCACAGACTACAACTCCAAAACTGACTGCAATTTTTTAAGATTTAAAAATGAAACTATACTGCAAAATGTATATTCTGCAGAAAAAAGCAACACACTTTATAGACAAAAACAACTAAAAATAAAGTACATTAATATGACCACAGAATTCTTTTATGTTCTTTTTGTATTAATCATAGTTACAATAAAGTTTTTCATAAGTGTAGATATATTTATATATTTTGAAAACTTATCTGTGATAAGTCATCACTAAGAAATATAGTTCCAGTAGCATAATAACTTCAGTTTATAAGTCAATAAACATTTCAAATGTGTATGATTTTAATTCTTCGTTCATTCGCAATAGTATTCTGGGTTTGACAATAAGTTATACAATCAAACTAGCAACAGATACAACATCAGCTTATTGGAAAAGGCCACAGTTACTGAGCAAAAGTAAAAAACGTTTTCTCTTCCCCTCTTTGTTAACTATATTATCTACCATCTAGTATTTGAAAAACAGAGAAAAATTCTACTTAATATTTTATTGAATTTCCAAACCTCTATTTTGACATTCTTTAGATCATCATTCATATAAAACATAATTTCATATTTTGCAGTTAATCTTTAATTTTATAAAAAAGCCATATAATCTAAAATTAAATGAAAATACATTTTTTAATAAGAACTGCAAACACCAGCTCAAACACAATCACGTATCTGGTGCCTCGCCACCTCTTGAGACGGAGAACACAGAAACGAAGATGTTTTTAACCACCATGAGTCACCAGTGTCTACAGAGGTATCTGAAACACAGTAGGAATTCTCATTTAGATCTAGAATCCCCCAAAATCTCAAGTGTGTAGCAGATGACTACATCATGGGGACTCTACGTTCACCAGGGGATTCACACATTGATGAGCTCAGCAGATGAATGTGCAGTTATAAGGCGGGGTCTGGCAGGAGGTGGGTCACTGGGGGTGTGACCCAGAAGAGTGTGTTCTCCTCCCTGGCTTCTCCCTTCTTCCTGTGCTCCCTGGCTGCCCTTGGTTGAGCAACTTTTCCTCTGCCTTGCCCCTCTGCCATCCTATTTCTGCCTTGGAGCCTGCCAAGCCTGGCCTAAAACCATGAAACAAAACAAATCTCTCCTTCTATAAGCTGTGAGTGATAGGTATTTTGTCCCAGCAACAAGGAAATTAACTGAGACAGGAGAACTTGAATAAAAATTTCTTAAATTAAGACAGGAGGCCAGGTGTGGTGGCGCACGCCTGTAACCCCAGCACTCAGGAGGCTGAGGCAAGTGGATCGTTGTGAGTTTGAGTCCAGCATGGGCTACAAAGTGAGCTCAAGGTCAGCCTGAACTGCATAGAGAGACCCTGTCTCAAAAAGACAAACAAAAAAAAAGACACAAATATTTAAGAGAAGACTGGAAAGTGACAGAGAGTAACAGGAAAGAATCAGAACAGCTGCAACCATGAGATGCCACTGGAAAGTCTAAGCAAGTTAACATAAAAGAATAAATGTTGACTGAACTCCTTAATTTCTGAAATGAAGCCAAATAAAATTTCATATATTAATTTCATATATTTACCTAAAAGTAGTAAATGACTACCATCAATTTCTCCTATCCTAAGAAAAAAGAATATCTGCCAAAAATTATTTTAAAATACTATTCAAGGGACACCTATGAAACCTTTAAAAACTTATTGTATATATGAAATAGAAAAAAAATTATTTATTCCATTTTAGTATCAGTGAACGCATTTAAAATACTTAAGATGGCAACAATATATCTATACTACATAATACACACATGAAAATTACAAGTTGGAATACGAAAAGACAAATATTATTTCAGATCAAAACTGAAAGACAGTTTTCTCAATTTCATTCACTAAAATCTTCCCAGATGCAAGGATCTTCTGCCATCGTGTGGAAACTTCTGGTATTACACATACATTTAAAAATTAGGGCATCTGGCCAATATATTCCTTTTTGTCCCAACAGTTTCCAATATCTGAAAAGGAAAATCCAGTTGTGAGCTACTTTAAAGCAACTATTATCAGATTTTAGTGAAAATGCAGCATGCATGCTGCATTCCTCACTTTCTCCTCCCCCCAAAAAAAAACGTTCATTTGTATCAAAAAGATACTGCATGGCTGACTTTCAATTTTATTTTCATTTTCTTTCCTGCCTATTCATTTTACTTTTCTCCCCCTTGTTTTCTCATCCCCTTACCTTCCCTCTCTTCTCCACCCTTCACATGGCATATGTAGGAGGAGGTACCTACATATGTAGGAAAGAGAGTAAGAGTTAACCAATGCTTTCATTTAAATCCCATTTTAGGCATGTCGGGGTAACCCTTACCAAAACTGTGCTTAGAGGACCCAAGCAAAACTAACTGCAAATATCTTAACAGATCCCAACAACCTCACAGCTTCCCTCAATCTCTAACTGCACTTTCCTCCCTCTGCACCCCTCTTCTCACCTCCATAAATATTCTATCACATCCCCTCAACACTATCCCTATACTTCAGCTATAAAAAAAAAAAAATCCAACCTGCAACTAGAGACCATACTCATAAGTGAAATAAATCAGACTCACATGTGTAAACATTGTACTGTCTCCCTAGTGTAAGAAACTGAAAGGGTAAGTCAGACCCAAAATCTACAATAGATATTGTGAAAGGAAAAGAAACAGCTCAAAAAGAAAGAACAACTGGGATGGGGGAAAGGGGAAAACAAGGGATGGAAAAGAAAAAAATATATACAATAGGTAAGACAGTTATATCACTAACTTCTTTTACTTCACTGAAAAACATGGTTTGTGCTTATATTGTCTGAACAGTTATGCATAACTAATCGTGTAATCTGAGCAACTACTTTGAAGATAACAATATGCAATATAATAATAATTATATAATGATTATAATTGAAAATAAGTATGGAGATTCTTCAAAAATCTAGAATTAGAGGTCCCATTCAACTCAGCTATTCTGCTTCTGGGTATCTTCCCAGAAGAATTAAAAACATTATATCACAGCAATATATGTGCACCCATTTTTATAGCAGCACAATTTGTAATAGCTCAGTCTTGGAAATAACCCAAATGCCCATGAACCGAGAAATGGATAAAACACATGTGGTCTTTTTATACAATGGAGTACTATTCAGCCATAAAGAAGGATAAACTGGAGATTTTTACAGGTAAATGAATGCAACTAGAGCCCATACTCATAAGTGAAATAAACCAGATGCACATGTGTGAAGACTGTATTGTCTCCCTACTGTGAGAAGCTGAAAGAATTAATAAGATCCAAAATATACAACAGATATTGTAAAATGGGAAGAAACTTTAAAAGAGAAATTAGGATGGGGGAAAGGAGAAAAGAAGGAAGGGAAAAGTAAATATATATTTATATATATGATAGTTAAAATAGTTAGAAGACTAATTTCTCTCAGATCATTGAAAAGAAAGGTTTGTGCTAACATTGTTTGGACAATTAATGCCGATATCTTGTACTCTAACCAACTAACTTAAAGATAACAATACACAGTATATTAACCATTGTTACCCTCCTATTATCTTATTTTGAAATTTTGTTTTATTTTTTCTCTTTAAAATAAAAAAATTAAAAAAGAAACAATACCATTTGCAAAAAAAAAAGAAAGAAAAAGTACTTAGGAATTAACTTAAGCAAGAAAATGACAGATCTCTGTAACAAAAACTACAGCACTCTACCAAAGAGATCAAAGAGGACATCAGACAATGAAGAGCTATCCCCAGTTCCTGGACAGACAGAACGAACACAGTCAAAACAGCCATACTTCCAATACTGGTATACAGATTTAATGCAAGCCCAATCAAAATACCAACAGCATTCCTCACAGAACCAAAGAAAACAATCTTAATATTTATGTGAAACCAGAAGAGACCTAGAACAGCAAAAGCATTTGTGGGCAGTAAGAACAAAGCAGGAGGCATCACAATCCCAGATGTCAATTTCTATTACGAAGCTACTGTGATAAAAACAGAAGGGTGCTAGCACAAAAGCAGATGTGCAGATCAATGGAACAGAATAAAAGATTCAGGAAAAACTCTAGGAACGCACAGTATCTGATCTTCGACAAAAGAGCCAAAAACGTAAGCTGGAGACAAGACAGCCTCTCTAACACACTGTGCTGGTAAAATTGGTTATATACATGCAGAAAACTGAATCCATACCCATATCGATCACCATGCGTCAAAATAAAATCAAAGTGGGTCAAAGACCTAAACTGGGGCTGGGGATTTCGCTCAGTGGCAAAGCGTCTGCCTGGCAAGCGCAAGGTCGTGAGTTTGATTCCTGGGACCGGAAGAAAAACAAAAAACAAAACAAAACAAAAAAAATAAAATAAAATAAAATAAAACGGAAACAATCTGCTGGAAGACAAAATAGGTAAAACCATGAAGACACAGGCAAAGGCAAGAGCTTTCTAAACACGACTCCAATTAAACAAAAAATAACACCAACAATCAACAAACTGGGTTGTATTAGATTAAAAAGCTTCTACGCAGCAAAGCAAACAAGAGTGAAGAAACAACCTACAGAATGGTAAAAAATTTAGTCAGCTACTCCTCGCACAAAAGACTAATATCATATAAATAAGCAAAAAAAAAAAAAAATCCAACCTCACCCAAAATAAAAGGCCCAATCGAAACATGAACAAGTGAAATGAACAGAAACTTCCCCAAAGTAATACAGTCAATAAATACAAGGCAAAAAGTTAAACCTTCCTAGTCACCAGAGAAATGCAAATTGAAGCAACAATGAAACTCTATCTTCAGAAAGAACAGCTATCATCAAGAAATTAAATAATAACAAATGCTGGAGAGGATATGGGAGAAAAGGAACCCTTCTATGTTGTTCGTGGGAATATAAATCAGTACACACACTACGGAAATCAGTATGAAGACTCATCAAAAACTAAAATTAGAAATTCCATTCAACCCACCTATTTCCTTTTTAGTATCTTCCAAAAAGAGTAAAAGATATCACACTACAGTAACACATGCATACTGTGTTTATAGCACGAAAATTTGTAATAGCTAAATCTTAAAATTGGCCTATATTGCCATGTGGTATTTATAGACAATGGAGTACTATTCCACTGCTGAAAAAGGATAAATCTGAGTTATCTGTGGAAAATGGGTGCACCTGGACACCATCAGGTTAAGTGAAATAAGCCAGACACGCAAGCTTAAATATCACACGGTTTCTTTTATGTGAGAAACACAAAGTATAAATAAAGAGAAAAACAAAAGACCGACAATAGGAAGCAGGGAGATAGATCTTTTGAAAAGGGTAAGGGGATCTAACAATGGAGGAGGGCTGGGGATTTAGCTCAGCGGCACAGTGCCTGCCTCGCAAGCGGAAGGTTGTGAGTTTGATTCCCGGTACGGGGAAAAATAAAAAAAAAAACAATGGAGGAGATGGGGTGGACAGCAGGTAGGAGAGGAATAAAACAAATTACAATGTGTAACAGCCATGTACCTACTCCCCAGGGTGAACACAATCATGAGGTACTGCAAACACAACTAAAACAGTAAATAAAATAAAAGTTAAATTCCATGGTTAATGAACTGTTATATATCCAGAAAGATTAAAGTTGAGGACACTGAGCAGATTTTAACAATATTTTGTTGAAAAGAATATTGTTAAGTAATCTATCATGTTTTACTTATTAAAGTACCAAATCTAAATTTATTCTTCACATCAAAGAGAAATTAAATTTTCTTGGTTTTGGACACATGCCGCAACATCTGTAGACATCCCTATTTAAAACAAATCTGAGGTATGCAAATGAGATTTTATACAAAGAAACAAATTATGCACTGATTATTCATTTAACAAAAGAACTCATGGACAAACATGTTTAAATATAAATTTGCCACGTTTAAATATAAATGTACTTAAAACAGGTACATTTTTCAAAAATAAATTTGTACACCATTTTTTTAGAAACACATTCAAGTACAAAATTAGTTACAAGAACACCAAGCTTTAAAAACTCCTATTATAATTTTTGTCCCAGTATCTTGACACATGACTAGGTAAAATGAATGGCTTAAATATAATAAAAAAAAAAAAACTGCACAGAAATACTTATGTAACTATGATAGTACTTTTATAACTATCTTAATAATCATCAATCTATAGAATTTTTTCTTTAAAAATATACTCAGCAGCTAACAAATAATAAAGTCAATATGGCTAAAGGTGACCCCAAAATACCAAAGGACAAAGAGCTAGTTTGCCTTTTTTGTTAAAATAAAAGGGAAAGGGGCTGAGGATTTAGCTCAGCGGCAAAAGCGCCTGCCTGGCAAGTGCAAGGTCGTGAGTTCGGTTCCCGGTACCAGAGAAAAACCAAAAATAAATAAATAAATAAATAAAAATAAAAGGGAAGTACAGAAAAAAAGGAAAACCTGGAGATCCCCATTTTGTTGCAGTTTTCTAAGAAAACTTCTGACAGAAGACAATGCCTGGGAAAAGGAAATCCACAACGAATGATCCAGGAGTGAATTAGTTTGGACCAACCGAAAGGGAGAAGGAAGGAAGAAGGATCCTAATGCCCCAAAACTGACACTTCTAGCGGAGCCCTTCCTGTTCTGCTGAGAGTTCCATCAGTAGAAAAAATGTACAAACTCTGCCATCTTCACCGAAGACCATAAAGACAAGAAAGGGCCGGGGATATAGCTCAGTGGTACACTGCCTGCTGGCAAGAGGAAGGTCCTGAGTTTGATTCCTGGTACCAAAAAAAAAAAAGACAGCCAAAGGTAGCCTCACAATAACAAGGTGCCACTGGAAGAGAAATATGACAAGAATAAGGTCAATGGAGGAAAACTTGATGGTGCAAAAAGGTAACTCACATTGCCATCAAAAACTGAGGAGGATAAAAAATAACACAGAATGGAGGGTTTCAGGAAGGGGTAAGTTCAAGAAATTAAACTGAATGTCTAATTCCATGTAAATTCTACAGGCTAAACACCATAATTCAGCTTTCTGAGATAGTGTATCTGCCCTCATTAGGTTTAATTACAAAACCAGAATGTGGTTACAGTGCAGTTTCTAAATGTGTGCTAGAAATTTTAGGTATTTGCAAGAAGCCTCCTGGGGTATTATAAGCA
>NW_004955432.1:13527212-13531363 GCF_000276665.1 Chinchilla lanigera | reverse complement strand
CTCCTGCCTCAGCCTCCCAAGTGCTATAAGCACTCTAAAACTGTTTCAAAGTTGTATATTTTTCCAAATACTTTATAGTGAGAAGTTCTTCTCATTCTATGTGCCTTTCTATTAGCCTGTCTTTACTTTCTTGTCATTAGGACAAAAGACCCAAAACCCACAATTTGAAGAGTTTACTTTGGCTCACAGTCTATTTGGGCTCCATGATCAGCCAGCTCCAAGGCAGAAATGGCAGGGTGAGTGGAAGGCTTCATTCAGTGGAACAAAGCTGCTCACACCATGGCCAGGAGATGGGCAGAAGGGAGAAACCAGGGAGGAAACCATACCCTTCCGGATCAGGCCCCATGACCCTCCTGCTCTGACCAGGCCCCCACCTCCCACAGAACATTCAGCCGTGAACTTCTTAGTAAATCCACTATGTACACAGTGCCCCATGATCCAATCTCCTTCTAAAAGCCCTGCATGTGAGAATCTGGGGGGTCGTTTTAGATCTAAACTGTAGCACAGATTTATAAAGGTGATGGAGACCACTATGAAGCAGCTCTGAGCAGGATTCAAGATTAACCAATTGGCTTTTCATATTTACGTGTGAGTTTGCCCAAGGCCTAGGCCCTTGTCCAGAGACGGGCAGCGGATTCATAGTAAGTGAACCTCTATGAGTCACTGGTCCTCTCTGAGGCCTGTATTGGCCACGGTAACTAAGAGTTATTAACCCAATATAAAGTCACTTACAAATGCTCATAGAGTTTTCTTTTAAAGTGGTACTAGCTATGGTTATTGGCCAGAAATCCTAGAGCAATCAACTGCATGTATATATCTATAGCTTATAATATTAACAAGTATTCAACACTCGAGGACCATGACTAGAAGGCTGAGGCAGTGAACAGCATGGCTTTTGGAGGAGGTGAGAGTTCAGGGTACACGCTGTGAAGCTGTACCAGTATCTGTCTCACTCGTGTGACCGCTGTTGCTGGTTTTTTGTGTGTATATGTATTTCTTCATATATACAATATACATATGAGAGAAGTATGAAGAGTGTGAATTTAAGTGGAACAGTTTTTACCAAACCACAGACCTGTTCATCAGCAGCACAGTGAAGGGTCACTCTATCAAAGCCTAGAAACATTTGGTACTTAAACTTGGGACTGGGGATTTAGCTCAGTGGCACAGCGCCCACCTGGCAAGCGCAAGGCTGTGAGTTCGATTCTCAGTACTGGGGGAAAAAAAAAAAAAAAAAAACTTGCGAAACATTCTAGTTTGGCTTGGTTTGGTTTGGTTTGGGTTTTTTGTTTTGTTTTGTATGTTTATAATAATGAACTGTCTTTTAAAAAATAAAGCATATCTTTAAAATCCATTCAAATTATGGGTAAATGTTTTAGCATGTTAGAGTTTATAAAAACTGATTTTAAAAATGCTTTAACTTATCATAATTTAAAAGTAAAGAAGAGGGTAAATTTGTAAATAAGGCAAATATCCTCCCTGAGGAATTAAGGTAATTAAATCTACACATACAATCTGAAATCTCTCAGGACCAAATGCTGAATCAGACAGCTTACTCTATTAACAAGAATAATAACAATGTCTCAACAGAGAGAAGGTAGATAACAAAGAAATAAAAGATTGAGGGAAAACTTGCTAAGATGTATTCCGTACTACACAGGAAAACAGAACAGAACCCAATAAATGATGTTTTCCACTGCAAACACAGTTGAGGCCTCCAATGAAAAATTTCTCATGACTGTCAATTCTCATTATTTTAATTCCATGTTTACCAGACAGCCTTTCTAAGCACTAATTCAGTCTCCCAGAAAGCTCAGCAAAATTGCTTATTTACAATTTTGAAGTCTAAGAAGTTCTGCAAAACAAAAGCTCTTTGTGAACGTATCTGGCAGTAAATCCTGATTTGAATGAACATAGTTTCACTTACCAACATGAATAGTCATTTTTTCTGCAGATATATTAATACATTTGATTATGGAGAAATTCACTGCATTCTTCCTACTACCTTTAGAAAATCTAAAACCTGCTGAATTCAAAGACACAGCTGTCTATCTCAGAAAGATTTTCTTAGGAAACTGCAGTGAGCAGGGATTTCTGCTTGGGTTTCTCTCTTTTCTCTTCCTTTTACAAAGAAGGCAAAGTAACTCTTTGCCCTTTGGTTTGCTGGGGTCATTTTTAGCCATGTGGACTAATGTCTGTTAGTCTCTACATATATTTTTAAAGAATAATTTCTCAAAACTGAAAAAAAGAAAGAAATAAAAAGCTGGACACGGTGGTACACACCTATAGTTCCAGCTGCTCAGGAGTCTGGAGCAGGAGGATTATAAATTCAAAGCCAGCCTGGGCAACTTAGTAAGACCTTGTGTCAAAATTTTTAAAAAAGGGGCGGGATGTAGCTCAGCGGTGGAGTACTTGCCTAGGACATATTGGGCAAGGCACTAAGTTCAACTCTCAGTACCACAAACAAAATCTTTGCAATGGAAAATGAGGTAAGTAGCACTTCCAGCTAATAAACATAAAATAAATGATCAATGTTTAATTGTTTATGACAACTATGCTGGAGATATAGAAAGTTTAAAAGGTAATCAACAAAGTTTTCCTTTCCCTCTGGAAAAATATAAAAATTGAAGCATCAAATAGACAAATTGAACCTAGAAAGCAAGATTCAAAAGAAAATAATCTATAATCATTTTATATCATAAAGTCTTACAGCATTTTAGAAATATTAATTTCCCTAATCTAAAAGACTTGACAGTGAGATTATCATGGACACTTTACAAACCACACATACTTTAGAGACCACATACACATATCACTCTCCCTCCCTAACAGACTCCTAACATCTTTTTCTTAATTTGTATAAATACAAGAACTTGTATAAATACAAAAACTTGTATTTTTTTATTTAAAAAACTATATAAACTCAAAATTTATTCTGTAAATATGCATTTTTATTCTCAAAATGAAATAAATATTTTTTTTTTTTGGTTTGCCCCCCAAAAGTTCACATCTGAAGGTTTTGGGCCCGGTACAGCAATGTGAGAGGTGGGAGGTCCTTTAAGGGACTGCACTTAGTGGGAAGTCCTTATATCACAGAGGGTACTGCTCTCAGGAAAAATTAAGGTAATTCTGTGACAGTGGTGTTATACAAGAGTGAGTCTGGCCCCTGAGCTCTCTGGCTTCCTGTCTCGAGATGTAATCTCCCCCTCCCAAATATATTTCCACCTCTGAGGTGACATTTCCCATCCACCCCATCCACCCCATCCACCACAAGGTGCTCAGCAGAGCCAAGCACCATGCCCCGGAACCTCCAGAACAGTGAGCTAAGTGAACCTCTTTTCTTTATACAGTTACCTATCCTCAGATATTTCATTATAACAAAAAATAAACTAATACACATGTTATGCTGCAAGGAGACAATGTTTCATATCTTCTTCCTTATCCTATTTTAGACCTTTGAAGATCATGATATGCCTAAATTTTTTTTAAAGATAAAGCCTGATACAGAAATCATAAATGTGCTGCATATCATCATTCAATAAACCACCAAAAACACACTACAGTGAAAAACAAGCAGAATAAGCAATACAACATTTGCATATGACCCATTCATACTTAGTAAATGTATCCCCCGCACATCCACATTTACTAATCAGAGCTAACGCATTCCTCTTCTTCCACAAGCTAAAATACAACCTACAAATCAAGAAGTTCAAAAGCAAGAAAATGAGGTCCCAAAATGAGGTAAAAGAGGTAACAATTATAAAAGCTAGCAAAATACCCATCCAACTCTAATTATACAAAGTTAAAGAAACTCTAAATATATGTCACATGCAACTTAATCACATATTTTTATCTGATAACCCATGTCAAAGTCATAAAGACATCCCTGGTGAGTGAAAAATGAATGGCTACATGAACTTTGCAGCATTTTCTCCTCCTAAAGCAAACACAACAAAACAAAAAGCAAATGTCATATTGTAACATGTAGACAGTCACACAAATATCAAGAATTAAACCTAGTCAGAAGGATTAAAGTACATTCCTTTGCAAAAGTGGTTAGGAACAACTAAACACCACTTTTTAAAAAAAGAGAACAGGGGGAGCGCCGGTCTTTGGGGTCTTGGGACCGGCAACTCACTCCCGGCCTC
>NW_004955432.1:13522042-13525252 GCF_000276665.1 Chinchilla lanigera | reverse complement strand
TGCTAAGTCCCCCCTATTATTATGTTATCCTTGTTTTACTCTTTAAAATTAAAAAAAAAGAGAACAGTTCCAGCACTATATTGCTACCTTCATTCTCCTAACTCCTAAACGTTAGTGGTCTAACTCTGACTACCTCCCTGTAAATGTTAGTGTCCTTTGACCACCCAATCTGGGTACTTTCATCCATGCCTTTGGACCACCAACTACAGATGATAAATTCTGAATCTCCATCTCCAACCACAATCTGTCTTCTGATTGTCAGAACAACAGATACCTTAGAACATCCCTACTTACCTATCCCAGTGGAATTTTTAACACAAATCTACCAAGTTCAATTTATTCTTCCACTTTCTGTTATGTACTTATTCTGGTTATTTATACCATAGTCTAAAATCTAAGAGTTATCTATTGTAGCTCCTCCCCACTCTCTAATCCTGTGTCATTCACTAATTAAATTCTATCCTAAGAAGGATAATTCATAAATCTATACTCTCTACTCTTACTGTCTTTGTCATTTTCAGGCATGCACATTTTTAGATTATTATATGAATCTCCTAACAGTTCTCCCTACCTTTAATGTAGTTTCTTTAAGCATTCCTCTATATTACTGTTAATGAGATCTTTCTAGAATATAACTTGAATCATTTCTATAGCTGCTTAGTATCTTTCAATGACCCAAAATAAAATCTAAAATCTTTAGCAAAATATCTTGCCACCACTTTATCATTTCCTAATTTTCCATATAGAACACTAAAGTACAATCACATCAATGCAGCTCTTATAAAAAGTTATCCTGTACCCCAATGCCTCTGTCTACTATTCCTCTTTCTGGACATTCCTCTTCTTTACATGGTAAGTTTAACTTGCTCAGGACTCAACTCAGTCACTGTATTTGATCTTCACCTTTTGCATTCCTCCCTGGTCCCACAGCACAGACTGTAAAATAGTATAATTATGTATTCTGCTCCACTAAACTTTGAACACTGTAAAATCAAAATGTATTTACTACTCATGTTTGTGTTCCTCAATGTCTATCACACTTCCTAAGAATAGTAAGCAATGGACACTATTTGTAGAATATTTAAGCCTTTTTACCTTTTTCTAAAAAATGGAATATCCATGGATAAACGTCCCACAATAGACACAAAGCAAGGCACATATTTAGAAAAAACAAAAGAAAGTAACCAATAAACATCCCACAATAGACACAAAGCAAGGCACATATTTAGAAAAAACAAAAGAAAGTAACCAAGAAGCCAATTGACATAAAGAAATGAAACAGAAGAAGGGAAATCAAATACATGGCTATCTTCACAGTAGATCCAAAGTACATACTGGTTTTTGCTCTCTGTCTTCCATTCACTCATCAATGTGTTTTATTCACTACTTAATCTTGAACACTTACTCTGAGTTCCTAGAAAACAGTTAAGTGGTAAATGGAATAACTAAAATGAACACATTACATAAATCAGTTAGTTTTCAAAACTAAGCCTAGTTATGAGACTCTTGTCTACCCAACCAAATTAGACTTCTTATAATTGCCTTCTAAAACACTCGACAGTGAGATTATCATGGACACTTTACAATCCACACATACTTTATAACCATGTACACAAATCACTCTCCCTAACAGATTCCCAATATCTTTTCCTTAACTTGTATTTTTTTATACAAGTATTTGTCTAAATATAAGAACTTGTGGAAAAAAACAAAAACTTGTTTTTATATATTAAAAAACTATATAAACTCTAAATTTACTCTGTAAATATACATTTTATCCTTAAAATGAAATAAATATTTTCCTCTAATTGGTCCATGAACAAAAACTTCTCCAGCTGAATTCTCTCTACCATATGGCTATTTTCTATGATCACAAATGAAGAGAATTAGAGAAATCTTAATTCTAGGCCTTCTAGCATTCTTGATCCTTCCCCTTTTCTTTTATTAAATGGTACCCATATTCAACTTTCCCCAATGACATAAAACAAATTCAGAATCATTCAAGTACACAATTAATTTTCAAAGTATGTGAGTCTCTAAGACCAAAGCCCACATAGCATATTTAAAAGGCACATTAGTATTATTCTCATTTAGCCTGAAATAAACATAAGCATCAAGCTAATAAGATCCAGGTAATATGGACTAAATTTGGGAAAGTCCAGTGTTATTCTCAAGCAGCTTAACATAAATTGAGATATGAATATAGATATACACTATTATCAACTGGTTTAAACTATCTTTCCACAGCAGCCAGTTCTTTAACTATGGGACCCCAGCTCCATGGAATATTCTTTTATTTATTCTGAAAAGTGAGTGAAAAGGGGTCAACAATGGGAAACATGGGACACCTCTTCCCTACAGAAGCATTCCAATTAATAAATTCAGAAGAAATGAAGGAAATAGGAAATCACCTGGAACACAATGGCAAAGTCCATCAATGAATGCCAAAATTAGTTGGCAAAGCTTCATGAGAAACAGGTTATCTGCATGGCATTAGAGTCCCTGAACCAAAAAATGCCATTAATTTTAAAAAGAAAAATACTGACTGTTTTAGTACATTTTCTGTGCTATAACAAAATGCCTAATGCTAAGTAATGTATAAAGAAAAGAGGTTTTTAGCTCACAGTTTAGGTAGTTCAAGAGCATGGCACTGGAACCTGTTTGGCACAGGCAAGGGTCTTTTAGCTACATCACACTATGGTGCATGCCATTAGAGTGGAAGTACATGATAGAAGAAAAGATCACATGGCTACACAGGATGTAAGAAAGATTCAGGGCCAGACTCATCCATTTTATAGTGATCCACTCTCACAGGAACTATACTACATTAATCTTGTGTACTGTTAATTGCAATGTTAATTCAATGAAGCTAAAAGATATGTAAACTCTATTCTGTCTGTAAATCTTCTGTGAGTCTAAAATTATTTCAAAAGAGTTAAAACAGAAAAACTAAATTTCTGTTAGCAAGCCTTCTAGGTTGAGCAATACATTACCCAGCTTTTTCTTATACCTTCTCTGTCCTTTAATTTATTATCAATTTATATTCAGTTTCTATTCTTCCTTACATTTTCCCTAAGAACATTCCAAGTTCTTATACTATAGGGCTTCTTATAGTCTTATCTCTTCCTCACCTTTCTGTCTGGCCACAAACTGACCTAACTTAAAGATATTGCTTAACAAACACCTGAGTATCTCAAAGCTTCATTACAA
>NW_004955432.1:13517808-13519642 GCF_000276665.1 Chinchilla lanigera | reverse complement strand
AAAAAACTTCATTATAAAATGAATAAAAGGAATATGAACAGGAAAGAAAAAGTCAAACTACCTTCATTTGCAGAGGATATGATCCTTTACAGAGAAAATTCAAAACAACTCCACCAGAAGACTCTTAGAGCTACTAAACAAATTCAGCAAAGTGGCAAGATATGTACAAAATCAACACACAAAATTAATAGCATTCTTATATACTAATACTGAACCTATTGAACCTAGGCATTGCTCTGCCAGATTTTACAAAGCTACAGAAGAACAAAATCAAGGAAAACAATACTATTCATGCTAGTGTCCCAAAATACATACATACATACATATATACATACATACATACTAAAACTAGATACAGTACTTAAGAATTTACCTATCCAAGGAAATGAAAGACCTCTATAACAAAAACTTTAGTCCTCTGAAAAAAGAAAAATATTGACTAAGACATTAGAAAATGGAAAAAGATATCTTCTGTTCTTGGATAGGCAGAATCAATATTGTTGAAATGGCCACATTATCCAAAATGACATAGATTTAATGCAATTCCTATTAAAATACTAACAGCATTCTTCACAGAACCAAAAAAAAAAAATCCTAAAATTTATATGGAACCATAAAAGACCCAGAATAGTCAAAGAAATTCTCACCAAAAAGAGCAATGCAAAAGGCATTGCTCTGCCAGATTTTAAGCTATACTAAAAGCTACAGGAATAAAAACAACATCGTACTAGTACAAAAACAGACATGCAGATCAATGGAATAGAAGACACAGAAATAGCCCTTGCACCTTTAGCTATGTGATCTTTGACCACAGGACTGAAAAAAAACACTGGAGAAAAGATAGCCTCCTTAACAAATGGTGCTGGAAAATCTGCTTTAAACATGTAGAAGAATGAATTTAGGCTCACGTCTCTCATTCTATACTGAAATCAAATCAAAATAGATTCAACACTTAGATATAAAAGCAAAAACACTGACTCTGATGGAAGATAAAATAGGTAAAACACCTGAAGGCACAGGTATAGGCAGTGACTTCCTGAACAAAGCCCTAAATCCACAAGAAACAATGCCAAGAATCAATAAATGGCATTTTACCAAATTAAAAGTCTGCAGTACAAAAGAAATAATCAAAGTAGTGAAAAAGACAAGATGGAAAAAAAATTTTTGCAAGTTACTCCTCTGGTGGAGGACTAATACCAAGGATACATAAAGGACACACACACAAATATTCAACCCAACAAAGAGTCATCAAAAAACAGGCAACTGAAATGAACAGACACTGACTGCTCCCCACCGAAAGTACAAATAACCAGTAAGGCCAGTATGGAGGTGCTCACTTGTTTTCCCAGCACTCAGGAGGCTGAGGTAGAAGAACTGCAGCAAGTTCAAGGCTAACCTGGGTTACACAATGAGTGCAAGGCCAAAGTGCAAGGCCAAAGTGAACTACAGAGTGAGACACTGTCTCAAAACAAAACAAAAAGTACATGAAAAATGTTCAGCATCAGCATCTTTAACCACTAGAGAAATGCAAATCAAAACAATGAAATTCCATCTTACTCCTGCTAGAATGGCTATCCTCATGAACTCAAAAACCAAAGCATGCTGGTGAGGAAGCAGGGAAAAGGAACCCCTCTACACTGCTGGTGGGAATATAAACTAGTACAAACACTATGCAACTCAGTATATAGACTCCTCAAAAAACTACAAATAGAATTTCCACTTGATCCAGCTGTGCTTTTCCTGGGTGTCTTTCCAAAAGAGTTAAATCATCATATGACAGGGATATATGTACATCCATGTTTATAGCATTGCAATTCACAGCTAATTATGGAAA
>NW_004955432.1:13509910-13517034 GCF_000276665.1 Chinchilla lanigera | reverse complement strand
CATCTAAGGAAAAGCCCAGGGACAACCAGGGAAAGAGTTCCTATTTCAAGTGCAAGAAGATTAGACACTGGGCGCAGACTGCACCCAGCCTCTACCCGAGCCCTGCTCTGCATGTGCCCCACTCATGGTCCTGCATGTTTGACTGCCCCTGGTACCAGAGAGGGGCTGGCCCAGCAAAAACCATCATTTCCTGCTCTGACAACTGCAGAGGCCCAAGGGAACCTGTAATGTCTCTATTCACGGACATCACCATCTCCTCTGAGGAACCCTAGAATGTCATGGATGAGCCAATTCAACCACGTATAGATATAAGGGCAGCTCCTTCTGTCTTGATTTCCTTCTCTGGAAAAACGCTCCTCCAGGTCCATAGCCATAGTTGGGGTCAATGGGACCCCTAGGCAGAGATTCTTCATTCCTGCTGTGATGTGTCACTTTGAAGGTTAAATATTTAACCATAAGTTTCTAATTGTCCCACAGTGTCCTGCTACTTTGCTAAGAAGAGACTTATCAGCTAAATTGGGGGCAACTCTCAAATTCCAGCTAAGGCCCAAACAGATTTTATTTGGTGGACTACACCAGGTTTCCTTGACCAAATTAGCCAACAAGTGGATCTTGCTACATGGTATAATGGAATAGTCCGATAGGACAAATTCTGCTATCGCTATAATTTTGCGAGTAGTTATAAGACTGAAAAACCCCAGCCGGTTTCCTAACTGAACACAGCACACAATCAAGGAGAGGCACATCAAGTCATCCAGCCTCTCATATACAAGCTCCTCAAATACAGACTTGTGAAGTTGCTGGTCCCCTTGTAATAGTCTGATTTTCCCTGCAGTAAAGCCCACAGGAGAATACTGGATGTTACAAGACCCCCACGTCATTAGCAAGGCTGTCATTCCAATCCAGCCTCTAGTGGCAAATCCATATACAATTCTCTCCCAGATTCCAAAAGACACTAATTGGTTCTCGGTCTTAGATTTAAAGCATGCATTTTTCTCCACCCCTCTCCACTGACAGCCAATTGCTGTTTGCCTTTGAATGTGAAAATCCCATTTCAAGAGAGAAGCAGCAATATACTCACAGTTCTCCCACAAGGGTATGGAGACACTCCTCACCTTTTTGCTTGGGCACAAGAAAAATACTCGAGGGACTTAAAGCTTAAACAAAAGAACCATCCTACAGTATGCAGATGATATTCTACTGTACTTTGTAGCTGTCGGTCCACTCAGGGGGCCCAAGGGAGACTTTTGCAGGTAGGACCCCAAGGTTAAAGACATCAGCAACAACAGCAGGCAGCGCAGAGCAGAGCAGAGAGCCACAGCGAGAGCTAGAGAGCCGCCTGTGTCTTTATTGTACAACTCTTACGCAGTTTGTTATCTCATATTTACATTCTCACATGTGCCGTAACCAGCGCATGCGTGCTTGCCTGCGCTAAGTCACGGTTACGTAACTCTATCCCACTGAGCACCTGCGCTAGACGACTGGGGTCACATCTTCAGGTGTCCTCAGACATCTCTGAGCTTTGAAGCTGAGTGGTTCCCCGCAGCAGCCCAACTCAGAAATTATCTAACTTTAACACTGTACACACTCTCAACTTTCTAGCTAAGAAGAGACATAAAGTCTCCAAAGAACAAGGCTCAGATATCCCTAAAAAGTTACTCCCGCGAACCTCTGGAAGACTTGAGATTTCTCTTCAAAATTCAAGGTTTCTGTCTTGCCACAGGAAGCCTGGAGATCTGATTTGCTCCTCATATTTGGGCTAATAATAAAGATCAGTGGTCATTAACTTTTTATTCACTGTTTCCTGACAGCTTTTCCCTTCTTCAACGCAGCTAGTGAGTCACAGCGCCCCAGAGCACACGATCCCCAGTAGGTAGGGTCTACCGCCCCTCCTAGCTTGAGGGAGCTATAAGAGACAGAGCTCTCCACTCCCTTAGCACGCTGCAAAGACTTCTGGGGATTTGTGTCTCGCAGAGGGAAATGAGACAGGCAATCAGGGTGTGGCAAAAGCTGGCTGGACAAGCTGGCGTGACCTGTGAACTAGAGGATCCCGGATACATGGGCAGAGCAGTTCCCAAAGCCCTGCACGTGGACTTCCGGCAAGAACTGGAGCAGGTTTCAATAGGATGGCCGCGACCTGACAGTGGCCTGTGGCGTGGAATCCTAGCACGGCCCCTCAGGACCCGTATGTAGAAGTTCAAACGGGTTTCCTCGAGATTTAGACAGCATAAAAAAGCACACTGACCATGAAGACTTTCCTATCATAGCTTGGCATGATAGCTCATAGTTTCCCGGACCCGTGTGTACTTTTATCATCCCTCTTACCCTTTTACTATCTCTACTTGGCCCAAGCTCGCTCTTCAGAGCCAGTTTCTCGCTCACCCTTCACTTTTCCTTTCTTGAATAAATTTTACCGCTGTTTTCTGCCTGTTGCGTTCAATTCTTTGTTCAAGATGAGAAAATTTTAGAATCCAGCTCCAGAAGGAGAGGCAAGCAACGCCAAACCCAGTCACATTTAGTTGCCCAGGCACTTTTTAGAAGCAAGCTACCCCATAACACCCATAACCCATATAATCCCAACTACTTGGGCAGCTGAGCAGGAGGATTACAAGTTCCAGGCCCCTGGGCAATGTAGCAAGACCCTGCCTCAAAAAGTGCCGAGGCTGTGACTCAGAGATCCCTGGGTTCCATCCTCGGAGGGAAGGGAGAAGCCCACAATTATGTGGTCCACAATTGAAAAGAATACACTTCCTGGCTTGGGGCAAACAGATGACATGCAGTATGTCACGACTTTCAGCAAAGTTCTAGCCAGCAACTTTGCAGGGTGAGGAACTGCCTACCTCTGTCTCATACCAAACAGCTTCAGACTTGTGAGTACTAACTAAAACGTCCTTTAATTTCCAATTCTATTCATCTGTTTACATACACAAACTAGAAGAAGAAACAGCGCAGGACCCTCAGGTCCACGAAATACTCTCAACAGCTTTTCTCGTCCACTAAAAAAAAAAAAAGTCAAGTCAACTTGAAAAAGTCAAGTCAACAAAAAAAAAGTCAACTCCTTAATTCACGTGCCTCCTTAAGACAGCGCAGTGCTGGGTGATACAGCAAAGTCCTCACTTCGGACCCTAAAGAAATCAAGCTTCCCCTGGCTTAATTTGAACCAGCGCTTTTATTTCTACAGTTTGTGATTGCCAGCACAGCGTTTTTATGTTACGTGATTTCTGTATTGGTCCAGTGAGAAAATTACCAAGAGCTTGGGATTAAAACAATAATACTAAATCACGGAAACGGGCCACTAAGTCTAGAGGAGCGAACCATTGGCTCATTAGTAGGTATGTGCTGCGCGGAAAGGCAAAGGGAGGGTCGAAAGCTGGCAAGCGCTGGGCACTTAAGGGTGAAGTCGGTCACCTGCGTGTTGTGCCACCCTGCCCATCCTGCGCCTGGCGTCTGCAGGAACTCCCAAAGCTGAACTGGAGACTCTGATGTAAGGGATCTGCTCCAGCGAGGAGCGCGCGCCAGACACTGGAGGGCGTGGGGGACGGGGCTGAGGTTGGAACTGCAAAAGTGTTCTCCGTACAGCTTTACGGGTTTTTTATTGTTGCTGTTGTGCTGTGTTTTGTCTTTTTTGAGACAGGGTCTCGCTATGCGGTTCGGGCTGGCCTTGAGCTCACTTTGTAGCCCAGGCTGGTCTCGAACTCGCAAGGATCCTCCTGCCTCAGCCTACAGGTACTGGGATTACAGGCGCGCGCCACCACGCCAGGCCAGCTTTACGGTTATAATTCGAAGGTCTGGGGTGAAATAAAGGGGGCGTCACTTGCCTCCCATTCCTGCAAGAAACGCTGGGCGTCCTCAGAACCAACGGTCTTATGTCTCCTAAATTCCTCCTTTACGTACTGGTCTCCCAGGGCTTTGAGATCCAAGGGCAGAAGCCGGTGCAGATGCAAGATGCGCCTATACAAGGCCCGGACCCGCGAAACGTGCCTCCCCGGCATTGCACCGCGCGTGGCTCTCCAACGGCGCCTGCGCAAAATGGGCGCGTCTCCGCGACCCTCCCCTTCCCCCAACCAGAAGCCACCAAGGGGAGAACCGGAAAGCGCTCGACCTTCATCCGGTTTGGTCCGCCCTACAATCAGGTCCCTCCGGAAACTCGCGCTTGGCGGAGGATCGAAAATGGGCGGATCCTTCTCTGTTGGAGCGTGGCCTTTGTGAAGTTGTTGGAGTTCATCGCGTCGTTTCTGCCGGGCTGTGGCGTTGGCGTCTGTGCCTTGTTGCTTGACCCTACCCCCGCATCATCTTTTCCACTCAGCTGCGTCCCTTTTCTTCCTATTAAAGGCCCAAGTCGCCTCTGCTGTGGAAGAAGTACTGGGAGGACTTTTAAGTGTACTGGCTCCAGGGCCACCATCCTAAAAGATTCTGATTGGTCGGAGATTAAAAACGAATCGAGAAGTTTACAAAGTTCCACCTTTTGCAAAGGTGACACCGAAAGTGAAACTTCTTTCTACCTTGTCCTCCTCATCTCACATTCAGTCCTTCAGCAAATGCTTCTGGCTTCACCAACAAAATATATGCAGAAATCAACTATTTTTCGTCTTCTACTCTCCCCAAATCATCGATCTTCAGCTGGATATAGTGGATTTCCTTATCTGTGCTCCTGCTTTGGGAAGTGACTAGCTTTGGTCGCGATCCACCTAAACCTAAACTGTAAATCAGATCGTGTTATTCCTGTGCTAAAAAGAAAAATCTTCCGGTGACCTCTTATCAGAGTAAAAGCTAAAATCTTCCTGACCGTTCAAGCTCTGTTTTTCTGCTGCTTCCTTAGTGAGCCAGTTCCAGCCACACTGACCTGTAGCTCTTGGTTCATCTCTGCAAAGGTCCCACACTCTCCCAGCTGAGGGCCTTGGCCAGTCCCTCTGCTCGGACAGTTTTGTCACCCCTGTTGTCTTCGATAACTCTTCCTTTCATTCAGGTCATTACTTCCAGACCCTGCTAATGAAACCCACCCTAGCGACTCTTATCTGAAGCCTGCGTGGAATTGCAACATCACCGGGCCAAGAATTCCCTGTGGGCTTCCTCTGACATTTTTTCTCAATAATATTTATGTACAGTATTTTACTTAATCGTTTCCTTTCGGTTTCTCCTCTACTAAAATGAGAGGCGATGGATCCACACTGGCTATCAGTGATCTGTACTAATCATACAGTAAATATTTGTTGAATTAAAGTTCATTAACGGTGTCAGGTGCCTCATAGCCTTGCTGGTGGACAAAAGACAAAAGCGCAGAGAGTTCTGTAATTCTCGCACAAACCCCAGCCTTCTGTCTCTGTGAAGACTTTTTTGATTTTTTTTATGCCCATATCTTGTACCCTGAGTAATACTTTGAAGTTGACGATATGCAGTGTATTAACTTTGTCATTCTCCTATTCTTTGTTATGAAATTCTGCTTTATCTTTACTCCATAAAATAAAAAAAATTTTAGAAAGACTTTTGAAAATCAAGATTCACACACCCATGCAGACTTACTCATTTTATTATATTTTTCAGAGCCTAGCACACTACCTCACAAAAAGTAAACACTCCAAATTTGTTGCTTTGAACAGAGTTTTTCCTTTTGCTTAAATTTAAGGAAAATATGTGTTTAAAAGAACACAACATTTTTTAAAATGAGTTTAATTTGGTATTATGACAAACCACATTGATGGCAGGATTTGAAGGGCAATGTGGTTATTTTATTTCAGGAAATTTTTCTAACCATACTTCATCTGTTAATATCCCTGTAAATTGAAAATTAATTTCTCGCTCCAGTTTCCTTTTCTTTCTGGTTTCCTTTGGGGTTAAAGTACATGCATTATAAATACTTCTTTCAGAGCCAAAGCTCTTATAAAAATGTGGAAAAAGTATTCTGCCAATAAATTAATAAAAAAAAATAATAAAAGACTTACTTCAGTCTAAAGGAAAGAAAAAAGGTCCACAAAACACTGAGAAGACAATGCTCAGCATTGGAGATGATAGGCCAGAAATAATCTAAAACACGATAGTGTGGTTAGTCCTTGAGACAAGGAATGAAGCAATAATAAAATTATTCATTTTAAAAAATTTTTTTAACAATAGGATAAATAGTGAGATACACTGAGAGAAAAAAAAATTCTGTTTTTCTAACCTACCAATTTACTTTCCATCTCATGGTGAATCAGCCATGAGCTGAAAACTAGATCTGAGTTGAGTTACTGGCCACCAGTCCAGATTAATACATTTCATGCAGGCCTTTCCTTCATATTTTCTCTGTGTGTGATTCTTTTTCCTCTGTGTTACCAATGGGGTCGTTGACTACTCTATGCTTGTATTTTCTGATATCTCAAATGAGCCAGAGTAAGTAATTCTCAGTATCTGCCACCAATATAATCCACTGATAATCATCATGGATTATATTGGTGGAGGATATGGATAACTATTCCTCTAATCATGAACTCCCTGGTTCCTTCAAATATTTGTAATGTAAAAGATGACAAATATCCATTCAAACTCCTTTGGAAAGATATGTTTAGGAAAAAATGAGGAAACACCTCAAACTATTAACAGAGTAAGCACCTATACTCATAGGAAGATCAGTGCAGCGATTGCACCATTTGAAGTGGTACTTGTGTGGACTACCTCCCAAACAGAGGACCAAAAGGCAGCCAGAGAGGGTTTTTGATAAGCAGAAAGAGAATTTTCAGATGAAAAAAGAAATGGTGAACACTGAAAAATGATTGGAAAAAGAAAGGGAACGCCTGCATAAAGGATACTGAATTAATACTTTGCATTATAGAACTCTAGTCTTCACACTGAAAATGTGGAAAATAAGTCTTACTTGCCAATAATGTTAAAGTGTTTTGCTCTACGACATAAATAAGAGATTGGGGAGTCAGATAAACCAGTGGTAAAAGGTTTGGATTTTTTTTTTTTTATGTTGCTAGGTAAGGAAATAGCACATTCACAGACTTGGGTTTGATTACTAGGTGGTTCAGTTGTGAATTTATGGTTACTCAAATTCCAAATTCTAAATCACTGAGAACAGTGAAAAGCCTTGGGCAAGATGTAGCTTTCCTCCTTTCCCACCATGAGAATTAGGGATGTCACTGCACTGA
>NW_004955432.1:13453455-13506622 GCF_000276665.1 Chinchilla lanigera | reverse complement strand
ATGCCCTACCATTTAGTAAGAATAAAGGAACAGAGAGGATATGTACCATGAAGATATCTTGCCTGTTTGGGTATCTTAAATGGATGAATATCCTTTGTTTTGCACCTCTGTCAGCCACCAAAAGGCACTCTCCTTTCTCTTTGCCCCAAGATTTCATGTCCGTTGCCCTCACTGGAGGCAGCCACCTGGAGCACCCCAGCTAATCCCTCAGCTGTCTTCCAGGACCCCAAACTCACGCTCTTCTTGCAGGTGTGACAATATTCTTATCACCTTCACCTGCTACTTCCTCTTGGGCTCATCTTATGAGCCTAATTGTCTTTTTCAAGGAGGTCCCACATACTCTCCACTTCTTAAGGACTTCTCAGTTTCTGACTATTATGAATTATGAATTATTATTATTATGAATTGTTACTTTCCTATCAATTTACAGCTTTTAAAAGTATATCTTTATCACATTTCTAAAGATTAACAGGAACTTTCCACAGACCAAAGACTAAAACAAGACCCATGTCTCTCACCATGCACTAACCTAAAATCAGAATGCATCAAAGATCTAAATATTAAATCAGAAACACTAAATCTGCTGGAAGAGAGAATAGGTAGAACTCTTGAAGACATAGGTGTAGACAGAGGCTTTATGAACAAAATCTCGATTGCATTGGAAATATTACAAAAAATCAACAACTAGCATCTCATCTTATGAGAAAGCTTTTGCACAGCAAAATAAATTCTCAACAGAAGGGGCTGGCGATTTAGCTCAGCAGCACAGCGCCTGACCAGCAAGTGCAAGGTCGTGAGTTCGATCCCTGGTACCAGAATAAATAAATAAATAAATAAATAATCAACAGAGTGAAGATGCAATCCATAGAAGTAGGAAAACTTTTTGCCAGCTGTTCCTCAGACAAATGACTAATATCTAGAATATAGAAAAAAAGTCTGACACCCCCAAATTTAAAGACCTAATCCAAAAATAGGATTCTGAAATGAACAGGCATGAAAGCTATGGTGTGGATCCATTAAATATTACTTATAGTTGTAAAAACCAGAAGCAAACCTAATCGTCTAACACCAAGGAATTAAGCAGGTTATGAAATATCTATACAACTGAATATTTAATATATTTTAAATAGTGTTCATTATGATATTTTCAAGGCAAAAAGTGCACCAAAATCAGGATACAAATATATTTAAGTACATTTTAGTCACTAAGATAAGTACAAAAAAAAAGAAACACCAGAAACAAATACAGTAAAACATTTATAGCACTGTTTCTGGTAGGATTGTGCAGATACTTCCCAATTTTGAACATTAAATTGAGTCTCTTTCATATTTTTCTCTTTTTGGGTTTTTTTTTCCAGTACTGGAAATTGAACTCACAATCTTGCGCTTGCCAGGCAGGCGCTGTGCCGCTGAGCTAAATCCCCAGCCCCTCTTTCATAATTTTCAAAAGCTGTTAAAAACTAAGAATTTGTGTTATTTTCAGCATTGCATAATAATCTTCACAAAAAATTGATCAAAATCTAGATCGTACTCAAAAAAGCATCAGCGAATTTTTTAAAGCCCCAATTTCATAAATCTTATTCTCTGACTCCAGGCACAAATTAGAAATCATAATGAAGGTTTACATTACAAAGGACAACCATTCAGAAGTTCTAAAACGTTTCCCTACAGAAATATTAGAGTAAACAAAAGGAACATAACCGTGTGTAGCACATATTCAGGAGAGACATGGAAAGACTGAAAATGAAACAAAACCATGTAGATCTCACTGCGTGATGTTGTAACCTGACCAAAGTGCCGCCATCCTGTTCTGTATGCGCCGTTTCCCCTCACCCTCCAGTCACCCACTGTACCCTCAAAACCCCCTACTAAAAATCCTCTGCTACAGTCCCCAGGCAATGCAAAACCACAAGAGCCAACTTGTTAACTTGATGTTCTTGTGAAAGGCTTGGTTCTGAGAATTATAACCACCAAAAGTACCTAGCACTCTGCAAAGACAAGATCTGGGTATTGAATGTCCCCCCTTTGTGGTTTCTCACTTTATAAGCTCCTTGCTGCTTCTCCTCAGTGCGCAGCAGCTTGCAGAGCCCCTCTGTACTCTGTGCCGCTGGGTACCAGCTTAAATAAAGTGCTACTTTTTGCAAAGAGACGTCTCATTCTTTTGGGGGTCCTTTTCCTCAGTAGAGCACGTGATACATTTATTTTGGTACTCAGTGAAGAAGGTATTATAGATACCTTTAAGTTGAGGCTGTAACAAAGGAAAGATCTTAGGGGTTTTCAAAAAAGAAAAACAATATGAGAAACAACACTGAACCTGTGTCATTGAAATACTGCAGAAAACAAGCTGATTAGAGTATCATATCATTAACTCCAGGCAGTAGTAGAAAACATGCCTTAAAAAGATTAAAAATATTTGTTCGTATCTAAAAAGAATACTATGCATGATCTAGTTATGAATCTAAAAGAATATATATATATATATTATTCTGAATCTAAAAGAACATATATGTTTACATATATTTAGAAAGTTGTGTAACTTCCGGCCCCAATTTTCAAAATCTGATTTTAGAGATGGTGACATTGGGGCCAGTGAAGTTACACAACTTTCTAAATTGAACGAGTTTAGGTCATAAATAGCCTTAAAGGGTACACACGCTGCTCACCATCTACAGGGTAGGAACTACCGGAAACTTTGAGCCAGGAGGACATGATAGGAGCAATCCTTTAAAAAGAATAATCTGGTAGCCATGTGCAGAATAGATTCTTGAAAAAGTAAATTAATTCAGACCTTCATTCAAACAAAGGAAAGTCCTTGCTTGACCCCATAGTGACAACATGCCATGTACTGAAGAATATGATCAACTCAGCTGTCTGCAACTGAATTAAAAAGAGACCAGAAGATTACCAGGGATGATGACCTGGAGGTAGGCGGAGCTGCAGGAGTACAAGTACGAGAGGATGAAGAACAAAGGATTTAAGAGCTAACCAGATTTGAGCAAATGGAAAAAGGACTGAATCAAAGAGGCCTCCACACTTCCTTCTGTAGATGCAAGAGATAAAGACAGAAAAGCCAGGAGGAAATACAGCTTATGGAAATGCATTTTATCTTAGTTACACAAGTTTCAAGGGGCTGCCTATCCCACATGAAGAATTAAAAAACTGCCTAATGGTGTAGTGTTATCGCCTAGTGATCAAAGCCAGTGGTTCTCAGCTTTCATTGTATATTCCAGTAACTTGGAAAATTAGCAAAAGTAAAAGTAATAATACTGATTATTAAGCCTTACTCCAAACCCCTTGAAGTAGGCCTCACTCCAATTCTGCCCAAGTAGGGCTAAGGCACTGATATTTCTTAGACATTCCCCTCAAGATGATTCCAATGCATTGACAAGATTAAATCAGTCATGTAACTTCTTACCTTAGAGACACTTGAGTTCATAAATAGATGCTGGAGAGATCGAGACACTGCTATACATTGTTTATTAAATGTTTAGCCTTCTCAATTATAAAGGACCCTGTAAATATGAAAGAAACAAAGTTATGTATATAGTTAATCATATTTCAAAGTGAAAATTTTTGCTGAGGAAGAGATGGAAAGTGAAAATAGCAGAACCCTCACTTTGAGTGACAGCCACATTTTTCAAACAAGAGTGATTGTAACTTGCAGACTGTCTGAAGAGTGCAACCCAGAGTTTTCCCTCATGCTACATGCCCATACCACATTTCTCCAAGAAAGCAATTAAAGCTTCCCAGATAACAATAACGTCAGAAAACAGCTGAGTTATACAAGCTTGGCACACTCAGTAAACATTCATGAAATCTCTATCATCTGTACGTTCTTCCTTCCTACTGTCCTCCAACTCGAACCTCCTACCAGGACCCTTGATTACATAACTCTTGTTAGCAGCATCTTTCCATCCCTGTCATCTTCAATTATTCTCTGCCTGGTATTATTCCACTGAGTTCATAAAATTTGTGAGAGTATCTCAGGTTCAAAAGTATCTCCTCATCTCTTGTGCCTTTCTCTTACACTACCGTCCTATTTCTCCTTTCCGTTCATTGGCAGACTCGCCAATTCATATTGCTACTTTTTCTACCTCCATACCCACTCCCCATTTAAATTCTTTTAATCAGATGTTGGTCCCTCTCCTCCTCTGAAATCGCTTTCTTTAAAGTCACTAGTCACCTGCTACTGTTCACACATTTACCCTCTCCAGACCCTATAGACACCATTTACATCTTTAACCTCCACACGTTTACTCTATCCAGATAATTTCACCTCGAGGATCCATTGCCCCTGTCTCCTTAGCTGGCTGTAATTCTTCTACCTCACAAGTGTGAGCTTCCAACGCTCAACCAAAGGTCAGCAACCTGTTTGTGCCCTTGTCCTGGCCACTGTCTCCAGCAACTGGTGCAGCTCTGCTGCCCTCACCTGGCTAAATCCACTCTAATCACTCGGAGCCCTTCCTGGAAAACCACCAGAAAAGCCTGACCAACTTTCTCACACACATATATAACGCTGTTATGATTTGTGTCTGCATGTCCCCCCAAACCCTCATGCAGTCATGGGGTGGGCTTCTTGATTTATAATTGATTCAAGGTCCAATTTTGGAATTATGGGTGTGAGCGCTCCACCTGCCCTGGAGCAGATAGTTTGCATACAGTGTAAGGGAGGGAAAGAGGCTGCTTGCCGCTGCACCTCCCTTTTGCTCTTGTTGCTTTGCTATCTTCCACTACGATGAACAGTTGCCTTCTGCCTTGTGCCACTCTGCCTTGGAACCAGCCGAGTGTGGACTGAAACCTCCACAGACTGTGAGCTAAATAAACCTTTCCTTTCTTAATTCTGGGTGTCAGGTATTTTGTCTCGGCAGTGACAGAAAAGTAACCAGGACAAACCTCTACCCTTGTTGTCTATCTAATCAGTGCATTAGTCCAAATAGGATGTCCTTCCATCCCTTCAGAGTCCCTGTCCCAAAAAATATTCATCTTTTTCTTACCAAAACCCTCCTCTCTACACTATCCTTCAATTTACCTAGACTCACAACTTGGGTGGCATCTGTGAAAATTTTCCTTTTCCTCATGTATCTCATTATTGAAGATTCCTTGTTGAGATAAGACTTGTTTTGTAAAGCAGTCATTATTTTCCTTGTTATTGTCTACCTAAACTCTGTATACCTCCCTTAAAATATTCCAATAGTATTCCAATGATACCTCCTTTCCTTAGTGTTTTTCTAATTAATAGAACATAAAAATCAAGTTAATCTTTTTGACACATGACCTTACTGAGGTGTTCCCCCTAGTTCAAACCCTGCTTCAAAGTTTCCCATTATCCTCAGGGTAGGTCTGTGTCTCCTAAGACATAAAACTTGATATAAGATCACACTGAAGTCAAAAGCAAGATTTGCAGCTGAACTGTTGTTAACCCACTCTCATTGTATTGTGCATGACATTTCTGAATTTGAAAGGAAAAATCTAATTAAAGATTCAAAGATTTTAACTCCAAAAGGCCATTACACTTTTACCCTGCAGGAAGAAAATGTTAATAATATATAAACATGAAAAAAAGAGTTCTCTGACAAAGGAAATCAAAAGAAGTTATTCCCCTACTCTTCCCCCTCTGTAAAACTAAACAAATTTATAGTATGTATTCCGTATTCTCACAAATTTAAATGATTAAATCATTCAAGTGTATTCCAGTTCAGTTCTTTTTTAACATGGTGACTTTGGACTAATTGTTTAATCTGTCTTGACTTCAATTTCTTCCATTTACAATGAGAGCAACTTCATGTACCTTGAAAGTTCTTGGTGCAATTGAATGATTTACAGTAATAGGTAAAAAAGCATTTACATTAATTAGTGCCTGACACATAGGAAGTGAGATTTATTATTGATGATGACAATGATAATAAAGATGAGAATATAAATTGATAGCAAGCTCCACTCTATTTTAAGAAATAAGGGTTTCAAATAATTCCAACTTTAACACATAATATAGTTAGGTATATGAAATTTGAATTAACTGAAATAGTATGTAATAGAATCAGACTGTGACTACCTAAATCATTTTTGTAGGGTTTTGGGTTTGTTTTGTTTTGTTTTTTTGACACAGGGTGTTACTGTATAGGTTAGGCTGGCTGGCTTTGAATGCACTGTGTAGCCCAAGCTGGCATTAAATTCATTGTGATCATCTTTCCTCACCTCCTGAGTGCTCCTGAGGCATAAGTTTTTCTCTAGCACTAGTCAGATGAATTTGATGGATAAAAATTGTATATATTTAAGGCTGTAGAATTTGGTTGAGGAACAAATGATTAAACTACAGGGCAAAAACATGCAAGCTCTGTGAGAAGCGAATGGTTAAACAACAAGAACTTTAGTGAAGCATGTTGTGCCTGACCTCCTAAAATGAGTTTGGAAACATTCCATCCTCTTCAATTTTGTGGAAGAATTTGAGAAGTTGTGATTTTAACATGAAGTATTTTCCCAAAGATTCGTGTATTGAGGACTTTAAGCCCCAGTGCAATATTTTAAATGCTATTGTTTTCTTAACTTCCTACTTGGGTTGTTTGTTGTGAATGAATAGAAACAAAACTGAATCCTGAATCACTTCAGAGGTAGGACCTAGAGAGGGGATTGGATAGTGAGGCACTAACTTCATAAGTGTGTTCTCTATTGGTGAGTTGAAAGCTGAATTGGCTATTTGGAGGTGGATTTCAGTTGGAAGAAGTAGGTCATGACTTTAAAGGGTATATCTTCCCTCCAGCCCCTTCCTCTCTGGCTTTGCTCCTTTCTTCCATCATCTTGGCTGGTATGAAGTGAGCAGCTTTACTCCATTACATCTTTCCACCATAATGTATGCCTTGGCCCACAGCAATGGAAGCAGCCAGCCAGAGGCTGAAGCCTCTGAAACCGTGAGCCAGAGTAAATCTTTCCTCTTTCTTTAATTCATTTGTCATAGGTGTTTTGTCACAGCAAGGGAAAGGGGACTAATATGAAAGGGTTCCTATTATTTCTTCATTAAATGTAGAATTTACTAGTGAAACCACGAGATCCTTGTTTTTTCTTTGTTGGGATGATTTTATTATTGATGTAATCTCCTTGCTCATTGTTGGTCTATTCAGATTTTCTTTTTTTGTGTGTTTAAGTCTTGGTAAGTTTCTATGTTTTAGGAATTTGTCCCTTTCTTCTATTTTATTTAATTTTTGTGATATAATTATTCATAATAATCACTTCTAATCTTCTGTATTTCTGTGGCATCAGTTGTAAACTCTCCTCTTCCATTTTTGATTTTATATATCTCAGTCTCCTTTCTCTTCTTCCTCCAACTCCTTTTCTTTTCTTCTTTTTTTTTATCTAGCTAAATATTTGTCAATTTTGTATTTTAAGGAAAACAATTTCTAGGCTGAGGGTATAGATTAATGCAAAAGCACTTGACTAGTATGTGTAAAGCCTTGGGTTTGACTGCCAACCCTGAAAAGAAACAGATAAAAGAAAAATGGAAAAACTTCAAATTTTATCTCGCCTATTATTTTTCTATCCTGTATCTATTCTTCTCTGATCTTTATTATTTCCCTTTTGTTCTGCCAAATAGTATGGTGTCCAAAGATTCCAGGCTCTTTCTGTCCTGCCCAAAAAAATGGCTGGGACAACAAGTGAAGAGTTAAACACAACTTTTATTTAAAGTAAACGAATAAAAAGGGGGAAAAAAGAACAGGAAAAAAAAGTGAAAAAAAGAAAAAAGCAAGAGTGATACATCCTTTGCCATTTTGGTGGAAAGTGACATGACATGAAACTGTTCTTACTCCCTTGTTTTGTCCACTCTTGTATTTTTACTCCAGTGGTGTGCTAAAACTTGTCTGCTCCACTCCAAGACTACCATAACACTCCTTTAATTTGTGAGTAGTTGTCAAACTTCTATGCTTCTTCAGAGAGGTGACAGTGGAGAGCTCTTATTTTGCCTTCTTGTTGATGGCAATTAACTACCTATATTCTTAAAGAGAATACCCAAGTTCCCCGTTATATGAAAGAACTGTTTTCCTCTGACTTAACAAGAAAAATTGTTCTTGAAATAGTAATCATGTATAAACCTAAGATGGGTTTACACATTCAGGATTAATCCTGCCGTATCTGATAGACTGTTGGCATCAATAACAGAAAGAGAACTACTTGATCTACAACTTTTTTGTGAAAAGATTTGAATCAGTACTACCAGCTGACAAAAACATGACTGATGAATTAAGTGAAAAATAGTGTTTATTCTCTCTACCATTCTGCTAGGCATGCTGGCAAGGAAGATTATTTATGGGATGAACAGTGATGCATAAATGATCCTAAAGCTATAGAATTTTGAGGAAGTAGCTTCCTAAAAATTTTTTACAAGGTTTTCACTGGATGTTTAAACAGATAAACATTTGTTGTTTCTTTATAAAAAAAAAAGATGTGAACAATGAGTAGTTGTATTTCTTTACTAACATAGCAAGTGTCACAATGGTCTTAGTATAGGCTTGGAATTTTAGAGCTCATCAGAAAGTTATTTTATTCATTCTGACTACTACATATGATTGGATCCAAAATGGCCTTTTGGGTAATACAACATTGTTCTTAATCAGGTGAGATTATTTTAAGGATGTGTGTTAAGGAGATTATTGTAAGGATGTCCAAGGAAGGGAACAAGCTGCACATCACCGTCCCTCCTGGACTTGCACTCACAACACCTGGAAAACCATAACTTAGCAAAGAGACAGAAAAGAAAAGTTCCATCAATTAAGAAAAAGTTAATAGGTAAACTGTGGAGGACATTCTACAGTTTACCTTTCAGTGTATTGCCGATGTAGGACTTTGAGCCTGACCAAGCCATATGATTGTTTCATTCTGGAGGAAGTCTAGCAAAACCATTAGTGTAAAAGGAAATGATAGCAGGACCTTAGTGCCTGAGGAAAGCCGTTGGGACAACACTAGATGCTTTGCTGAGATATGCCCGAAGGAATGATAACATGGCTAACTAAGTGAGTTCCTGTGATAATTAAGTTGTACTGTCCTCACTAATCCTGTTAATTATTCCTCCCATTTCCCCCGTTGCTGCTTTTTGTTTGTATCCCAATAAAAGGCTAAAGAAGATTGTAATCAAGCCTTCAGTCCTAGAGGCTGCAGCTCCCTGATTCCATAACTTTGTCTTCCTTGTTTTTCATCCACTGCACCTCATTCTTGGGACCTGTCACCCCAGACAAAAATTGACTATACACCACACCGACATAAACTCAAAACCACAGAGAAACTAGAAACTGAAGATGACACAGTGAAAAGAATGAAACAGTCTGAAAGGTTAACACTGGCTCCTGGGGAGGGGTAACCTGTCTTTGCAAACACCAGGTTAGCCCAGAAAATGTTGACAGCTCTAGGAAACAACAATGAGTTGAGCCAGCAGTTTCAGGATCAAGAAAAGCCTACAATTATTGTAAACTGCAAAAACAGAGCAGGAGGTTTTGTTTGAAAGTAATTCCTTTCACAGTGGAAGATACCCTTGGAGAAGAAATCCATTCTCACGCTGCCATATTTGACAGTGATTAATCCAGAGCCATTAATCCTGGGAAGGGATCAATTGTTTAAGACAGAGCTATACCAAGAATAAGAAATCACAGAACAATTACCCTTCAGAGTTTCTGTGGTCACTCTCCCACAGTGACTGTGTGGGAAATGCCACAAGATGTAGTTGTGAAGAGCAGATGCTATAGACAACCTGGCAAATTTAACTCAGGTCAAGAAGGACACGGAGGTCTCACCCACTCTGGTGAGAAGCAAGCTGGTCACATGTAGTTTTCAAAGGTAGTTTGAGTCTGAAAGTGCTAACATTAAGTACAGAGGACTGCTTGGCACACACACACCTGCCATGCCCTGCTGTGTACTTTTAACACAGAATTCACTGGTCTATTTGTTTTCCCCATCTGCCAACATGATCAGAGGTACAACTCATCTTGGACAGTTGCCACGGCCTGGGTGTATGGACAGAAGATCCCCTGGAGCAAGGGGATCTCCTCACAGACAATAAAGGTAGGTAGAGAAAACAGTAGCAGCACACAAGAAAGAGGAAAACTAGGAGAAACTGGAGTGAATACCAGATTAGGGCAGACACCACTGACCCAACACACTCAACAAGATAGCCGAGCAGGACTCAGCATTCGTACACAAAAAAGTTGAGTGTGGAAAAAAAATAGGACTTACTAGTGATTCATTATCCCACCCCCATATCTAATGATTTCCAATATTGCAGGCTGTGAAAATAAACCACTTATTCAAGAACAGAAGAATTTTGGGAACTCATTTCTCTTTTTGTGTTGTTGGTTTGGGTGAGTAGGGTTAGTTTTGTTTTGTTTTTGTCTTTTTTTCCATACCTTTTGCTCTTTGGTTTTTTCCTCCTTTATCTTGTATGTTCTTTTATGTTATTGTTATCTAAGTGTATTATTCAGTTGATCTTTTATTTTACCTTTTTCTCCTCCTTCTCATCTTCCATTTCTTAATTTTCAAATTTTACTCCTTTCATTTTCCACTTCCAAGTTCTTCCACTTTTACTACTATGTTAAGCACTATTAGTTTTTGAATATTTAGATAACTCTGCGGTATTACTGTGAATGGTGACATACCTCTCACATTTAGTAGTTATTTTACTGTACGTCAATATTTGTTTCCTCTTTGTGTCTCTACTGCAGATCTCTTTACAACTGTTAGGACTGGTACAGTGGAAGCTTTTATTGATACTTATGGCATATCAATATGTAGTTTGTCTTTGATTCTATTACTGTTATTTCTGTTATTGCCAGTAGTGGCATAATCATTGCTATTAATTGATTATTAGTATATAAAATATCAGATATGTCTTTGTGTCACTAGCATTAATGTGGCTTATTTCCAGGGAACTGGATGCAGGGCCAATTAAACTGAACTTCTCTTCCACCAAATTAATGGAGACCATCAGATACTGAGAGTGAAGAGAATCTCTATAGCTGATCACACCCAGTCTGCACCACTGGAAATCAGACACCAACTAAAGTGACACCCATGCTGCCAAAAAATGTTTTTCAGCTCTCAACCCTCAGCACAAAAAGGAAGCATGAGAAAATAACATAATGGCTCCAAAAACTCTCAATTCCCCCAGAGCTGATCCATATGACATTCATGAGGGGGAAATCCAGAGCCAGACAACTGAATTAATCAAAGTGGTAAAAGAAGAAATAAAAAACAGATCAATAAGGTGCTCAAGAAGATTAAAGAAAATATAACTAAACAGATAACAGACTTAATAAATAAGATGATCAGTGAGTTTAAGGAAGACACTAATAAAAAACTAAACAAAAAAATACAAAATATGAATGAGCATCTTAGCAAAAAATTATGTTCCATGAAATGGTAACAAACAGAAATGTAGGTGATAAAAAATTCCACTAAAGATAATGGCAGCAGAAGTAACCAATGTGAGAAGACACTGTAAGAATGAGAAAATAGGCCTACTAATCATATACTCAGAGTTATATTTAAAACAAACAGAGCTAATGACAAATGGATTCCATAACTGTTGGATAATGCAAAGAAGATTAATATAAGATTAACTGGAATTAGTGAAAAAATCAGAAGACAACACAAAGTCCATTAAAAAATCTGAAAAAATAGAAGAAATTGTTAAAAACATGAGGAAAGAATTTAATAAACAAGTAAGAGATGTATATAGAACTCCAAATAGCCACTATCCAAAAAGAGCTTCTCCACAATACATGATAATCAAAATCCCAGAAGTCCAACACAAGGAGAGAATCTGAAAAGTTATTAGATAAAAAGCAGTAAGTCACTTTAAAAGTAAACCCATTAGAATTACAGCAGATTTCTCAACACAGGATTTAAAGACCAAGAGACCTTAGAGTGAAGTATTTCAAGCCCAAGACTGAATACCATCAAAATTATCTCTCAAAATTGATAAGAAATAAAATATTTCTGTGACAAAGATCATCTTAGAAATTCATGACCACCAAACCAGCCCTCCACAATATTCTCAAGGATATACTAGAAAGAGAAAAATGAAACCAACAATGCAAATAAGTCCAAGGGAATGAATACAATAGGTAAAATGAACAGTTCAGCAGAAAGAAAAAAGATCAGCAACAGGAAAATGATGCAACGTCAGAAACAAATCGATACTTTTCAGTAAAAACTTTCTCAGTGTGAATGCTCTTAACTCCTCAGTCAAAAGACACAGATTGCAGAGTTGATTAAAAAAAAAAAGACCCTAATGGTATGCTGCATACACAAAACATATTTAATAGAAAAAGAAATTTACAGACTAAATATCATAGAAGAAAAAACAATATTCCATGCAATGGAAGCTCCAAACTACGCAGGAGTAGCTACCTTATTTTCAGATAAAGTAGCTTTCAAGACCAAACTTTTCAGAAGCAGCAAAGAAGTCATATATCAGTTAAGGGGACAATTCAACATGAAGAGATAATAATTATGCACATATATACACTGAACATGGGCAGGCCCTACTTCACAAAACAAACACTACTGGACAAAAAAGATCAGATAAACTTAAACACAATCATACTAGGGGACCTCAGCACCCCACTGGCACAAATAGATCATCTAGACAAAAAAAATCAACAAAGAAATTTCAGAGTTGAATCTAACTTTCAAATGAATGGACTTTAAGATATCTACAGATTTTCCGCTAAACAACAAAAGTACACATTCTTTCCAGAAGCACATGGAACTTTCTCCAAAATAGACCACATATTTGCCCATAAGGCATGCTTCAGTAAAGGCAAAAGAGCTAAAGTTATCCAGTGCATATTATCAGATCATAGTACAATGAAACTAGAAATCAGTGTCAAAAGAAAACAGAAAAATTATCCAAAGAAAGGAAATTCATCTGCTGAATAATCAGTGGGTAACAGAAAACAAGGAAAAAAAATTAGACATTTCCTCTAATCAAATGAAAATGCCATTACAACATATCAGAACTTGAGTTATTTGGGGCTGGGGATTCAGCTCAGTGGCGTAAGCGCCTGCCTGGCAAGCGCGAGGTCGTGAGTTTGATCCCCGGTACTGCAAAGAAAAAAAAAAAAAAAAAGAACTTAGGACATGATAAAAGCAGTCTTAAGAGGGAATTTATAGCTGTGAATTACACACAGGAGAAAAACAAAGTGATCCAAAATAAATAACCTAATAATATACCTCAAGGTCCTAGAAAAAGTAGAACAATCCAAGTCCATAGCTAGCACCAAAACAGAAAGTATAAAGATCAGAACTGAGACTAATGAAATGGAAACTAGCAAAACAATGCAAAAAAAAAAAAAAAATCAATGAATCAAAGCACTAGGGAAAAAGAAGTCCTTCTAAATTGTTGGTGGAAATAGAGACTAGGACAACCATTATGGATATTAGTATGAAGATTATTGAAAAAACAAAAACTATAAATTCCATTCAAGCTATTGGCTCCTAAGTATCTCCCTGAAAGAGCTAAAAATCTCATATTGCAGTGATACTCATGCATATAGGAATGAGACTCTTAATAGCTAAATCATGGCCTATATTCGACAGGATAAGGAAAAGGTATTTATACACAAAGGAGTACTATTTTGCTATAAAGAAAGACAAATAAGTCACTTTTAGAAAAATGGAAGGTCCTTAAGACCATAAAGTGTAGTAAAATAAGTCAGACAAACAAGCTGAAATATCACATGATTTCTTTTATAAAAGAAACTAAAAATATAAATAAATTAAATATCTCAGTAAAAGATAATAAGAAACACAGATACAAATCTTTTGCATTAGGGAAGATAAACAGCAGATGGTGGAAGCATAGAGAGAGGGGAAATTCAGAGGTTGACGAAAGGAATTAAGATACATTATTACATGTACCAACTGCCCATGATGAATGTAATAATGATATACTGCCAATAGAATAATGTACTAATAGAAGTTAATATATCTATATAGTGAAAATTATAGTACTAGGAAAAAGGACATGGAAGAAGATATCAGAAAATGGGAAAATATCCCTTGTCCTTGGATAGGAAAAATCAACATAGTGAAAATGGCCATACTCCCAAAACTGTTTTACAGATTTAATGCAATCCCAATCAAAATACTATTTGCATACTTCACACATTTAGAGAAAACATTCCTAAAATTCATTTGGAACCAGAAGAAACCAAGAATAGCAAAAGCAATTTTGCGCAACAAGGGAAGTCAAAGAGCATCACAATCACTGACCTGAAATTATGCTACAAAACTACTGTGATAAAATCAGCATGGTATTGGCAAAAAAAAAACAGACCTGAGGATGAATGGAACAGATAAAAGATGCAGACTCAACTCCAAACATACTTAGCCACCTTATCTTTGACAAAGGAATCAAACATGTTCACTGGAAGAAAGATACTCTCTTTAATAAATGGTATTGAAAAAACTGGCTTTCCACATGCTGAAGACTAATACTAGACTCGTGTCTATCTCCATGCACTAAACTAGAATCAAAATGCATCAAAGATATAAATATTAAAAGAGAAACACTAGATCTACTGGAAAAGAAAGTAGGAAGAAATCTTGAAAACATAAGTATAGCGAGAGACTTCATGAACAAAACCCAAATCACACAGGAAATACTACAAAGAATCAACAGCCGGGATCTCACCTTATTAAGAAGCTTTTACACAGCAAGAGAAACCATCACCAGAGTGAAGAGACAGCCCACCACAAAATGGGGAAAAATGTTTGCCAGCTGTTTCTCAGACAAAGGATTAGTATCAAGAACATATAAAGAACTCAAAAAAACATCAGACCTCCCAATCCAAAAATGGGCATCTGAGATTAATACACACTTATCAGATGAAGAAATACCAATGGCAAATGAATGCATAAAAAAAGTTCAACATCACTCATCATTTGAGAGATGTAAATTAAAACAACACTGAAATTCCATCTCACTCTAGAAAGAATGGCTATTATCAAGAAATCAACCAATAATAAATGCTGGAGAGGCTGTGGGGAAAAAGGAATCCTTCTCCACTGTTGTGGGAGTATAGCCTGGTCCAACCACTGTGAAAATCAATGTGAAGTTTCCTCAGAAAACTAGGATTGGAGGCCCCATGTGACCCCATTTGACACAGATACCTTCTGGGTATCTTCCCAGAAGAATTAAAAACATCATACCACAGCAACATATGCACATCCATGTTTATAGTAGCAAAATTTGTCATAGCTAAATCTTGGAAACAACCCAAATGCCCATCAACAGAGGAATGGAGAAAAAATACATAGTCTTTTTATACAATGGTATACAACTGAGCCATAAAGAAGGATAAATTGGAGAATTTTATAGGTAAATGGATGCAACTTCAGACACACTCATAAATGAAATAAATCAGACTCACATGTGTAGTCATTATTGTCTCACTAGTGTGAGAAGTTGAAAGAGTAGATAAGATCCAAAATGTACAATAGATATTGTGAAATGGGAAGAAATTGTTCAAAAGGAAAGAGAAACTGGGATGGGAAAAGAAAAAAAAAAATATATATATATATATGACAGTTAATATAGTTATACTACTAATTTCTCTTAGTTCATTGAAAAGAAAAGTTTGTGCTTATATTGTTTGATCATTTTTTGATGCTTATATCTTGTAATCTGAGCAGCTACATTGAAGATAACAGTACACACTACATTAATCATTGATACTGTCCTATTATTCTGTTTGAAATGTTGCATCATTATTTTTATTGTTTTTTCTCCTTAAAATAAAAAAATAAACTCACTGACAAAAAAATTAGGGTAAAAGTATCTTTCACAATAGCATCAAGAAAAACTAAATACTTAGGAATTAACCTATACAAAGAAGTCAAAGACCTCAACAACAAAAACTATGGTACTCTGAAAAGAGGACATCAGAAAATGTCCTACATTGGCAGAACCAATAGTGCCAAAATTGGCATACTTCCAATCTGATATACAGATTTAATGTAATCCCAATCAAAATACCAACAACATTCCTCATAGAAAGAAAAATCTTAAAATGCATATGGAACTAGAAGAGACCTGGAGTAGCAAAAGCAATGCTGTACAGCAAGAGTACTGGATTTGAGTTGTATCACAAAGAGACAGTGATAGAGACAGCGTGGACTGGCACAAAAATGATGTGCAAATCAGTGGAACAGAACAGAAGATGCTGAAACAACCCTAGGCACATTCAGCCCTCTGATCTTTGGAAAGGGGATTGAAAACATACGCTAGAGAAAGATATCCCCTTCAGCAAATGATGCTGGGAAAATCGGCAATAGTCATGGAGAAGACTGAATCTAGCACTGTGTCTCTCAGCATGTACAAATATTAAATCAAAGTGGTTAAAAGATCTAATTATGAAGAAAGAAACAATTTGTGGGAAGATAAAATAAGTAAGACTCTTGAAGACACAGACATAGGCAAGGACTTTCTGGACAGAACAACAACTGCATAAGAAAGAATACCATCAAAAAATGAAATTATGCCGGGAGTGGTGGCACATACCTGTAATCCCAGCACTTGAGAGGCTGAGGCAGGAGGATTGTTGTGAGTTTGCGATCAGCCTGGGCTACAAAGTGAGCTCAAGGCCAGCCTGAACTGCATAGTGAGACCCTGTCTCAAAAAGACAAAACAACAACAACAACAAAAAATGGAATTATATCAAGTTAAGAAGCTCTGCACAGCAAAGGAAACAACCAATAGAGTGAAGAGACCACCTACAGGTTGGGAAAAAACTTTTGCCAGCTGCTCCAGAGACAAAGAACTAATATCTAGAATATGTAAAGAACTAAAAAAAAAAAATTTAGTTCCCCCCAAAATAAATGACTCAAAAATCGGCAACTGAAATGCAGAGATACTTTTTCAAAAGTATAAACAGCCAATACATACAAGAAACAAATCTTCACCATCTCTAGGCATTAGATAAATGCAAATTAAAACAACACTGAGATTCTACCATAGTCCGGAATAAATGGCTGTCATCAAGAAATCAAATAACAAATACTGGCAAGCCTGTGGAGGAAAAGGAACCCCTCTACATTGTTTGTGTATATAAGTAACCTAGTACAACTGCTATGAAAATCAGTAAGGAAATTTCTCAAAAAAAATAAAACTAGAAATTCCATTTGACCTAGCTATTCTTCTTGTAGGTATCTTCCCTGAAAAGTTAAAGACATCGTTTACAGTTATACATGTATACCCATGTTTATAGCAGCACAATTCATGATAGCTAAACCTTAAGAACCAGAGTCCTAAAACATAATCACTAGCACAGACTAACAGAGAGTGGGGGCTGGGGATTTAGCTCAACAGCACAGAGCCTGCCTGGCAAGCGCGAGGTCGTGAGTTCGATTCCCGGTACCGGAAAAACAAAACAAAACAAAAATAATGATAATAACTAACAGAGAGTGATGTTTTACTTATCCCAACTTAACCCTTTTCTTATGCAGACGTATTTTATTTGGACATTTGAGATGATTTGTAAAACTTAAAATTTCTCAAAATCAAAGCGCAATTTAAAATGTTAAAGAACAAAAGCAGTCTAGAATATTCTAAGAATTAAAGTTCTAAGGCAAGAAAGAGAAGACTCTATGAAGGTGATCACCAATCAGTCCAGCCTTGGAAGCGGGGTCCTCAGGTTTGGGGCCTTTTCTAGCCAGAGGAGATAGCTTTGTAGGGACTTTGGGTGGGTTATTTATTGACTGTTAAGCGCTTCGGGCTAAAAGTATTCCAAAAGTCCACAACTGCCTAATCAAATTGCTCTTAGGGTTGTGCATCTTCATTACATTACCCCATAGGGAATTTAAACACAATGTAAACATATATTTAAATGAACTTAGATAAAAGCTCATTGTCCAAGCTGCTGTTTTAATTAGATATGTGTTATAGAAGAAACACATAAATGTAGACCCTGAGGTTTTCCTGGCAGTGTACAGCTCTAAGTCAATCCACTATAGTATTATTTTGTTTGCTTTTTTCCCTTAATTAAGTTTTTCAAGTTTCCTTAGCTCTCTGTGTGGCTGCTGTAGCTTTGGCAGCTGGGTTTGTGGTGAAGAGTTGAGTGCACGCATACCATTCTTCCCCTCCCTCCCCCCCGGACCTCCTGCGCAGCTAGATAGCGAAAGCCGAATAAACAGCAGGGGAATAAACATCAACTGCACAATGAATACCCTTCATGTAAATCCCCTTATCCCATGCTTATGAAAACCTCATTCTTTTACCTAGAGTATTGGTGGGGAGAAGGGTATTCAGAACAGTTTCTCCAAGTTTGTGGACAGACTTTCCAAGCCTTATGGAAAACGAGGATAGTGCCCAATTGTACAACGCCAATGTATTAAAATACTTCTCTGCTCCAACTGCTATCTTCACCATAGATCTCTGGACTGGAGCCTCCTCTAGGAGCCAATTTCAATGGCTGCAATGCTGTGTTAGCAAAATAAACAAGAGGCAGTATTTAGGCCTCTGAGTTTTTTGTTTGTTTGTTTTTGGTGGTACTGGAAACTGAAGCCAGGGCCTTTGCACTGAGCTATGTCCCTAGCCCCAACTCATTTTATTTTACTCAAGATCTCTCTAAACTGTCAAGGATGGGCTGGAACTTGTAAGCCTCTTGCCTCAGCCTCCTATAATGTTGGTATTATGGGCAGACACCACCAGTTCCTGCTTCTCTTCCTTTTGTAAAAGCCTTAGAGAAGAAAGTTGGGGTTACAGTTGCCATGGACTACTAAATGACTATGTAAAGCAAAACGCTGAATGATTTCAACACTTAGCAAGTTTTTATCTCCCTTTTAAATTTTGTGTTGTTTTGATTTAATATAGGTTAGGTCTTTGCTGTGTGCTGAGAAATTGAGAGCAAAAAGAGGATATGTATAACATGAAGTATATATATTGATACATTCAGATTCTGCTAGATAAAATTAAGCTAATCGTGACTCACATAAGATATATTTGCATTCTGCCCTTTAAGACTACAGTAGGAAAGAAAGTGCAGGAAACGATGTAGCATTCTTTATGTTTCTGTTCTCCAGGTCATGTACTAGTTTAAATACACTAAAATTCATGCCAGGCGTGGTGGTGCACACCTGTAATCCCAGCACTTGGGAGGCTGAGGCAGGAGGATCATTGCAAGTTTGAGACCAGCCTGGGCTACAAAGTGAACTCAAGGCCAACCTGAACTGCATAGAGAGACCTTGTCTCAAAAAAAAAAAAAAAAAAAAAAAAAAATTCATGTATGAACTAATATATATGTAGAAAAAATAAAACTGGAAAAAACATACCTGAATATTACTAGTTATTATCTCTGAAAAAATAAAACTGGAGATGAATTTTATGTTTTTCTTCCCTTTTCTCTCCCTTCCAAAAGTTCTGAGTCTTTTGAAACAGAAAGAAACAAAAAATACATCATAAACGAAGTAAATTAATAACTTTTTACTGATATTTGTTTCACAACTACCTTACAAAGATTACTGAATTCAAATCATTCGACAGAGTTTAGTAAAAATCTCCTGTATACCACGTACTGTGCTTGGTGTCAGGAACACACTAAGGTACACGCATTATATGTTTGTATCAAACTAACATTTCAACACATGTTCTTCATTGGCCTATGAAAAGATGCTAGACAGGCAGGCTCCAAACACCCTGTTCCTCTATTAAATTACTCCTCATTCTTAATGTAGCCGAAAGTGGAATTATACTGGCTAAGCAAGCATTTTCATGAATTTGTTTTGATCTTCCGTGGAAGAAAAGGCACCTCAGTGGGAAACAGCCCTCAGCCATGAAAACACAGATGCAGAAGGCTTGAGTCCATCTTCACAGCGCCTTACGCTCAGAACTGCTAATGGCAGAGCGGTCCCCGTGCACCCGAGGCAAGGCCAGGCCTGGGGCGGCAGCACCGAGCCACAGCTCTTTCCCTTCCGAAGAAGCCTATGTTTAGGAAGTCCCAAGGAAGCTGTGTGAGACCAGGCTCATCAGACAGAATAAACAAAACCTGACCAAACACTCGGAGACCAAAGTCTGTAAAAGATGGTTCACCAAGTACAGATCTTCAAAATGGAACTTTGTGTGGATGCCCCAGCTTCTAGAAAGACGCAGTGTGATCAGCAACTCCCATTTAACACTGAAATTCGAACGTTTGCTAAATGGTGTTCCGTCACTGTCTAGGTGTAGCGTGTTATACAAAAACATCTGCAACGCAGCTCATGCTGCTGTTTGCCACAACGGGCAGTGCCTTGAAAATCTTCCTTGACTGGGTATTCAAGGCCCTTTAGAGACTGATCTTCGCCCTAGTTCTTCTTACTTTATTCCTCCATTACTTTTCACTCTAGCTAGCTGAAATAGCAAGCCCGCCCCAGGAAGGATTGTTCCTTTTCCCACTTTTTCTCTTAAGGTCTCCTTTCTTTTCTCCGTTTTATCCATCCTTCCATGCTAGGTGAGATTCACTTTTTCAAGAAACTTCCTAAGAGGACTTTAACTTCCAGCCTGCTCTATTCTACCTCTCTCTGTAGAATTCATTAGTTCATGAACGGATGTAAGAAGGTAGATGGTTCGGGTTGAGTAGAGTTATCAGTCTCTACATGCATTTAGAGCTCCTCACCATTTAGTACCACTGCTTTGGTTCTGCTTCCGTTACATGAGAGAGCCCATGTCAGAGAGAACTTAGGTAAGTCTTCAGTGAGTGTAAAACTTCTTGAGCTGCAAAGCACATAATGGGTAATGAGATATTATTAAATTATTATTTTATGATCTCATTGCTCTTTAACTTTTCATAGTTGAGTCTACCCACATTGACTCTGTGCTTCTTGGAGGCAAGAATCATCTCATAGTGTTTTATTCTCTCAGACCTCCCAAGGCAATTTTGCACATGGTAGGTGCTCAATAAATATGTGTTTGTAGATTTATTCTTTACTCAATAACACCAGTAACAAAGAATTCTCATAGAAATATTTCAAAGCAAAAAAAAAAAAATGTACCTGATAAGTCCAGAGCTCAAAAGCTCTCCAGCGACACTCTTTCTGCCCCCGCAGCCAGGCAGGCCTCTTCTATGGTCTGGGTATTCTCCAGTGATACACACACTGTATGTGGTTACAGTGACTTAGGTGGGAAAAGTGACAGCAAGGAAAGTATACCAACGTTAGCAAAGTTATCCCTGCTATCAACAGTTCTAGTTATAATTAGTAAATTTATGTTTTTCTGTTTAATACTGGATATTGAACCCTAAACTATACTCCCGGAACTCCACCTATTTGTTTGAGACCAGATCTTGCTAAGTAACTCAAATTGGCCCTGAACTTGAGATCATTCTGCCTAGACCTAGTAAGTAGCTTGGATTACAAACATGTCCCACCACACCTGGCTAACCCCATGATATTTTTATGACACACTATTTGTAGACTCCCAATACTATCACTTCTTCTATTTAGAAATAGAAATCCTATGTTTGTGGCTGGGGATGTAGCTCAGTGATGGAGTGCTTGCCTAGCATATGCAAGACTCTGGGTTCAATCCCCAGTACCACAATAGAAAGAAATCTTGTGTTTTCACTACACACATCACTGTCAACCTGGGAACTACATTTCTAGCCTTCCTTGTATCTAGGCAGATATAAATGACTAAATTCCATCAAAGAGGGTGTGAATAAAAACGTGCAAATTTTTGGCCAACTCTGAAAAAAGAACTTATTTGAAGTCTTTTCTATCTATTCTACCTCTCTTTCCTTTGTTTTAGATTCAAATACACAGCATAAAACTAGTTAGGCAATTTCAAACATAACAATACCCTGAAGAACAACATAGCAATAAAATAATTCAGCAAGTCCCTGAATTATTTTGTGCCCCAGGATGACCTACATGCAATTCAGGATTGTTATATGAAGGAAATATGAAATTCTATTCCATTTGATCCTTGATATTTCTAGGTCTTTTATGAGAGTAACTTAGTCTTTAATTAATACAGATATTATCCAAATAAAGCATCTTAAATGCAAACTCTCACTCTTGATTATATCACATTCTTTACTTTCAGCACTCTTATGCAATGCATATTATTTCTGGCTGGATTTATCTCAGTTTAAGAAGTTTCTTAAAGATATGCTAACAATATGAACACAGTACACCACATTTCCCAACTATTTCCATTTTTGAGTTACAAAGATGTAATTTCTCCAGGATTAGCACAGCAGAATTTTGTCTTTTCTCATTTTGTCTTTCCTCTGCCAAAATGAATTAAATTTCATTTCTTCCCACATGAGTTCATATATCTGATTATTCTCACCAATGTTCTAATAGACAAATTTTGTGCCCAGGTCTTCCATATAGGATATACTCCAGTAACTCATTATATCTAAAACCTAGATTCTGTAACATTAAAGACATAATGCTTGAAAGAGACAGTTGATAAGCTGATTTTCATTAAAAGTTAAAACTTGCGTTCTGCAGAAGACATTGTCAAGTGAATGAGAAGACAAGCTACAGAATGGGGAAAAAATTTTTTCAAAAGACTTACATGATGAAGGACTGCTATTCAAACTATACAGAGCTCTCAGAAATCAACAATATGTAAACAAAATTGAAATAATTTTTTTAAATGGCCAGAAGATACAGAAATTTCACTAAGTATATTGTGATAAAGAGATGTCAGATACGCGTATAAAAAAATCTCCACATCATATGTCACTGAGGAATTGCAAATTAAAGTAACAGTGAGATGGAACACCGTAACTTATGTGGAATGGCCAGTCTCCAGAACGCTGGCAGCACCAACTATTTCAAGGATATGGAGCGGCAGAAATCCAAATTTATTGCTGATGGGAATACAAAATAGTATAGACACTATAAAATCCGGGTGGGCAGTTTCTGACACATGATTTACCACATGATTCAACAATTGCATTCTTTAGTGTTTACCGAAATTAATTAAACACGTGTCCACATACGAATTGGTACATTCATGTTTATAGGAATTTTATTCAGAACAGTCAAAACTTGGAAGCAACTAAGACATCCTTCAATAGATGAATGGATAAATAAATTATGGCAGATCTGAACAATGGAATATTATTTAGCACTAAAAATAAATGAATTAGCAAGCCATGAAAAGTAGGGGAAATTTAATTGCACATTACTAAGTTAAAGAAACCAATCTGAAATACCTGAGGTCTATATGATTCTAACCATATGACATTCTGGAAAAAGCAAAACTGTGGAGACTGTTAAAAGATCTGTGGTTGGTAAGGGCTGGGTAAGGGGACAAGGAGAGGCATAAACAGCACAGAGCATAAAACTACTCTGCCTTATACTACAGCGGTGGATCTAAGAAGGATCAGTGGTTAAACCACTTAACTGTGGTTTCTAAGAAGGATCATTCCAATTTGTCCTAAAGCCCATGGAATGTACACACCAAGAAATCCTAATAGAAAGTATGCACTTTTTTTTTGAGACAGTGTCTCCCTATGCTGTCCAGGCTGGCCTTGAGCTCACTTGGTAGCCCAGGCTGGTCTCGAACGTGCAACAATCCTCCTGCCTCAGCCTCCCAAGTGCTGGGATTACAGGAGTGCACCACCACCCCCAGCGACACTGTGCATTTTGAGTGCAGAATGATGTGTCAATATAGGTTTAGTGATTGTCACAAACATATCTTTCTGGTTCAGGATTTTGACGGTAGGGGAGACTGAGCATGTGTAGGGGTGAAGTATCCATGGGAATTCTCTGTATTTCTTGCTCCAATTTTTTTGTAACCTAAAACTGCTAAAGAATAAAGTTTATTCAAATGAGATGTGGTACTAAGTGGTTTGTAAGAAGGATCATTCCAATCAGGGACGTGAAAGCTGTATGTCTCTGAGGTCTCAACTTCAGACACAGCTACTCCCCAGTTTGCAGAAACATCTCTGGCAGAGCTCTAGAATGCCATGTTAAAAAGCCCTCTCTCCCTGAGGCTGGTGTGCTGCGACAAAGCCCAAACGAAGCTCCACAGAAAGGCTGTTGAATGGTCTTGTCCCTGTATAAAAAGAGAGGTGCCTGGCTAGCTGTCGGAGGTCCTAGCCTCCTCCCTTTCCACCTCTAGCTGTTGTCTGGCTATAATCTCATGGGAAATGCCAGAGCCAGAACTGCTTGGTTGCCAGAACTCTTCTTAAATGGGTGTCCGTAAAAACCACGGAGGCTTAAAACCTGTGATTGCTTTAAGCCATCAAGTTTCAGGGTAGTTTGTCACATGACACAGAAAACCAGAGCAGTCATTAAAAATACAAAGCCTATTACCCAATTTGGCTTGGGCCGTAAAGGAATAGGTCCTCCTATTTTCCCCCCCCCACCCCCGTACCAGGAACCGAACTCACAACCTTGCACATGTCAGGCAGGTGCTGTGCCGCTGAGCTAAATCCCCAGCCCCTAGGTCCTCCTATTTCTGACCAGAGGACTTGCCTAAGAATTTTAGCGAGAGACCACAGGGTTTGAAGTAAAGGCTCTCCGTCTTTATCCTTTGGTCCAGCTTGATTATAAAAGACCACTTCAAGTAATTCACTTGATGTTTTTTAGTCTCCATATTTACACAGTAAATGGAACCAGTCTTCATGTCCAATTGGGAAGATAATGTGAGTCAACAGAACACAGTGAGAATAGTCCTCCCAAGGCAAGGACTCCTGGCCATAGTCCTCCCAGTAAATGTTGTCTGTGGCTCAACCTCCTCATGCCTTTTCATCTCCATGAGGGTCTTGGAAGACACAACGCTGCATGAAATGAATCACCATTCATCCACTGACTCAGTCCTAGCGCGATCCTAACAGATTCAGTGTAGATTTCAATTTGTCTCATTTACTTTCTGATTTGTTAAACTGCACATGGAGAGCACTGGCCCTTCCATGACTTGAGGAGAAAAATGCTGCTTCCCATCCTGAATCTCTACTCTGCACTTGCAGAGTAGATAACTGATACCATCACTAGAAAGATGTAAACTTAGAAGAACGTGCTGTATTGTACAGGCTATGTTTGCGGGGGGAATGTTTCGTCCCCATTGCTTTTCAATAGCAGAAAAATTCATCTCTCTAAAAGGCTCCTTTTTATGAGCTCGCTGTCTGTGAGATCTCAGGGAACATATGTGGTCAGGATCATTTCTTCCAGCACCACAGCCTTTCTCGAAATCCCTCCTTTGGCAGCCAGCAAGTTTCTTATAATCCTTTTGGAAGTAGCTTTTCCCCAAGAATAATCACCCTGGCAAGAAGGCAGAGAAGAGCACATAACTACGTCCCAGGAAAACCAGGTCTGAAGACCCCATTTCATGCCAATTCCAGCATGGTATGGAGACTCCTGAAGGAAAATATTGCCTTGGTATAGAAATCAGGCTCTGTGGCCGTTCAGCATGGGTGGCCTGACAACCAAGTGGGAAAGAACTTCACGGACAGTTCTTAACCTAGGTTACTTCTAATGTTCAAGAGTAGGAAGAAAACATTAAAAATTAATTACTTTAAAGTTTATCCAGCTACTTATCCTGCCTCTAAAGGGACAGCAGAATCTGAAGTAGCTGCTACCTTGGAAGCTACAATTAACAATATTGTCTTTTAAAAATGGACATACTTTTGTTTATAATGCAATATGAATGTCTAATCATTGTGAATTCTGAATGAAAACCTGGAGCAGATTATTAACAATCATTAACAAACTGCAGTATTTTAAAATAACAGAAAAACAAGCACAAATTATCCATACTGTACTACTTAGGGTCCTAGATATTTAATTAAATAGCAATGTTGAATTCAGGGAAACTGAGTTTAATTCCATCAAGGTCACTGAGAACATCACTAGGAAGATGTAAATTTAGAAGAATGTGCTGTACTCTATCGCCTACACTTAGGAAACATTTGCCTCGCCTTCCAGTTTGTCTCCACCCATTTTTGCTAGAGTAAGAGCACAAAAACATCGTGATTCTGATGCATATAGTCTCCCTTATTTTTAAAGCTTCTAATATAAAGAAAAGCTCAGCTCAAAAAGCTACCTTGACTCATAGTATTAAAAGTCTAAAAAATACTAAATTTGGGCTTACACAAAGATATACATTTTTGAATAGATTAATACATTCAATCTACTAATCATTTTTAAGTCAAAATTCTTTCTACTACTACAGTTTTAAAGTCTTTCATGCCTTTCAGTGGAAGTTTTCAAAGCTCTCTCCTGAGTCATTTAATTTCTGTGAACAGATCTGTCCTGGCTACTCACTGGCATGTATTCCTGTACCACCCAGGTCGAGCTCCAAATGTGGATCCAAAGACTGCTGAGCTATGAACACTCTATTTGTGTAATTCTGCCAGTGACCACCCTTAAACCTCAAAGGAATCAAAGGAAAGCAAAGATATGCTGAAATACAGTTTTTAAGAAAACCCTTAAGGACACGTATAAGAATGTGAGTTCTTCTGTATTGTACCCTGTCAAGTGTGAGTCCTACAAGTCAAGACCACCTAAATATGATTTTTAGCTGTCAGAGGGTCTGGGTACGACCTGTGGCTAAATTGTATGTGCATATGCACCATCCTGCCCAGTACCCCAGGAAAACATCAGGACTGACCACAGCCTGAAAGAGGAAACTCTCATTTAGTGCAAAGAGTAGGTGAATTGTGAGACCTCGGTCAAAATACTTTCTTGTACCCTCTTCCATCCTTAACTAAGATTTATGTGCACAGCTTTGTACTTTAACTCAAAATGAAAAGACAGGGAACAGCAGGGCTTCCCCACCCAGCTACTATGGATTAGGCAAAAGTTAAACAGAAAGAAATAGAATAATCATTTGAACCTTAACTACTGACTGACTTTCTTTCCAACATTACCGACATTAAAAGCTTTGTTTCATCTTGATTTCAATTTGTAAGTTCAATTTTACTCAGTGTTCTGAATTAAAGTGGGGAGAACATCGGCTAATTATAAGTTAATTTTGCCATAATGTGGAATAAATTAGATGATTACTTAGCTCACATAAATATATTGTAATCATAAATTGGGATTTGAGACTTCGAAGGGTACTTTAAAATTACTTCCCATCCAAACCTTTCATTTTAGAGATGAACAAATAGGGATTCAATGTGATTAAATGACCTGCCCAAGGTCATACAGCTAATTAAAAGCTAAACAAGAACCATGTTCCATGTCTCCTGCTTCCCCATTGAGGTATTTAGTTTTTTGTCTATTATCTCAGCTTTTGATTAGTCATAATAAGATGCAGCAGTGGGTCAGAATAAAACAAAATAGCAAATAGACCTCCTCTGTCCTTTCTTTGTCCCTGGGCTCCTTAAAAAATGAGCTCATTTTGTTTTGCTAGTTTAATTATTTTAATATTCTTTGCAGAATCTGACACTGAGGTTTTCAGGAAAATTGTACCAGATAATTAGGGAAATAAAGCTGTCTATCTTTTGAGAAACAGGAGATTAATGTTTATAGCAGCCCTCTTTTTTTTTTTTTTTTTTTTTGGTTTTTCTCCAGTACCAGGAACCTAACTCACGACCTTGCACTTGCCAGGCAGGCACTTTGCTGCTGAGCTAAATCCCCAGCCCCTATAGCAGCCCTCTTGACGGTCATGGCAGTCTGCTTTCTAGGTCCAGAAGGACAGTAGAAGTTGGACTGGAATTTATATTTTCCATTTCTATACCAAAAAGAATGAGTCCCATGGAAGCAACAGAGACTTAAGCAAGAATATAAAAACACCAATATTATTCACCTTCTCTGAATAAGCTGTTCACCTCTCTCACTACCTTTTCTCAAGTTGCTAATAGATCGTATTCTAGCATGTCCAAGGGTGATCAAAATATGTGACGGATATTTAAATTTTTTATTTTTTATTTTTTAATTACAGCAAAAAGCACATTGCTAGTAATTCTGTCAAAATGCCTGCCCCCCACACACATACCGAACACACTTATCCTATTGTTCTTGCACTTTCTGAAGCAGTTCTGCAAGTCCTCTTTCTTGAGTGTCTTTACAAAGTGTGAACACAAATACTGTGAACTAAGCTGCTGGGAACCATCCAAGCCCACGAGATAAGTGTGTTTGAAGCCAGGGGTAATATTTTGAGGGAGATTAATGGCAATGTATTTTTGACTGCAATAATTTTTTTACTTAGGCATTCTTTGTAGTTTTTCAATCACATTTCATATAACTCTCTTTCACAAAATTTGTCTTTCTCAGACATAGCTTAAATCCTCTTCCCATATGTATAATATAACTAGCCCTGAGCTTATAAGATTTCAAAATAGGTTGCTAATTAAAATTTTAGGAGAAGCAGTATTATATATATTATAAAAACACTTGAACTGAGATTTAGAAGACATGGTTTCCATTCTGGACTATCAACAATAACCTGTTTGATTTTGGAGCACTTTTGCGAAGTGTCCAGTGCCATCCCATCTTCTTCCGATTTTAAAGTCATGTGACTCAATGTTTTTTCTTAATGAAGTCACAAATATTCCTTGAACACTAGCCAGGTGTCTATTGTTCTAAAGATGGTAACTACATCAGTTGGAGAGATTAAACTTACCATACCTCGTATCTTGGGTCCATTTTTCATGACTGTAACAGGATACCACAGACTGGATAAATTATAAAGAAAAGAAAAATTTCTCACAGTTCTGAACCTGAGATGTCTGACAGCATGGACTGGCATCTTGCAAGGGCCCTTATGCTACATGATAACATGACAGAAAAGAGAGACAGAGAGACAGAGATATAGAGAGAGGTGGCTTTTATAACAAAGCCATCCTGCCATACCTGACCCACTCCTGTAGTGACAGCATTAATCTGTCTATGAGAGTGGAGCTCTCACAACCTAACCACCTCCTAACGATCTCATTTCCCAATACCATTACATAGGCAAGTAAATGTCAACATGAACTTTGAAGGCGACATTCAAACCACAGCAACGTGTTACCATCATCACAAACAGAAAACTCAAGTCACTTGCTAGGCACCAAGTGGGGATAAAAACAAGTATAAAACAAGATCTCTACTCTCTAAAATTGTTTTTTGCTTTTCTTCACATCTCTTTTTTACTGTTAACAGACACCTAATAATTTTACATATTTACGGCTTTAACAAACCATCTGGGGAAACCAAAATCTCTTCACAAGAGGATAAGGAATGTTCACACTAGTGTTGACCATGCCAATGGTCTAATTTGGGTCTAGTTGGTTTTATTCCTGTAATATTTTTAACAAGTACTAAATTAGGCTACATAACCTTTAAACCCCAACCACTCAGAGAGAGAGAGAGAGAGAGAGAGAGAGAGAGAGAGAGAGACCTGGACGAGAGCTACATACACATTGTGTAACTGGAAGGTTGCAGCAAGATTAACTAGGCAGGTGGCCCCTTCATACAGGCAGTGCCACTAGAGCAGCCACACAGAGCCCCATAATTGGGGTGTAGTGATCTGTGGTTGCACTCTTAAAATTCTTTAAATAGCCTGATATGGTGACATATATGCCTATAATCCTGGCACTTGGGAGGCTGAAGTAGGAGGATCAACAGTTCAAGGCCAACCTGGGCTACACAGACCCTGTCTCAACAAATCAAAACCAAACAAGCAAACTCTTTATAATATTCTCTCTGAATCTGGATGTTATGAGTGAAATTCAGTGGGACTGTGGAATAAACAGCACAATGTTGGAACTTACCTCCCACATGGTCCTGTCTCCACATCTAGGGGGCTGGTTCTTAGCAGCCTACTCCCCCATTACCTCTTTTCCACACCCCCATCTCCCTCTTCTGTCCCACGGCTATGGTTCTTGCCCTGGTAGAAGCCTGGATGCAACATGGACAGGGCAGTGTCTACATATATCTACTTAGGGCACCAGCTGACCCCAGTCTTAGTCTCATGATACCATTGCATATTTGCTGGAAAGCCTGCCAGTGAGTTCCTCTGGACAGGGCAAGCCCCTCCACTGCCCTCTGTCAGATCCAGAGAGGATGAGGTTTAAAGGTCTAGGAGTCACCCATTTCTTGTACATTGAGGTGGACCCACAGTATCCCTAAAGCCCACTCTCAGCTGAGGTGCATAGGTTGCGTTCCTAACAGGAGCAGAACTGGGTACCTGACTGACCCAAAGACATAGGCCCTTTTGCAGCCAGGAGGTTCTGCACTCACCCACAAACAACCGCTGTTCTGTGCTTCAGGCCATCTCTCTTTCCCCCTTCCACCCTTCTTAATTATAATTTGTATTTGTTTCTTCTGGCCCACCAGAAGCCAGGAATTTCTTTTTCCTCTTTATGTGGTGCTCTGATAGTTGCACTTAAAATCAGACCTCTACAATATAAAAATGAACAGGAAAATTTACATTAAGCAGCTACTATCTAAAATTTTCTAGAAAGAAGGGAAAAGCAAAAAAGGAGGAAGGGAAAATGTTTTATATATATATATATATATATCATACAAAAGATAATTAAAATAGTTATACTACTAATTTCCTTCAGTTCATTAAAAAGACAGGTTTGTGCTAATATTGTTCGGACAATTAAATGCTGATGTCTCATACTCTGACTAATTTAAAGATAACAATACATAATGTATTTAACCATTGTTACCATCCTATCATATTGCTTTGGAATTTTGTTGTTTCTTTTGCTTTCTGTTTTTTGTTTCTTTTTTTTTAATAAAATTGTTTTAAAAAATTAAAAAAATGAAATTTTCTATAGTTAGAATGACATTAAATAGCAAAAACTACTGGGACATGGTCAAAAGACTCCAGGGAAGAAAGCAGAAATTCTATATGCCTGTAACTACAGCTTCCTCTTGGTTTTTAGACCAAGGGCCCCCCACATTTTAATTGTGCACTGGACCCAAAAAATTATGTAATCAGTCACACAAATAGAAAGAAAAAAATCTGTCTTTATAAACTTTCTTGGGGCTGAGGGAGGGCATATGTGTTCAGTGGTAGAGCATTTGCCTAGCATGTGGAAGGCTGCATTCTCTGCACTGAAAAACAAAAACACTCCTTGACTTGTAGTTATGTTTATATAATTTTGTAAATCTGAACTCCTCTTTAATTTGTTCCCTTGCTGTTTCCTTGAAGACTCTTCAGGCCTCCAGAGAACCTAAGTTTTAATATGTGATACTTGGAAGTAGTTGTTCCACCAACATTTGCACCCTTTTCTCAACCATTTTGAGGTACAAATAAATGGCACAGAGAGAGAGATTCTAGAAGAATAAACAGCACCTCCTCTACAACACACTCCACTGGGGAGAGCAGAGCCTAACATTCCTTGGCCTACTACATCCCAGCCGGCCCCAGAAGCTGAGAGTGTAATTGCTCTTAGAGCATGGGAGAAAGCCATGCAAAGTGTACAACAGAGATTTTGCTTAGTTTATTTTGAAGGAAAATGCAGAGACAAAAGATATCAAATCATTTTCAAGGTAGATGGAATCAAGGGACTATGTGCTTGTTTTGTACACTGTATTCACGTGGTCCTAAACTATAACTTTAAATGTATCTACTATAATTTACTTAATGTTTTCTTACCTTGCATATTAGTTGTTTGTAGTTTTGTACTGTCAGTCTCTTTCACATTTAGGATTACTTCTGCAAAGAGAAATAACAAAAAAATCACACAGGGGTTTGGAAGCAGATTTATTTACATCAACAGGCACTAATAGGAATTCATTAGCAAAGTATCAGATCCCGAAGGCTCAGGGAAGGAGGTTTTTATGAAGTAGCAACGGGGAAGTACAGAGGCAGAGTGGCTTGTCATTTGGGGATTGGTTCATACATTGTGCATCGTAGTGGCCAGCCTTTTCTGAGAAACAGAAGTAACAGGAACTGCAACAGGAACTGAAGTGAACTGGGGATTACGTAGGCAACTAACAGAAACCAACATACACTGGCTGTAGGAAGCAACATGTTCTGCTTCGTCTCCCCTTCTTTTAGTTTCCCAGGAAATCATGTCATATTGATTTTTGAGATGAATCAGGTAAGCCAATTAATTATATAAGGCCCAACTAGAAGGAATAGCATTAGGGCTGTTGGTGGTCTAGAATGGGCCCTAGTCAAGTGTCTTGGTTACTTTTCTCTCGTTGCTGAGACAAAATACCCAATGCCCAAAATGAAGGAAGCTAAAGGTTTATTTAGCTTACAGTTTGTGGAGGTTTCAGTCCATACTTGGCTGGCTCCGAGGCAGAAGATAGCAAAGCAACAAGAGCAAAGCCGGGAACAGCAGCTGAACAGCAAAGCAGCCAGAGCAAAAGGGAGGAATGGCAGCAAGCAGCTTCTTTTTCCTGCCTTACTTTGTAAACAAGCTACCCCTACCTAAGGGGCATGTAGCCCTCACATAATCTCCATGCCCTCCTCTTCCACAGGCTCAGGATGTATACGAAGTAAGCACCCTGGCTTCCTGCTGAGTCACTTAGCCAAACCTCTAGACTCCCCAAGTTGACACAACGTTTCAGCCATAACATCAAGGTCCCCAAGATTGTTAGTATTTTGGGTTTTTTAAAATCAAGAGTTTGTGGTTTGTTTCCCTTATTAACATAGCAGCATCATTCTTCTTTTAGGAAAAGACATGTTCCCCCCTTACTGGCTATGATTTACTATTACTCTGGCAAGAAAGTAAAGAAGTTCATCTGATATAGGAGAGCATCCAATGTGCCTTGGATGCTCGTCAAATCTTGGTCAATTGTAGAATAAGGAGAAGGGCCTTACTGGTTGTTTTCCATTCTCTTGGGGTAACCATCCATAAAGCTAAGTCAAAACTCACAGCTAGCAGGAGAGCAGGGAGCAAAATCCAAATTGGACAATACAAGATCAAGTACATACATAAGCTGAAATGGAATCAATGACTAGGGTAAGCAACCTGAAAAGGCACAAAAATCAAGGGGAGTAACACATTGAGACATGGAGCAATCTTGTGGACAGTGTCCTCCGGCTTCAGCTATGTGTGGACTGGTCAGCATCTGGAGTGACCAGAACAGGGCTTTGGGTATGTTGTCTCCTCAGAGTGAGCTTCAGAGGAGCTGTCTAGTCCAAGTAAACTCTAGCAATTAACTGGATGGGCTCTTTTAACCTTGGAATGATGGATTTAAGGCTGGATTTCTGAAACTTGTAGTTAATATGTACCTGGGTTATACGTGTGTGCAGGGATATCTACAGGTATAGCTGGTCTTTCAGCTAAATTTTTATGGAGCTGGCTACGAGTTGTTCCTGTGGGGTTATGTTTTTAATTTTTTAACTCTTTTAGAGCTTTGTGATTTATATGTTGTATATTTCTGCTAGTTCTGAGTTATCTCTGCTACAAATGCAAGTCCATTGTCACTGCCAATGGTCAAGGGTAGGTCATACCTAGGATGATTTCTCACAGCAGGAACTTACAAACTTCTGTTGTCTTCTCAGTACAGGTAGGTAATGTCTTGGGTTTATCTGAGTAGGTGCATATAAGCACCAATCAATATCCATAGCCCTTACAAGGCTTTATTTTAGTATTTTCAAAAGGTGATGCTTCAGTCAATTAGCTCCCTGGAGGGGGTTTGGGATTCTGGACTGGATTATTTTGAGTGCAGGTTTTGTACTGTTGGTAGACAGCAGAGCAGATGCTGGCCAGGCATGGGATGGCTTTTCCCTTTGTGGCTCAGGATGTTTTATTGTTTTGGCAAGTTTCCAGACAGTAGCAGGAAGCAGTAGACCTTTTTGTTTTCAGACCAATTGAGGGCCGTGTGAGGGCCCATAGTTCAGTTTGCTGTGCAGACCATTCCTGTGGAAGAGCCTTGGCCAAAACAACTTTGTCCTGGTGACCGCAGCATATTAGCCTATTAGACTCCATTCCTAATAGAGCTACTTCTATCAGTAAACAGGGTGCTCAGCATCTGTCAGGGGGTTTATTTTTAAATCTGGTCAGCTTGAGGACAGTTCATCAGTCAGTGCCAGGCAGTCATGGTCTGGTGGCCCCAGCTTGGTGGGCAGGGCCATGGCAGGATTGAGTGGTTTTATCATCACAAGAGTCTGGCAAGCATTTTTGCATGAGAGTCTTTGGTACTTGGTGACCTGGTGTTTGGAGTGTCAGCAATATCCATGATTATTCAAGAGGTCCAGCATAGCATGTGGCATCTGTACAGTTAGATCTTGGCCTCAGGTGAGCTTGTCAGCTTTCTTGATCAGAAGGACAGTTGCAATTAGAACACAGAGGCCAGGAGGAGAAGCCCTTAGTGACTGGATCCAAGTATTTGCACAAGTAGACCACTGGACACTCTGAGCAGCTGACACTATGAATAATCATCTTTGAAGCCACATGTCATCATTTACCAACAAACAAGCTGAATTCCAGTTACATCTGGAATTCCCAAGATTGGCTCTGTAGAGAAGGCCTTTCTAATGTCATTGAAGGCTCTTCTTGCTTTGGGTTTCAGTCAAAAAGTGTCAGAGTCTTTTTCAGAAAAGACACCGTATAAGGGCCTTGCTTTTTGTGAACTCAAGGATCCAGGTTTTATAGAAACCAGCAGCTTCAAGGAATTTGCAGAGTTGTTTTCCTTGTGGTTGGGAGTGGAATGGAGCAGATGACCTCTTTTCTTTTTGGTAAGTCAAATCTCTGACATCTAACTTTTTGTTTGAAGTTATTTGCCTTTTCCCAAGATACCTTTTAGCAAGTGTCTGTGAGATGTTGCTGCAGAGCTTTTATGCCTTTCCAACTTGGTGTTATTAAGCAGAAATGGAGTGATATTTTGTATTAAGAAACTAGCAAGGTCAGCTGTGGAGGCTTCTCCAGAGAGGGTAAACAAGTTTTTGAACCTTGGGAAGTTGAGTCCAGGTCAGTTGACTTTAGGGTTCAGAACTGGGGTCTTTCCACTTAAGGGCAAAGAGGTGCTGGCTGACGGGAGCCAGCCTAAGACAAAGGAAGGCATTCTTTAGATCCAGGCAGGTGTATTAGCAGGCTGTGGGTGGCAAAAGACTGAGGTTTGGGGCTGCAGGATGAAGGACAACTGTGGCAGCATTGACAGCTCAGAGATCCTAAACTGAATGATATCCCCACTGGGTTTCTTTACAGGCAGAAGAGGTGTTTCTGCTAGATGTGTCCTAATTGAGTTTATCATGGCATGGAACACTGTTTGATGCAGATGTGGGTTGCCCAAATACAATCAGAGGCAGGTGGTTGATGGCCCAGACTCAAGGAAAGAGCATTCTTTTCTCGAGGACCATGACGGCAGCCAGCATGGCCAGATCTGTTGCCAGAGCCTCCCCGAAATAGTGGGAGAGTTCTTAAACCTCTGTGGCAATTGAATCTGAGTGAGCTGGCCTTTTCATTTTTTCTCAGAATCTTCCCAAAAGTGGTAGGGGAATTCTTGCATGTACAGGAGGACATGTTTGGTGAGATGTCCTCCCAGGCTGCAAGTTTGTGCCAGGCAGAAGTGGTGAGCACCAAGAGTCCCAGTTGCCCCAGTGATGGTAACTCTTTGATAGATGGTACATAGGTTTGTTGTCTACCAGCAAAGTCATAGGTTGGCCCCCAATAGGGACATGAACTATGGGCTCCCTATGACCCAGCTGAAGATGGGAGCTCAGTCTGGCCTATTTCAGCCCATCAGAAAGATGAAAGCATTGTCTTCTGATCCAGGTTAAAGCTTTAGAGAGTCCTTATCTTTTAGTCTGAATGAGCATTTGGTTTTAGTGTCCATAGCCCTTATAACTTGCATATTAGTCTTTGGCCAGAGGGTATGGTCATCCATCAGGTTGGATTTTCTTGCAGATATCAGGTGCTTTTTGTGCAATTAAAGCTGTATTCCTCATCTGTGGATTTTTAGGGGCCTGAGCATCAAAGGAATGTAGACTATGGGCTTCATAGAGTCTCTCATCAAAGTCTGAAGGGCTTTTATCAGGCTTCTGGGTAACGGTAGTAATTTTTGACATATTGATGGGCTTTTTGCCTCCCTATTTCAATGCCTTTGAGAAGCACTCAACTAGGTTGCTTTGATTTTTGTGCTGGATTCTGTATACCTAGGTGAGGCAATCTTTGGGAAAGGCCATAGCTACCCATTCATCAGGGCTGACAGTTCATGGAGGAACCTCTCTCATTAATCAGTTTTTTCCTCAGTCAAAATGCAGCCGTTGTTTTGTGTAGAGTCAGAAGGAATTGATACTCATGTTGGGGGACATTAGAGGTTGCCATCTGACCGGGACATATGTGTAAGGGTAACTGTGAAGCAGAAGGCTCCAGTGGGGAGCAGACAAGGACTGACTGAATTGGAACCAGTTTGATTGGCTGGAAGTAGACAAGTCAAGAGTGGGGGTGAAACTGTAGGTGTTGGCAGCAACTGCAGCAGCTGCAGCAGCTGAAGAAGGGTGATTCATCTGCCAAGATGGAATTCTCAGGGAACAGAAGTTTGGTTTTGTTTTAACTCCTTAATCGCCAGAAAAAAGCCCTATTTAAAATTGTTGGGCCTGTAGTCAGGGACCATGGGTTTGGACTCATCAGTTCCCATTGCTGACTTCCTACATGTGTGTGGTGTACCCTTGAAGGATGACACAGCCAAAAAAGGGTGGGTGCCTCTCAGAGAGAGACCATTGAGATGCCCACCTGGCTGCTGCTTCTTGGCAACACTGGGACTCTCTGGACTATGGAGAAGCATCGGTAGTTTCTCTGTTTTGTCCTTTCTAGATGCATTCACAGAACCGCAGGTTAGGGACCAATCAAACTCCATAGTTTGGAGAGTAATCCCCTCTTCCTCACCGTGGAGCACAGAGGGAAGAGCCTATTGCTTTCACTGTACACTGCAGACATTCACACAATCATTCAACAAGCATTCAGAGGTTAAAACATTCCCTCCCCCAAACCACGGGGAGGCCTAGCTAATGAGAGGTGATCAGGCTCTCCTTCTGCTCAAACTGAGCAGGCACAGATTGAAACTGATGTCCCTGGGGGATCTTACCAGAATCAGGCAGCGTTCAATGTGAGCCACCTGAATAGCAGCCTAGGAATCCTCCCCTGACTTCTGAGGGGACTTGAGAAATCTTGAGAACACACCTTCCCATCGGGACCTGGGGGGGTCTTTGCTCCATCTGCAAGAGGCAGGACCAGTGACCAGAGGTCAGCACAGTTGGTCTTCCCAGCTGATGCACCAGATGCAGTGGCAAATAGAAACACTGAAATATCACCCAGGATTTGGAGGCAGATTTATTTATGTCAACAGGCACTGATAGGGATTCGTTCCCAAAATATCAGGCCTGAATACTCTGGGAGGGAGATTTTTATGGGGCAGCAAAACAGAAGTACAGAGTCAGGGTGGCTTGTCATTTGGGCCAAAGGAGTGTAGATTTGTGGAATGTGCATCATAGTGACCAGCCCTATTGAGAAACAGAAGTAACGGGAACTGAAATAAAGTGGAGGTTACCTAGGCAACTAACAGAAACTGAAGCATATTGGCTAGGGGCGGGGAGCATCTTCTACTACACTTCCTTAGAATAGATTTCCAATTATGGGGACAAAGAACTTGAAACAGATAGAGCATCAGGTGGCTGGGGATGTGACTCAGTGACAAAGCCCTTGCTTAACGTGTGTGAGACCCTGAGTTAAATCTTCAGCACTGAAAAAAAAAGAATATTGGTACATATTTCCAAATTGCTCTCTTAAAAGTAATAGATAATTCTACCCCTACCAACTTGAGTATTTCAAAGAATCCTCTCCAATACATAAGTGTTCAACAAATTATTCAATTAATTAGTCATTTTCCAATTCAAAAAGTAAATCAGACTTATTATTTTAATTTGTATTTATCTGATTGCTAAATGACTGAATACTTATTAGCCATTTTTAATATCACTGTTTTTTAGAAGACTATTTCTTTTTTTCTTTTAAAGAATAATTGTAATTTTTAAGAAATATACACCTTATTTTACTAAGTCCTAGGTAAGAAATTTCTAATACAAACTTATGATAATATATCCTATTCATTAGAGCAAAAACAAGTTACACATATTTATTTCTTTATGTTCCTTTACAAGACTAAATAAGCTCGGGTGGTAATATAGCCAAGAGTAGACCTACATTTACATTCTGCTGGCAAAACAAGGGCGGCAAAAGGAATTTCCTTTTCTAAATTATCACAAGCCTGAATAGGATAACACATACATTCCTGAATCGGTCATCATGGGAACAGAATAGAACTGGACTTTCATTTTCAAACCCGGAGTCATAGGCCAACCCATGATGTCAGGGGATGGGGTCAAACCCAGTTGAGCTGAGAGGAACAAACATTATCACTTAATATAAGTTCCTGAACCAGACTCAGGGAACTGTAGCTATCACTGCACACAGTGTTCAGTGTACTTCCGTGTCTTCCATTGTGCATAAATGCTCACAGGCTAAAGGGAATCAAGGACTAAAGAATCACCAACTGAACATTTGCACAAAGCAGAACCACTTGCTGGTGGCTGATTATCAACTATTTAACTTCCCACATATGAAACCTAATGCTCCATTTTAAAACTAGGCATCTGCTAAAAGCAAGTACTGCATAAAATTTCTTGTACATAGTATTTTATGGAAATGTTAAGTTGAATCTGTAACGTATATCCAAGCAAACCTTACCACGGCATATCACCCACATTATCTTCCTCTAAGCAAAATTAGTCTGGAGTGAAGTGGAACAATATAAACCTTTGTAAATCACAGTAATGGAAAAGTGTTTCTTTTAAGAGGTATACTTTCAGCTGATATATTCAGAGAGATGTAAACTATGAAAAGATGACTGAACAAAATTTTGAAATCTTGAGGCTCAGCAATGCAGGAAAGTATATAATAAAAACTTATCAGAAGTGTAAAAAAAAGGAGCATGTTATATAAGATTACCTCTTAGCTATGAATCCCCTTTTCTCTTATTTTGATCACAAGGAGCTCAAATATCATGAACAACCAATTTAGTTCATTATGTTGGCCCTGAAATATATGTTAGTATTATAATTCATCCTTATTGTTTCACAGCCCCTTTCATTTATTGCTAAAGGGGAAAAAAGTTGGGGCCAGTGTGATGGGGGAGCAGGATGGATTTAGACTCTAAGTATCTTGTCTGAAGTCACACAGACTATCACTGACAAAGCCAGAAACCAAAATCCTGCTCCTTCCAGTCTAATCCACTAAATCTCTCCAACAAGCATAACCTCAGCAGCTGGATTTTTCTGGGTGTGCATTCCAGTGACAGGAAATCAGGCAAACTGTAAATGTCACCAGTAAGTGCTAAGTAGTGAGCACTCAGAGCTGAACCTAGATCTCAACCCCAAACACTCTTTAGTCAATTCATTTCTCTCATATTTTCCTGAGTTCTCCTGGATGTTATTACTGACATGGAAAGACAGTTGGTTGGAAAACTTAGCATCAGCTATGCAAATAAAATGAAAATGAGTAAGTTTTTCTTTTAAAAGAGTTTATTTCTTCAAAATGTCGGTTCAGAATCTGTGGAAGCAGCCGAATTTAATTTAATTTAATTAAACAAATGCTGGTAGGAAACCTCATGTTTTCAGTGCAGCAGGCATGGCTTCTGCCATCTGTCCTTTTACACTTGGAGAGCCTCTGCAGAGAAGATGTGGTGAAAGAAACCAGGATTGGTTTATTCCCTAACAAACATTTTTCATGAAAATTGTCATCATCTTAACTACCATCAGGATGAACAAAATATGACAAAATAGATATAAAAGGAGTCGTGTTTTCCAGCAGGTTTTGAAAAGGCTCTGATTTCAGTGATACGCTGTCCGTTTTCTTCATTCAAAATATGTTACAGTTGTCACCCATCCCAAAATGAATGTCATAATAAGGGAGGAAGGCTTAGGCAGCTGGATGAACATATGTTCCCTGATTTTTAAGATAACAGGGTACCTGAAGTGCCTTGAAAACCTATGGTTAAGAAAAATGCAGATAAATGAGATGACACATGTGCTGCACCACAACATAAAACAAGCTGAGAAGTCGGCTTGGAGACAGGATTCATTTTTTTGTCATGGATATATCACAAGTACATGAAGGTCTTCTTTCTGTACTTGCAGGGTTGGAATAATATTCCTTATACACAGAGAGATTTTGTGGTTGCCAGATTAGATTATTTTAAAGGCAAACGGTTATTACTATCCCTACAGTCACCAAATCATTTACAATGTAAAATCGTATACAGTGAACCCAACTTCCAAATAGCTCTTGACTCTGCACTTTTCTCTTCATTCGCATTGTCACTCTCCTAATCTAAAAATGACATGAGCTCATAAAAAGACTGCCTCACCAGTCTAGCCTCTCATTTTCCTACCTCTTTTTTGGCTCAGAGCTGACACTAGAGCCTGCAACCCCTGAAAAGATCATAGTTCCTGTGACAAATCTCACCCTCATTTGAATAAAACTGAGCTTCATGTTTTTAAAAGCTTTGCATGTGACTCTGGAAGTACTGGTCTTCAAGATAAGCATGTGACCCATGTAGCTTAGAGTACTATTATCTGCTACGGAATGCGTCTGTGGGTGCTCCACAATTCTAGATCACATTAATTAGAATCTAGAAAAAGTTCTGATTAATTAAAAAAGGGCATGAAGTTCACAGTGTCATGAATCTGAATGAGAATGTCAAGCTCAAGAATTACTACATACAGTACGACAGAAATTCTACTATGTGGCACTTTATATTTTTTCAAGAGAAAGTGCTTTGGAGAAGTGCATCTGTTGTTTTTGCCTACTAAGCATCCACTGATGCATTTGGAGAGCCATGCCTCACCCACTGGATAGGCCCTTGAGAGGACTCAAATCAAGAGAATGAGGACTTGATCCAAGGAATGTCAGCCAGAGACTCCTCTGGATCTGAATCTGGAGGAAGTAACACAGACTAAAAGCTTCAAGTTTATTAATCTTGATAGCAGTAACCTAAACCTATCCACACATTTCTGTTACCTAGAGTCCTGAAATTATTCTTTTTAAAAATTAAAATCAATAAACTTGTTCTCAGTGTTATAGATTAAATTTAGAATAAATGCATTATTGAATTAAAAACTGACAAGCTGGGTATAGTGGTACGTACCTGTTACCACAGCTATCAGGGAGGCTGAGGCAGGAGAATTGCAAGTTGAAGGCCAAGTTTAAGGCCAAGTCTCTCAGTGAGCCTCCATCATAAAAAGAGGGGTGGGATGTGGTTCTGTGCAAAGCTGAGGGTTCATACTGAGAAAAAATAAAATATAAATAAATAAAATCTTTAAGAGGGCTGCGGATGCACCTCAGTGGTAGAATGCCTGCCTAGCATACCTGAGGCTCTGCGTTTGATCTCCAGTGCCACAAAAATAAATAAACAAGAACAAACAAAAACAAAAAAGGCTCCCCATGCCAAGATCACTATGACCCTGGACTTTTCGTTTCTTGTTCACGAGCCTCTTCCATCACACCTGGAAGGGATAAGACGACTTCCGCACCAGTGCAAAATGCGGGCTTCTGAGTCGTTCTTCATCTCAGTGTAGAATGGATATGTGCGTGGAGATCAGGCTTTTGCCAAGGGCTCCCTTTCTCAGTGAGCTATCCGACTCCTGCCATGAACACAGTGCAGGTACCCTGAACACCAAAGCATCTTTCCTTTTATCTTTTCTTCTGTTCTATTAGTGAGTGCAGTTGTAAAAGCTAAGTTTCACTTTGCCATATTCGCACATGCGTATAACCACCCGGACCCTTATTCCCATGAGCCCCCTTTCCCTTTCTGCGCCCCTCTCCCACCCACTTCCTCTTTACTAATAGTCTCCTTTTTACGCTCCTGTCGTCCTTTTCTTCTTTTAGATGTTTCATGGGAGAGAAAACGTGCAACGTTTGACTTTCTGAGTCTGACATTTCATTTAACATGACGACCTACAATTTTATCCATTTTATGCAAATTACACTACCTTCCTGCTCTTTGTAGCTGAGTCGCTCCACTGTGTATATAAGCCGCATCTGGGGCTGGGGATTTAGCTTAGCGGCATAGCGCCTGCCTGGCGAGTGCATGGTCGTGAGTTCGATTCCCGGTACAGGAAAAAAGGAAGCAAACAAACAAACAAAAAAAGAAAGCCACATCTGCTGATGGCACCTAGTCTGTTTCTATAATTTACCTTTTACGAACTGTGCCATGATAAACACGGGTGTTCAGGTAACTCTACAGTGTACTGTACTGACTTTAATACTTTGGGGAATATATCAAGGACTCATATAGCTGGAGCGTATTTGTAGTTTTTTGCGGGATCTCCATACTGATTTCCATAGTGGCTACACTAGTGTACATTCTAACCAAGATTGTGGAAGGGTTTCTTTCCCCACCCCATCCCACCCCTACATTTTTGCCAGTACTACTGTTTTTTGTGTTCTATTCTGATGAGGATTAACATAGAATCTTGACGTTGTTCTGAATTTGCATTTCCCTAATAGATAAAGATACAGAATATTTGTCTGAAACTTATTGGATATCTGTACTTCTTTTGAGAAGTGTGTTCACTTCATTTGCTGTTTGTTGACTGCAATATTTGAAGGGGCTGAGGATGGTGTTAAGGGTTTTTGTTTTTGTTTTTATTTGTTTGGTTTTTACCAAAGTGATTTTTGTTGTTGTTTATGGTACTGGGGGCTAAGCTCAGGCCCTGCACTGTGAGCTACATCAACTGCTCTTTTTTGTAGCTTTTATTTTCAGATGGGGTCTCACTGAGTCATAAGTTTCCTGGGCTGGGCTTAAACTTGTGATCCTCCTGCCTCTGCTTCCGAGAGTGCTCGGACTACAGGCGTGTACCACCAACCAATGGGTCTAACAAAAAGGCAGTGTGTGAGAAAACATTTATTTATTTATCCAACAAATACTTACTGAGTGCCCAATCGGTGCCAGACACAGTTCTAGGCTCTGAAGCTGAGGAAGCAGCTCTAATTCCTGTCTCTGAGATTTCAGTTCCTTTAACACTCATCTGTCAGGCTTAATACCCCAGAGGGGTCCACACACATTTGTGCACTAAATGAATAGGCACTTCTGACCTTCTAAAGAAAACCTGCTTTCTAGAACAAGAGCTGGTGTGCACACACACACTACACACACACATACACATGCACACGCACAGGTTGTCTCAGTATTCTCACAACGCAGAACACTTTTGTCATCAGATAGAGGAAGATTTTCCACACACACCAAGCAACTTTCAAGCAGTCACCAATTAGTTGTCCTATAATTCAATTCAGTTCGGAAACCATCTACATGGAGATAGCATCAGATCCCATCAGTTAAGGTCTTGGTTCCACAAAACTTTCCTGTTACAGTTTATTTCTAGATGTCCTCCCAAAACCTCATGCATACGTGGGGAGTTTTGAAGGTGGCTGGATTAGGGTGTGTGACTGTGGGTTAGGGGTGTGATACTGGAATTAAGGATATGGATAATGGAAGGCCCACCATATGTATAGGTGGCACCCATCAGTAGGCCTGTAGCCTAGATGGAATAAAAGGGTCAGAAAGATGCTGACCTGCTGCTGCTGCTGCTGCTGCTGCTGCTGCTGCTGCTGCTTACTGTTTGCTACTCACTGCCTTCTGCCTGTCTTGCCTTGCCTGGACTCTTTCTCCTCTGTTATGCCCCTCTCCCCCATGCCACCCTACCTTGGAGCCAGCTGACTATGGACTGAAACCTCTACAAACTGTGAGCTGAAATAAACCTTCATTCATTTAGTTTTGGGTGTCACATATTTTGTCTCAGAAATGAAAAAAGTAATTAAGACACGCCCCTACTTCAGAAACCAATATCCCATCCTAGTTTCTGATCTCTGTTTCTAACCAAAGGGGCCACAAACCAGGGTTCCCAAGACTCCCCTCGTAGGGCTCAGTAATCTACAAGGACTGCTCACAAAACTTAGGAAAGCATTCCACTCACTGTTACCTTTTTATTACAAAAATACCATGAAGAATATAAATAAATGCCCAGATGAAGAGGTAGAAGGGTCAAGTTTAGAAAGGTCTCAGACTCTGGCAGATCTGCTCCTGTGTAGTTAAGGTACACCACCCCTATCCCACATATGTAACTCCTAATTTCCAGCCTTTTGAAGACCAAGATCTTTGGGCTCTGACAACATCTTTCTAGAAATTTTGTCCTTTTTTTTTACCATTAGTCAGAGGTGATTATTGTTTGTTGCTTGCAACCAAAGAATTCTACTTACAGTTTTCACAACCATTTAGTTTCAATACTAGTTACAATACATAATATTACTTAATTTCACAGCAAGGAAAGATATAAAATAATATATTTAAAAGGAGAAAAGCTATAATGCATGCAGTTCTGGTCACTCCTTTCATTAGTGTCTTTGAGACACTAATGGTGCTAGAAGTTTTAAAATTTTTCTGCTATGTATTCCCCCACACACATCCCATTTGAGTAGTCACTGGATATGCTATTAGGTCACAGTGAATGAAGGGATGTTTTTCACGGGTTTAAGAACACCTACAGCTGGGGAACCACTCCCTAAGCGTTCCATTGTGCTGAGGCTGCTTCATGCAACTCTTCCCATAAATGAGTGACTGAATATTTCTCACCCCATCACTATTGTATCTGTAGGTTGAGGAATGCAAAGGATTTGGGATTGATGAAGCCTTGGCCTTATCCACTTAGTTGTTATCCAATCAACATTCTTTCATGCTCTTTTGAAAGATGAAATTCCACTCATTTTGGGAGAGATTTTATCATATCAATTTAAATGTAAAGACCTTGAACAGTGAGGAACAGCAAAATGCATAGATCCAAAACAATGTCACTCCAAGTTGACATCCAAGATGCCATACATTTATGTCAACAATGTAAAAAATATCTCTATAAAACCTCAATTAGAATTAGCTAGTCTTGTTACATCTTGATTATCAAACTAGTGCCAAATGATTATCTTTGTGCCTAGAAATCAAATTTATTCCCAAAGAATGAATATACGACTGTTTTCCAAGGATAAAGTTTCAGAGAAAGGTATGTAGTAAAATTTCATTCTGTAAACCAAATGCAAATACAGTTGTCTCCTGACGTCCTGTGGGGAATTAGTTCCTAGATTCCCAAATGGATACCAAAATCCATACACAGATGCTCCCGACTCTTATATAATATTGTGTAGTGCACATATGTGCATATAACCTAAGTACATCTTCCCATATACTTTAAGTCATCTGTACATATAAATGGTATGTACAGTGTAAATGATATGCAAAGAGTTGTTATGGTGTATTGTTTAGGGAATAATGATAAAATGGGCACATGTTCAGTACAGATGCAAATTGTATGTAACCTAAAATATGTGCACCAACAGTGTAACATTTTTCCCATTATTTTCTATCTATGGTTGGTTGAATTTACAGATTTGGAACTTATGGATGTAAAGAATCACCTGTATGTTCAAGACAAATTTTTTCCCCATTTAAATGTAGAAATGACTTTCAATTCCCAAAATGCTATTATTAAAATAATAGTTCATTACACAATCATTAGCACCTCAGAAATGAACAATATTATAAATGATTTATATGTTCTCAAGATTTTCTTCCTAGTTTAATGTCCCTTTCCTTTAGTCTTCATGATAAAAATCTCAAATATCCATCCAATTTCTTCCAGATCCAACACCCATCCTAAAATATCCTAGGATTCCTTTGGTTCTCTGTTATCTTCCTCTGATCTGAATATTTGCTCCAGCTGAAATCTTGATTTTAAATATGTCATCTCACTTCCTTTTCTAAACTCGTAACACAAAGCTTTAAGAAAGTTTCAACCTTTTCTCAGAATTTGTGGAAAATGCAGACAGCACAGACCAGCAGAATACAGGAAATAATATGAAATGGAATTTTATAAATCTTAAAGATTTTTAACCAGACCAGCCCTAAGGAACTTTATAGTGGCCTCCATTTTGCACTCTATTTTGGGAGGGTTGATTATCCTCAATGCATATATCTCTTTTCCATTTCCTCAGCTCTTAACTTCCATGCCAGAGCATCTCACACAATGTTATTTCATACCAAAAGGCCAAAGCTATTTATTTATTTGTGTACTTCAAACCAACTATGAGATGGGAGGGCTTGTGAGTGAGGTACATAGATAGAACCGACTGGACATGCACTGATAATTATGGAAACTAGGGAGCGAGTTGGTAATAGTAATGTCTGTACTTTCGCAGATGTAACGCAATGAGAAATTTTTTAAAAGGCAGATAACACTGCGGAGTAAATGTAAATATGAGTTGCTTTTCCCGTAGACATAGATGTCCCTCATTCAGAAGTATCAATGGGGCTGCATACAAATAGCAAGGAGGTACATGGAAGCGGCAATTGCTTGATCACATTCTCCAGAAAGGCCTGGTAAGCCAGTTTCATAAAATGCCCAAATGCACGACACTGTTGTTTGCCAGGTCCTTGCTGAAACTTTGCACCTGCTATTCCCTCTACCTGAAATACTTGTCTCTTCCCTTCCCCCGCATTTACCTTCTGACTTGGATTTGTATTGCAGATGTCACCGCCTTTGTACAGCTTTCTCTGGACCACCGGGGTTGCCCTGGTGTGAGCTTCTGTAGCATCCTTTACGTGTCTTCTCAAACTCATCACACATTATACTGTCAAACCATACTCTCCATGAGGGCAGAGATGAAATACATCTGTCCTCCCCTCTTCCTAGGGTGTTTAATCATAGCTCCAAGGAGTTAGAGGCAATCACTAAGTATTTGTTGACTGAATGATTGAGTGAAAATGGGGCAAGGGGTATAGTGTGGTAGAGTACTTGCCCAGCATGCATGAAGCCCTGGATTCAAACCCAGTACTAGAAAAAAAAAAAGCACCAGCCTAGTTATCAGTCAAATACTACGGTAGCAGGCTGTCGAGAATTATATGCTATAGGAAGGGGGGAAAGGAGAAATGGAAATTTATAATCAGAATTATACCAAGATAGAAAAGAATGTGGATAAAGCATTCAAGTAGGATCACTCTCGCCTTTCCAGTGAAAGAGGGGGTTAGAAATAACAATTAGATGGTAAGTAACAAAAACAAATCACGTAAGGTACATGTTGATCATTTTCAGGTCTGCTGTAGTTCTTTCATTCCATCGCCTTACGTTCACTCGACTTTTCTATACTTAAATGTCCATCAGTCTCACCAGTTTTAATCTGATTATTGTATTTAACCCAGGAACAAAAGGCACATTAGTATATAATTTTAAGATGAATCATATTTCTACGTGTTAATGCTATAAAACAAGATGGTGTTGGAATGGATGATACATTGTCGCCATTTGTGATTTGTGTGTTTGCACATCTCAGCACGTATGTGTCTGCGTGTACGAGTACAGCTTATGGTGAAAACACCTCCATGGGCTGGAGTGGTGAACGTTATATAAATATTAAAAGTAACATCAGAATTTCCTCCACTTTTTCAAGAATTATTCAGTTGCCAAGGTTTCCTTTCGTAATTTTCTGATATGCCCCCTACTACCACATCAGGACTGACTTCTTTACCCCTAACTTAGAAAAAGCATTAGGCCTAGCCTTGAAATGAAGGTTTTCATAATAATCTTTTTTTCATCTTCCCTTGCTGCAGTTTAAGTCCCATTACTCCTGGTGCTGTCCTTGCTGCCTAATGAGGATAATTGGTCCCTTTCCTCCTGAAAACATCCTTTTATGTGTTTTGGAGAGTTATTACTGCCCTTTTCAGTCCTCTCCTCTCTAGGCAGAGCATGCCTGATTCTCTTAACCTTTCCTCACAGGGCCGATTTTCCAAACCTTTGATCATTTTTGTTCCTCCCCTCTGAACTCTCTCCAATTTGTCTGTCTCTTTCAGAACATGGTGCCCAGGAGAAAATTCAATCCTTCAGTTGAATTTTTAATCAATATGGTATTAACCTGGCCAATGCTTAGTGGATATGAAATAGAATCTTACATATTCCTTATCCAAATTGTGGTGAAGTTCCTTTTATTTGAAACACAATAGGAATTAGGAATTTTAATCTGACACTCGGGGTTCCTTAGATAATCTACACAGTCGTATACAAAAAAATGTATTTGAAAAACAGTGAGTTGTCAAATAATAATGGCCAGAATTTGAGTTGGAAAGATAGAATAACAGTTTTAGAGGGGATGAGATTTCTAAAGAAAGGTAAATAGAGCCTTTCAAATACAAACAAAGACTTTCGTACTGTTCTGTATCACTTTTCTCTATTATGTAGTACCTAATGTTTGTAAAAAGGTCTTATTCTATGTGTATGCTTCCTTGAAAATCTCTGAGGCATAAATTTTCACAACGCAAATTGATAAAAGGCTTATTTTTTGTTTTATATTCCAGGTTAAAATTATAGCAGCAGTTATCAAAAACTTTAGTCCATGAACTGGTTTGACAAGAAGCGATAAAGCTTTTCAACTAAAACTAAAGATGAGAGTATGATTTAGAAGATGATATGCTTTACATACTTTATACTATTAAAAAGCAATGGGGGGTTGGGATTTAGCTCAGCGGCACAGCGCCTGCCTGGCAAGTGCAAGGTCGTGAGTTCGATTCCCGGTATTGGGGGAAAAAAAAAAAAGAGAGAAAGCCCAATTGTCTGGAATGGTGACATGAGTTGAGGAACTGTGAGAAATAAGTAAGGTGGGCAATTCTCAAGAATGTTTTGAAAGCCAGTCAGGCACATATGAACTCGGGGTATGGAGCAGTGGAGACACCCGAAGGATTGAAAGAAGTTCCTCTTTGGGGAGATTAGCGTGGTGGCAGCCTTCCGCGTGATGGAGCTGCTGACGGAGGGCTAAAGCAAGCCAAGCACCTGTGCGCATTCTACCCATCCCCGAGCTCTTTGGGCTGTCAAACTTGTCCTTTTAAATACGTGAGCCCAATTCTTCAGCAACATTGCTACATGACTTTCATTCAAGTCAAAGAAATACTCCTACTTAAACATCTCTATCTTGTTCCATCGACACATGCCTCTGAGGACTCGTAAGACCCCAGAAAGACCATTTAAGGAGGACAGTGGTAGTAGCGAGATTCAACTTTAAACACTCCCTTGCTAACACTGAGGGGAGAAAGAAAACGAGTGACATCCGTGTGACCACTAGATGTCACTGTTGCTAGGCTACTTCGAGGTTAGAAGCACCATAGAGTAACGTACTCAGCAAAATAAGAGCTAGATAACGGGAAAAAGGAAGATATATCTTTTGCGAAAGGAAAGGGGACCAGGACACAGAGCAGGGGATAGAGAAAGGGGAAGAGAACGAAAGAGAGAATTCAAATGTGTTATGTACATATACCAACTCCCCAGAGGGATGTACTCAGTATGTGCTGCAAATATCTACTAATAAAAACATAAACTGAAAAACGAAAAACAAAATTAAAGTAGTTGATAATAAACAAAAAAAGGAACAGAGATGTGTGTCTATTTTTCAGAGCAAAAGAAACATTTTAAATCTATAATACCTAAAGCCAGTATGCTCCCAATTCTCCATACCCGTCTTCTAAGAGGAAATCAAGATGTTTGCCTCAGGGACAGTTAAATTTCTAAAATAATCAGATGGATTTTTGTCTTCTTATTTTGTCCTGTGACTTCTTTCCTTAGTATTAGTTTCTTTGAAGGGTTGCATGCAGTTCTAGGCATCCCTTCTTAAGAGCTATACTTGATTATATTGACATGGTGGATTAGCTTTTTTTTTCAGATGGTTGTTTAAACTTTTTATCATTTAATATCTGACTTGGAGTGTTTGGTTTGCTTGCATATGCCACATGTTTATTGCCAAAGTAGAACTGCAGAGTTTTCTGTGTTTCTCTTTCATAAAGTGGCCTTTAATATAGTGGATAATTTGGAAACCTAAAGCACACTTTCTTATGTGTTTACATAGTACTAATTACCACACACTATTAAAGATATTTTGGATATTTTAATTATTTTATAGGTTTAGGCAATGGCTTAGGGTCTGAACATAACATCCTATAACAACATGTTTTGTGTACCTAATAAAGGCTCTTAAGTAGCAGTGTATATATGCTTTGTAAATAAATACAGCATAAAATACCTAATGAAATATTTAAAGACCATCTTCTAGAGTAACCAAATTGTATTTAACCAAAACTGTTGGATTTTTTCCCTTCTCCCCAAATATATACTATTTTAAATTAAAGTGATAGGAAACTAGCTACATATGCACGTAGAAGCATGAATTCATAAGCCTACAGTGTTCAACTGGATTGTTCTGTTGCCTACTTTCTTGGGGTAATAAAAGTATTTCCACTCCCTGTTGCTATCTCTGATTATAACTCCACAAAGGAACTAAAATTCTTATTGATTAAGGTGATTAAAGAAAATGCAGAATTATTGCTTGAACTCATGAAAATATATATATTTTCTCTTTCCTTGAAGGGGTTGAGGGTGGGTATAGATTTTTTTATTGAATTTTTCTTTCTTTGGTCATGCTAGGGATGGAACCTAGGGCTTTGCACATGATAAACAAGCACTCTACCACTGAGCTATAGTCCCCTTTACCCCAGTCCTGTAAAACTTTTAATTCTTCTAAACCTACTTGGTTCTTCCTCCTGAACTTGGGAGCCGTACGCAGCCAAATCTCTAGGCCATAATTTTCTTGTAAGCATCTGCATCTCTGGAGAACTGCTTGGTCACTTCCTCAGCTGAACTCCTAAGGCAAAAAGTAAGGGGAATTCACCTCTCACCATGATTTTAGCTCAAACTTTCCAGATTTAGAGGCATGAATGCAAGGACTGAAAAGATTCCAAGAACAAAGATGCAAACGCCTTCAAGGTCCCAGACAGGAGTGCCAGTCCAGCAGTGCACAAGCAGCCGGGTGTGCAAGGGCACTGAGTATGTCTACAGGATCTATCTCTCTCTCCCTCTCTCTCCCTCCCTCTCTCTCTCTCCCCCTCCCTTTCTCTCTCTCATTCTCCAAAGAAAACTTTCTGTTCTTTCCATCTACTCTAATTTGTGATTCAGGTTGACAGACGCTTTGAATAGCATCCATGCAACACAGAACTGAGTGGCCAGAGAGGTTTGCCTCCCTATACACACCCACAAAATGTGAAAAAGTACATCAAGCCCTATTTTAAATGCCTTATACAAACTTAATTCTTGAAAATATCATACACTATGAGGAAGTCTTGTACTGACTGTAGATAGTCAAATTTGTAAATATGGGTTTAATTTCAAAGAACAAACACACCTCTTTCTGTAAGGGCAAATGGTGATACAAAAATATTTATATTGATGAAATAAAATAAGACTTTGAAACAATAGGGATAACTTTCTAAGAATTTAAGACAGGGAAAGAAAATTAAAGGATTGTTTTGTTTGTCATGATGTATAAATCAAAAATTAATAGAGATTTATAAATCTCAAATTAAGCTCCTAATTATTCAGTTATCTTCTTCAGTTCTGCAGAACAAGCCAGAAAGCTTTTTTTTTTTTTTTCCAGCATTCTGAGGGAATAAAAAATCTGGAAGTGTGGAGTCCATATTTTGTAAGTTAAAATGTCTACTAAATGATATTATAGAGTATATATTTTTCAGTTATAATGTTTACACACAAAGTTTACATATTTTCCCATTAAAAATCATCTTGGTAATCCTTTTGGGTGCTTGTTAAGTGACTTATAGGCTACTCTGGAGCAATCAGAAATTGGTAGTGCTCCTCGATTCTACCAGAAACCATACAAAGTTTTCCTAATTTATGTGATGCAATAATATTTGTAATGTAGGTGGTTATTTTCACTGGAGGTCAAAATATGGTAACAACAGAAAATCAGACATTTGGCAGGAATCCCAGCCTTAAGCTTTATGAAAGAAAAGAACTGTTCGATCACTTTCACTTGGGTGAAAACAAAAAATTTGTATTTAGTTTTATGGAAAAAGAACTTCAAATTAAGAATTGGTTATTGGTGATGACGTTTGACAGAATATTTTAATCTAAACAAAAATGTAATAGTTCGGATGGGAAGCTCAGAGTAGAGGGGGAAAGGCAATTAAATCTTTGGGCAAGGAGTCCCAGGAGGAATGTGCTCTTCACGATGACTTGTCTGGCATGCACTTTGGAAATGCTCTCTGTCCAGATGCTCCCACACTCCAGCATGGGGCCGGTGCCAGATCCGCACCACATCCGAGCAAAGAGAAGGGATGTGAAATCGAGAGCTTGGCTGATCTTTCCCAAATCCAAATCCTGCACAATCAATAAGGAAGACACAACTTGTGCTAAACAGAGAGCGTGTCTTGCAAATGTTTTGATTCACAGTATCGAGAACATGTTTTCAAATATATTAATTTTATGCGCATGACTGTCCTGTCAGGTGTCAGTTGCTATTGAACTGTTCGGGGTGTTCCCTCCAGTCATTTACCCAGACAGCAGAGATCAAGGGTGGGAGAGCTGTGCACGCTAGTCTTGGATGATAAACTTGAATGGGACGCTCCTGGTCCAATTCAAATACAGCACTATGTGTGCTGCTACAGGCTTGTACTCCGTAGATGTCCCCTGCCATTTCTTCCCAACTATCCCATGCATCTAAGGAGGAAAGGGAACATTGCATATTTGTTTACCTGTGTCAAATAAAGCTGCTTAGTTCCCCAAAATAAGCAATTGAGTTAAGAACCCAGCAACAATGGAACTTAGAAAAAACTATGCTAATTTAGTGAGGATATTTTTAATCTGTCTCCTCCTGTGAATGTGGTAAACTTACACCAAAAGCAACAAGAATGGAAGAAAAAAGGGCCACATTTTTAGGGATTTGGGGGATAAGTAGAACTTCTTGGTGTTGTGCTCTGAGAGTACTACAATCCTGAAAAACAGTCCAAACATCTTCTCTGCCACTCTGGTGCATAGGTTAAAAGTCCATCTGCTCTGGCTAAGATGTGCATACTCAGTAGTGCACTCTCTTAGGGGCAAAGCTTGGTTCTTAGGAGAAAAACAATCTTACTTTTTATGTATGGTTACGTAGGTGGTCCAGCAAGAGTTAAACTGTCTCTCTGTAGTGTTAACATTTCACAAGGAAAATGGTTACCAAAATATTTCCTTAAAGGCTCCTGTGGGTGAGGGCTACAATGACAAAAACAGATTGAGAAATATTACATTAAGGACTTTTTTTTTTTTTTTTTTTCAGAAATGCTTTGTAAAGGGGGCTGGGGATTTAGCTCAGCGGCAAAAGCGCCTGCCTGGCAAGCGCAAGGTCGTGAGTTTGGTTCCCGGTACCGGAGAAAAACCAAAAAA
>NW_004955432.1:13436470-13453355 GCF_000276665.1 Chinchilla lanigera | reverse complement strand
TTACACTGGCCAGAAGAACACAGAATCACATGATGGACCAATAAGTACTCAATGAACAATACATGTAGAGTCTTGTAAGAGAACCAGACCTAGAAGGTTGGCCTTGTGTAACATAAGAGAACCAGAAACACAAAATGTGCTTCCCTTTTATGCAGTGTGTAAAGGTGACTTGGACAGAAAGAATCTAGCACAAGATAAATAGATGCCGATGTGGCTGTTAACACTGACTATTGTCTTACTTACCTTTTTCGTTGCCAAGACAAAATACTTGACATTCAAAGTTAGGAGGAAAGATTTATTAGGCTCACAGTTTGTCAAGGCTGGCTCATAGTTGGCTGGCTCCAAGGCAAGGTGGCATAGCATTGGAGCACTGCAGAGGAGAAATAGTTCATGGTGGGCAGAAGGCAGCAAGCAGAAAGTTACAAGCCTCTTTCTGCCCTTGCTATCTTATCCAGGTTCCCCACACTGAGGGCATGTAGCACTCACACTCTTAATCCTAACATGGCATCCTTGATCCCAGCATCACACACCTTAGATCCAACCTACTCCAAAATGCTCCACCTATGACTACTTGAGGCTTTGGGGGTACATCTAAATACAAGCCATAACAACTAGGTAAAAAATTTTAAGTATTTTAATAATGTTAAACACTTTATCAAAAGAGGTAAATAATGGTACAAACATAAATTCAAGGATAACCCATAGAGTAGAAAGTAATGAATGGGGATCTGGGAAGATTTCCTATGGGAAATAGGATTTGAACTGGAGCTTTTAAAATGAGAAAGGATTCAACTCGGTACAGAGATGAGAAAGCTTTCAAATGAAACTGAGGACTTGCATCCAAACTTACAGCAAAACTCTAAAGCCCAGAAGGAAAATAAAGTCTAGGAGAACTAAGAGAGCTGTGCTGAGTTTTGACGAGTTTGACTGTCCCACTATGTAATATTTTCTAGTTCTTAATCTAGTTACCCTAGCACTTGAGAAGTGACAAATCTTTGTTGGTTTTTTTCTTCCTTATTATTTAACAAAATGTGTAGAACTTAAAATTTACCATTTTCTCCATTTTTAAGTGCAGGTCCCTTTGCACTATATCTGTGACTTTGGCCAAAGTAAACTGTAGACATTTTTATTTCATACAACAGGTATTACAGCGATCTCTATCACTATGCCATCACTACTTTGGGATTGTAATAGTTATTGCACCAGTTTTTATAATGGAATGCATTAAGAAATAACAACATATATTATTATATTACAAATTTGGTTTTAAAACTACTTCATTAACTATTTCAAAACTGAATTTCATTGTGATCTTTTGGGTTTATTTTATGCAATAACAGATGTTATTATAAGAAAAAGACTCCAAAGCATCCCTAGATTCCCTCATGAATCCATGATCATTCAAAAACTGCTAAGAACCCTTGCCAACATCGTCAGAAGGCTCCACTGGGTTTGAAAGCAGGAGGCTCATGCTGAGGGTTTGAATGTCCTACCGTGAGAGTGGTGAGGCCATCAGCTTTGTTCCATGAGAACTTACAAATACAAGGGAATCTAGGAGATAACTTTAGAGCTTTAGCGCAAAGGAGAATCTGACCACCAGTCCCACTACCATTGATTTGCTTCTTCTCTTCCTTAGTCCCCCGGAAAGAGCAGTATTTTCCTTTGCTCCTTTTTGCAGCTTGAGTTCTTCTATGTTATATCTCCCTTCTATCCTTGGGAAGAATTCCACAGCTGACTCAGAGGTACAACGTGAGTCTTCCCCGAACGGTGGGGGAAAATTCATGATATAAGCTATTCAAACCTAGCTCTGGATATAAGAGCTTTGGGGGCCACTATTCATTAAACAACATCAAAAAAAACATTGGTTTAATAGCTCTATTACAAGCGGTCGTCAAGATTGAATACCACCTTTATGACTAGGAGCATTTTGGACCCATAGAGGAGAGGAAAGTCTGAACAGAATGATGAGTTCTATCCATACTGAGTTGAAGATAATTGTGGAATAAATGGAAGTGTCTACTTGAAGAGTTATAGCTGGAAATCAGGACAGAGATTTGAAAAAGTGATGTAGAATCTAGGATCATGAGCAGTAATAGACTTACTACACAGAAGTGTCTGCCTTGAATTATTTCATGAATAAGACACTGTTATGGTTCATGTCTAGAGGTGTCCCACCCACAAGCCTCATACACTCATAATTGGGGTGTAGGGGAGGTGGTTAGACCATTGAGGCACTATGCTTACTGGTGGATTTGTGCACTAATGAGTTTATAGCTCAATGGAGTCTGTTCAAAAGAGGCAGGTCTCTGGGGCCACGACCTGCAAGGGAATGTCTCCATGCTCTGCTCTGCCCTTCCCCCTCTGTTTCCTGGTTTAATAAGGTGAGTAGTGGGGATGGGGATTTAGCTCAGCGGCACAGCACTTGCCTAGCAAGCGCAAGGTCATGAGTTCGATTCCCGGTACCGGAAAAAACAACACAAAACAAAACAAAAAATAAGGTAAGTAGTTTCCCTCTGTCCACCCCCGGCCGCCCTGCAGTTTGTTGATCTGAGCCTGCCAAATATGGGCTGAAACTTCAAAATCGTGATCCAAAACAAATCTCATTTCCTTCCAATTGTGGATGTTGGGTATCGTGTCCCAGCAACAAGAAGATGAGAAAGAGAGACAGTGAAAGGTTCCATGTGTAGGGAGAAAAGTGAGACAGTTGATACTCAAAAGAAGATACAATCAGAACAGTACAAGAAGAACCGCCATGCCTTTATCATTTTTGTATCACTATGTATTTATATACCCATAAACACATAATTATACTGAATATCCCATCATATGTTAAGAAGAACAAAAGGGAAAAAGGAAAGCAAAAGATAAAGAGGGAAAACTGGATCATAATAGAATCATGCCATAAAATCCAAATGTGGCAGGAAGAGAAGAGCCACCCAAAGTTCTCAGTGATCTACTTCCTGGAACCATGGCAAAATGGACTCTGAAAATATAATTATAGTGACAACCCAGAGATGAAAAAGCCATCCCAGGTTATTTGAGTGGGCCTAATCAAATCATACGAGCCCTTAAAAGCAGAAGTGTGGGTCAGAGAGATGTGACACAAAGACCTCGGTCCCTATTGCAGACTTCAAAGATAGTAGAAGAGATCCATGAGCTAGAAACACAGTGGTCTTATGAAGCAAGGGACAGCTTTCAGCTAACAGCCAGCAGAACACCTATTTCATCCTACAACTACAAGGAAGTGAATTTGACCAACAACTTCCTAAGCAGGAAGTGGATTCCCCCTTAGAGCCTCCAGAAGAAATGCAGCTTGCAAACACCCAGTGAGACCTATGCCAGACTTTGTGATCTACAGACAGTACAATAATTGGTTGTGTTATTCTATGTCATTAAGTTTCCAGTAATTTGTCATGGCAAAAATAAAAAGCTAACAGACTTGTAAAGGTAAGCAAAGGAGAACTCACTAAGATAATGTTTTGGCAAAGACACAAAAATTCTTATCGTTTCATAGGTTTTCATAGCTCAAGGACGTGATCAGTGTCCTGAAGAATGAAAGATGGTAAATGTAGAAGCACTAGAGCATAGGGCTGCTCCCTGGAGAGGGAATGTCTGTGGGAAGCCTTAGACATCTCTAAGAAAGTCCTGGAAACCCAAGAGAAGGCAAGAAAAAGGGGGAATATTTAAAGATGGGGAACAGTTCAGATATTTTCCCTATTTTATAACTTTTTTCAAGGTTAGACATGGAAAACAGCTACAACAACTTTAAGATTAAACTAGGAGTTCTTTTTGCCATTTGGGGTTATTTCTTTGGCAGGAAAGAAAATCATAATATGGAGAAAAATTCAGTTACTAAGGTTATATGTTATACATTTGGATTAATGATCAATAATAAAAATGCATAAAAATATGGAGTAGATATATTTTAATCTTGAACTATGATATTTTGTTATTAGGAGAAACAGATTTTGTCTGGGTTGTCTTAGAAGTTTACATAATTATCTGGGCCTCAGTTTGTTTATTTATTTATGTACACTATGCTAGAGATTGAACCCAGAGTTTCTGTGCCGAGCTGCAATACTGACCCTCCTGCATTTTTTATTCGGAAATAGGAACTTACAAAGTTGCCCAAGTAGGACTTGAACTTGTGATCCTCCTGCCTCAGCCTCCTTCCAGGCTGGGGTTACAAATGTGCATCACTACACTTGGGCAGTTTATTCATTTTTAAATGTATGTATAGTGCCTTTGTTTCATGTTATTTCTTGAAGTTCTTCCCAGGTCTAAAATGCACAATTCAGGAACTCCTGACTTTCTCCCGCAAATACATAGGTGTCCTCATTGTAGGGAATAATTGAGTGAGAACTGCAATCTAGTAACATCAAAGGCTGTTCCAATGCCTGTGGAATGGACATCAGGGATGCCACACTGGGTTTATCTGAAGCATCTTCTCCAACTGGTTCACTGAAGTTTATCTGAGTACTATGATAAGGCTTCTGAGAGCGAGTAAACCTTGCAATTCAAGTGGAAAGATTGTCAGTGGCATGGAAAGACAGGTGGGGCTTTGTGAACCACATCCGTACCATCTCTGCAACAAGGGTTAAGACTGACTAGCAAGTATAAAGATCTATCACTGACAGTGCTTGCTGTTTCCTGGAGGAGGAGACATCTGAAATGAGCAAATGAGAAATGAGGAAATAAGATGTGTGTAGACAGAGAAGCAACAGGGCAGACTTTAGGGAAATGAACGAACTTGTCTTAAAACAGGTTAGCATTCTCAAACTTTATCCACCTAATCTCTACATCAAAATTTCTTTGCAACTAAGATTCTGTAGTACAGACTACATAGTACGTCTTGTATTCAGTGTATAAAAGAGAAATGAAGGAGAAACTCTTTCATATCCCTTTTGGTTTTTTACAGCTAGTGACAGGATATGGAAATATGAATTTTAGTGCCCATCAATCCATTCCAGTATTTTTCCCCAGCTTCTTTGGCTAAGAGGAAATTGCAAGAGTAGTGACAGCAGCAGCTCCTAGTTCATGAGCTGTTGCTACTGCATTGTATTCATAATTTGGTCTTTCTAGCATGAGCTTCCCCAGTGCTCCAGGAGTTGTACCTGTAGGCTCATGGTAGTCTCTTCCTCCAGCTCTTCTGACACATTGTAAGCACCCAATCCCCTCTATTAAATGCCTTTCTGCCTATGACATATGATTTTTGTACTGAACCCCAAACATACATAAAGGTGAAATGGTCAAAGATATATGGATAGAAAATATTGTTAAGGGACAAAGAGGAAATCAGCTTGACTGAATAAGTGCAATTTGTTTGCAGAGCTCAAAGGAGATGGAGATTGGGGCTAGGGATTTAGCTCAGCGGCAAAAGCGCCTGCCTGGCAAGCGCAAGGTCGTGAGTTCGGTTCCCAGTACCGGAGAAAAACCAAAAAAAAAAAAAGGAGATGGAGATTTACAGGATTCACAGTGCTGGAGCAGAGTGTAAACGCCTTCAGCACACCATGACATGGAGTTCAGACTTGATCTCAGAGGGAGCAGCTATCACTGGTGAAGTGCCAGGTGTAGAGCACAGAGCAACTGAAGGTAGGAGTACCAGTGCAAAGCTCCTGAAACTTCAGGGCGTGAGATGATCTGAGACAAAGACATGGCCTGGAGTGCGAAAGAAGAAGGAAATTCCAAGGTGTAAAGATAGACTGAAAGTTGAACCTCTAACATAAATGATGTAATATTCCTAACCTCAGAAGCTCCTTTGATTAAAAATACTAGCTTGTCACAAAGCAGCTAGAGCTGCAAGCAAACCAGCATATATATAGATATTTGTGAAATTCCAGATATTATGACTTTATTCAATTAAAAAGAAAATGTGTGTACTTTTCACTTGGTTTTGGCCTTTAGCAGGCAGGTGGAAGAAAATTTGGTAAAATAGTATTTGTATAAATCATATTAAAAAATAAATCATGGGGCTGGGGATTTAGCTCGGCGGCACAGTGCCTGCCTGGCAAGCACAAGGTCATGAGTTCGATTCCCAGTACCGGAAAAAAACAAAAAAAAAAATCATATTATTACCCTATTTATATAGACAGCCAAATAAACTGATTCTGATGCACCTATAAGTTCCATCCACTAGCAGCACTTTCATTGCTAAATCAATACAGAGACTATCCAAGGACAATAATAACCCCAAGACTCTGGAATGCTGCCCTGTCCAGCAGAGGAGGGGAGAAATGTAAGGAAATATCTCCTGAAAAGTCTCACTTTCCAATCACCACCATTTCTGCCATAATACCTAGGCCATGGAAGGTCTCTTGCTTTATAGAAAATCTTCCTCCTTGCTGAGTGAAAACTATGCTGAAGTATTAAGCAAAGAGTTTTACATCTGTCCTCTCATTTTACCTTCATGACAATCTTCCTGATATTTACTTCATAATCACACAAATAAGAAAACCAAGGCTCAGAAGGTTTATAACATTCTGACCAATTCATGCAACTGATTTATTTTATCACCTTCAAATTGGAAATCAGGATGAATTATAGGATTTGGAAAAAGACAAATCATCCATCCTTTAAACAGTCCAACACCAGGTCTCTCAAGCCTGGGGTGTCATTGGTAGAGTGTTATGACTGGGAAATATTTTAGAAAAAATATGAAGGAAATTGAGCCTCAATAGTTAAGATCGCTATGGCCCTAATATTGTTTCTGCATCATCCTTAGATTTATCATTGACTGATTAATTAGAATCTGACTTTTTTTCTTCAGCAAATCAATTCCATTGTTAAAGTAGAGCCAGACTATCTACAAAACCTTTACAAAACTTAGAACTGATTTTCATTCATTTCCATGATAAGTGTGTAAATAGAAAATATAAAAAGCAGACCTTCCAAATTAAGTGAAATTTTCTCACACATCTTGCCTGCAAGACAGTTACTACTTGCTGTATGTCTTTACAACCAACTTTCTTAGGCTTAAAAAAAAGGCAAAGAAGAAAAGTTCAATCACTGCCTGGTCCTGTAATACTGTCTAAGTCACTCTGTTCATTATTCTACTTGGTTAAAGAAAAGGAAAGTTAGTTTTGCTGGATCCCACGAGCACTGGGCAGGCTAATTAATAGCTATAAAATACTTTCAAATGCAGGATGCTCTGAAAGCTGTATGTGCTAACTATTTTCGGTGAGCACATTAATACCCTATTCATTTCACTGGTAATTGTATAGCACCATCATAATGCAATGATGGGCGCCATCCAAAAGTCAGGTGAGATGATCTAACGATGCTGAGATGAAATGCTGTCAGTGTAAGTCTATAAAGATAGTATAACACTGTCAAAAATGAAAGGAAATTATGGCATTGTAAGTTCTACTACCATTAAAAGATGTTAGAAGGAACGGGTTCCACAATCCGGGGCAATCTCTGTTGTGACAGATCTGCTCAAGCAACTTACAAGACAAACTGGCGTTCCTCATCTAATTCTCTTCATCCAAAGAGTTTTTATTAAAATTCTCTGTTAATTTCCTACATGAATGTCTTCAAGCCCAGAATAGGGTGATGATTCTCCAAAGCAATTTGTGTTTAAAATATTCATTGTTCTTTGGGTCTATGGTCCAACATGAATTGCACCAGATAATAATTTCCCTTGCAAGGGCAGGGAGTATATTTTTAAAGTTTGTGACAGGTAATCATCCTCTAAGTTTCACTCTTTGAAGAAACCTTAGCAGTAAAGAAGATCTTTTTATATAGGGAACACCTCACAGAAGAAAAGAAATATAGCCCTTTAATGCATGGTCAGTTTAGGCACAGAATTTATCATCTTTTTATATGCTGGATGTTGAAAATCCCTTAGGGAGGCCCAAACTGAAAAGAAATTAAAACCTTTCAGTATAATTTTAAGCATTTGGAAGATTCAGGTTTCAGTTCTCTGAAGTTTTCTATTATGTAAGGGATATAGATTAAGTGATTTAAAAAATATGTAGAGGCATGATTTCTACCAAGACAATTAAAAAGAAAATAATTGAAATGAAGTAGGGAATAAGGAGACAACTCTTAGGAAAAATTAGACAAAGGTTGAACTTTGTTGTACTCAGTAATTCCACCAGCCCAAGTGGCGCCTTTGTGTGAATTAGAAACTGATTCACTTTTCACAGAGCAGATACAATCTCGTACCTGGCCACGTGGCTGAGCAAGGATGATGCAGGCTGGGATCCAATTCCTAGTTCCCTTTCATCATGGCATGTTTGAGTAATATACAACCTGCACGACTACCTGCAGTGGTCTTGACCATCCCTAACCTGCAAGGTAGGGGTTATGTAGGTCAATCCCTAGGCGTCCAAGAAGTCTCTGCTCTGTCATCTAGGCACATTTTCATGATGCTGTGGTATTGGTTAGGAGAGGTCCTCCTGAAGAACTTTGCAGAGTGTTAGAAATGCATCACAAAACCAAGATTTGGCCAGAATTATTCCCATTTACTTCTGTCGTGCTAGTATGGTTACTAGAATCTCCTCCTCATTTAACAAAAATGACTTGACTTTGATAAGAAACAATGTGAAAAACTGGAGAAGCATATATAGATGGTTATAGTGATCTTTTTTTTTTTTTTGGTACAGGGAATCGAACTCATGACCTCATGCTTGCCAGGCAGGCACTACGCCACTGAGCTATATCGCCAGCTATAAATAGATGTGTGAGATACATAGGTATGAAGAGCAAGGGATAAGAAAGAATGAAAGCAAGCAGTGATACAGGAACCCCTGCTCGGCTCCTTGAAAATTGGTCACCAGTCCCAGGGACCAATTGCTCATTGATGTTTAATGTCGGTTATGAAATTAAGCTTTATCTTCTTAAACATATTTTCAAATTGATATGCTGTATTATACAGATTTGTGGTATACATTGTGACATTTTGGTACGTGCAGATAATGTGTAATGATCAGATCAAGGTGGCTCAAACATCTATAACTCCAGTCATTGTATAACAGACACCAGTCATTTCTTTGTGTTAAGGTTCAAAATCTTCTCTCTTAGCCATTTTGAAATATACGGTTAAGTGTTGTCTATCATAGTTATCCTGCTGTGCTATAAAACACTCAGTGAGTCCTTCAATCCAATTGTACTCTGTACCTATAAGCCACTATCTTTCCATATCCCTACTCTTATGCCTTTCCAAGCTGAAACCACCGCTCTATTCTCTACTTCTTTGAAATTACGTTTAGCATCCATATATAAGTGAGAACACATGTTATTTGCCTTTATGTGCCTGACTTAGTGAAGTTAAGCTTCCTATCAGAGCAAATTGCCCTGAATTTCCATTGCTCCAATGTTGACCTCCTACCCCAGATATCAACAAACCTCAGAGAACAATGAGAATCATTAAAAGAAAAGGAAAGTGTTGACATAAAGAAATCATTACAGCTAAAAGAGAAGAAATGTGTCTTCTGGCTTAAGAATACAAAAAAAAAACCTAGATGAGCAATGGAAATGCTAATGTCTAAAGTTCCAATTATTTGCTTTTACTTTCCACCAGGCATAGGAATTGTAGTGTTAGAGATTTTCCATGCAATAAACTTATTAGCCACAGGATCATAACTAAGTTTCTTAAGTTCTCTGTCCCATACTCCTCAGTGTAAGATGGGCTAAACATCTTGCATGCATTATTTCATCTACACTAGTAGGTGCAGACTGTTTATCTAGAAGATGCATGCAAAGTGTTTAGCACATGGTAAATGTGTAATGAGAATAGTCGTTTGTTATATAAAGAGTAGCAAGTTTGCTTCTGCCTGTGTCCATCACTGGGTGTGTGTTTTGTATGTAGAGAGAGACAGAGAGAGATGGACATACACAGAGAAAGAGACAGACAGTCAGAGACAGAAAGACAGAGATAGAGAGAAAGATAATACTTATTTTGACTACTTGAGGGAAATTTTGACTACTTCAGCAATGGCACAATTTTACATAGTGTACGTCAAATAGGAATTTAGGAAGTCAGGTTGCTTCTGCCTTACTTACCTTTTAAGGCTACTATGAGAATAAATTCCAAGTTATATAACAATGACCTGGGATTTTAAAACTAATGTTAAAACTCTAAGCAAAAGCAAGCTATGATTATTCAAGTAGACTTACTGCGCCTCAGTGTACTAATCTATCAAACAGGTATTCAAGGAGTATCTTTTATTCAAAATGAATGTATCAAAAGTGGATACCCATTCCCAAGGAAGTAAAAAAATATAAAAGCTCTGTGGTTCCTGTCATGCAACCTCTCTGTATCCCAGCCACCTGGGGGGCAGGTGAGGGAGCTATTTGTCTTTCATGGATATGAAAGAGGTAAGCAGACATAGCGCTCTCTCAGGAGCACATTTGCCTACAGGGACTACAGCCCAAGATTAGGTAGCTCAATGTCTTGTCCCTCTACCCGTGGAGAAAGGATTGCAAGGATGCAACATGGAGGAAAAAGAATTGCCCAGACTGGAAAAGACGGAACACACGAGCCAGCAGATCTGTGGCAGGATACTGCTAGTCCTTGTGAGAGGCGGAGGGCACTCACTCCTGGTTTGTTCCTACCAGCCCTCAGGGCCAGACCCTCCCCTCCCAGCAGCGGTGGCAGTCGGCAGCACTGCCACCACGTCACTGCTCAAACTCACCAACAAAGGGTGGGGTAGGCATGCCAATATGCAATATGAGCAAGCCCAAGTTAAATAAAAGGAAAATATATAAAAGCTGAGGACCACCCACGACAGCCTGACATAGCTCCTTCTCAAGGCTACTGTGAAAGTAGAAGCGAATTACATGTGAAATCCTTTTGGGAAAAGTCATTTAAAGGTCTATAAAATTTGCAAAAGCTATGCCAAATGTTCAACATAAGACTTAGACAAGAAATGAAGTCCAATAATGGAACAGAAAACTTGAAAGAATATTTCTCCTACCTTGTGGCACTTCGGCCCAGGTTGGACTTCAATGACTGTCGTAAAAGAAAGTCACAAAGTAACGAACCACCCCTGGAACCCCCATCTTTATTCATTTCACCTCGTTTTGTGTGGCCCAAAAGAAAATCTTAAGGTGGACAGGTGCTTTTTGTTAAATGCTCCCCTGTGATTATTCTAGCTTGGAAAGAGCAGGATGGTTCTTTTATTATTTTTTTGCTTTTTGTTCATATGCTCACCTCTTTTTCTAATCTCTTCCATTTTTTTATCATTCCCATTTTTAAGTTAGGAAAAATTAGTTGGCAATTTTAATTATTAAGGAGCTGACCCACTATGCTTGTGCCCATTTGAGAGGGTGCAGGAGTAATTCTATTAAAAGCATTGTCATGGTAGCAAAGATGGTATCTTCGGTTCATTTATTTTTCTCAGTGTTGAAAAGTTTCCCTAGTGCTGTCCAAGTTTACTGTGAAAGTTAACTGCCAGCAACCTGGCCCGGTTACTCCATAACGCGACCCTGAAAGTGTCTGAAACTCTTAAATGTCAAGTGTGAAACAGCTGTAAAACCGTGCACCCTGAAGCACTGAGAGACTCAAATAACAAGGCAATGAGAAAGTATAGGGGAAGAGCGCGTTAACATTGAACTCCTTATGTATAAATACAGCGACTCGGCTGGTCCTACAGCTGCAGCCCCGCAAGGGCAGCAGCCATGGCTCTGCCCCGCCCATTGGCTGTGGGCCTCGACAAGGGACACAGGTGACCAAGAACGTGAGCAAACCGAGGCACAGCCGCCGCCGCAGGGCTTGTGTGGGACAAAACTGGAGTGGGTACGGCTTCGTTCCCTAGGACTGGGGCGCCCTGGAGCTGCTTCAGGTCTCCGGGGACAAGAGGGCCCCAAGTTCAAGAAAAGGCTGGCGACGCACATCTGCACTAAGGGGAAGCCAGGAGCTGAACAGCATGCTGGCCGCCATGAGGAAAGCAGCTGCAGAGAAGGACTGAGCCCCTGTCCTTTGTGCAGAATGAACCTTTGCAGGAATGAGAGACAGAGACAGAGAGAAGAGATAGAGAGATTCTTGCCTAGATCTGTTATTTATTTGATTTGTTGGTTTCCACCTTTCTCTTTCTCTCTGTCTCTCTCTCTCTCTCTCATGCCCAGAATGCATTATATGTTCATATTCTCTTCAGAGTTTCTTTTTCTTTTTTTTTTTCCCCGGTATGGAGATTCGAACTCACGACATTGCACTTGCCTGGCAGGTGCTGTGTCGCTGAGCTAAATCCCCAGCCCCCTCTTCAGAGTTTCGTGAGAAGTATCTTTCCCATCTATCAATCCAAGGACTCCTGGAATTTATAAGAGAAATTCCAAACATCCTTAAGTTCTATTTTAATCTAACAGTAGTACACACAGATGCATAGTAGGTTGCCGGCAAAGTTTTCCTTGTAGCAAGTCCCTTTAGCAGCAAAGTTTTCCTTGATTTCCTATGGAACCAATGAAAATGCATACATTCATGGGGTTAGGGGCTACAAAAATACACCCATATCACTGGGTACATGCAATCTACACACCCAAAATTATAAGCCCGGATGCAGCAATAAATTATATTAGTGTATACATTGACAAATGCTTTGCTACATGTACCCTCCAAAAGGCTGCTGTGTGGTGAGACACTGACATAAAATCAAACTGAAGATTTAATGTGGGAAAAGTAAAATTTTGCTTAATTGCTTATTGGTTATATAGTCATTCTGCACCTGTCAGAAACCACTTCCCCTACTAAAGTCCATGCATGCTCAGGCCCCATATATAAATCATCTCTAGATTACTTATAATGCTTAATGCAATGTAAACACTTCATTAAAAGCTACTAGATATGCAAGGAATAATACAAGAACAAAAGTCTCACACATTCAGTACAGATGCAAGTTTTTCCCAAACGCTTTCAATCCAAGGTTGGTTGAGGCCGAGGATGTAGGACACAGGGAAGACAGAATGATAACACTGCAAGTTGAGTTACTAAGATTCTGACTGAAAATAATGTATCCTTTCTGCCCACAATTTTAAAAAGTGACTCTATTGCAGTGTCAGCTGCACTTTGCTGGGAAAGCTATTGACTTTTTCTTTCTGTTGCCTTAATTTTCTTCTGCAAGAGCACAGAGGGATGCAAGTCCAGGGGGGCACTGTGCTTTCGACTGATTATGCTGTGCAACTCAGCAGGGGAAGCTCTTATCTCAGACTGGGGTTGCCTGTTTAAGAATTTTTTTCCCTTTATAAAAGGCATAAGATAGTAAACACAGCTGTAGAAAAAGGTTTTATGTTTTCTTGCTGTTTGTTTTAATCTATGAAAATGATATAATTAAGGTAGAGTACAAAGATGCCTACAAAATTATACTATCTCCCCTTGTACATATATGCTGTGGGCCAAGTTTAACCTAGCTCACAGTGTTTGATAATCTGAATGGATTTGACTTTAGATGTAGTTTTCTACAACCCTGAATAAAGTGGTGTCAGATCATAAAATATAGAGGCCTAGGATCAATGACCTTTAAAATTCTAAATGGACCTTGGAATTAGGATGCTATTAAAGATCATTTAAGCTCACTCATGTTATTTCCTCCCCAGAGTTGGATCATTTGTATGAATTCCTGTCTGCTAATTAATTTTCTTTTAACTCTATGAAGGAGATTTTTAAATTGGAATATATATATATATATATATATATATGCATAAAGTTCTCATAAACAGTATCACCGCCAAACTTTCCTTTCAAGAAGATGAAATCTAGGGGCTGGGGATTTAGCTCAGCGGCAAAGCGTCTGCCTGGCAAGCGCAAGGTTGTGAGTTCAGTTCCCGGAACTGGAGAAAAACCAAAACCAAAAAAAAAAAAAAAAAAAAAGAAGATGAAATCTGAGTTTAGGAATAAAGAATTACCTCAATTTCAGTTTGTGAAGACACACAATAATATAATCCCATATACTTCTTCCTTAGATGAACTTGAAGTATTTTCAGCTGTATATGTTAAATTCATCTTGTAGTGGGCCGAGGATATAGCTCAGTGGCATAAGTGCCTACCTGGCTAGCGCAATGTCCTGAGTTCGATTCCCAGTACCAAAAAAAAAAAAAAATTGTCTTCTAGAGAATAGATGTGGGCAGATACGTAAGACTTTTTTCTTAGCTATGTTTGAGTTAAATGAAAAAACATATTTTAATGTCTTAATTATCAAAACAAAAGATATTGAAGTCTATGATCTGCACTGTCATGTAGAATAAACTGGAAAATCCTATTAGGTTGGAATTAAGTGGAAGATACTTTTCCCTCTGGGGATCTTTAATTTATACAGAATATTTATAGGATTGCCTGCTAGTGAGTCCCGTGAGATTATGGTACTTTGTTGGAGATGCTCTTTAACTCCAAACACAATTTTTAGGGTAAGGGATATTGTAATTAATTTCAGCATGGGAGGAAATCTGTGTATTTATCCTTTTCAGTGTCTCTGCACTCCTTTTTCCTTTTTCTTCCCTGGGTGAGCTCACTGTCAATTCATTTTGGCTTGGCCTGGCTGGCTAAGCCTAATAAGAGCAGAAACATAGATGGGGAAATCAAACAATTTTACTAATTCAGAAGGAGAACTATGTCTGAACATCCGTTCTAAGCCAGAGTGCCCGGCCCTCTGCTGCCAGACAAAGGCCCTTCACCTGCATTATCAAAATCAGTGATTGGCAACTTGTGATTATTTGTGAAAGGCTTCACTACTTCTGCAGTCATTTCTCTTATCTTTCCATATCACTCTAATTCATGGAAATGTATATTTTTACATAACTATCACAATGACTATTTCAAGGCTATTACCTTATGTAATTAAATGGTCTTAGTGCGGACCGGGGATATAGCCCAGCGGCACAAGCACCTGCCTGGCACGAGCAAGGTCCTGAGTTCAATTCCCAGTACCAAACTAAATAAATAAATAAATGATCTTAGTGCCCTAGTTCAACATAAGTGTAGCTCCATTGCTTGCTCAAATCTACCTCCACAGAATGTATGACTCAACCAGCTTCGCTTATATCATATGTACATATATAATGCTAGCATGGTATTTTATAAATTCCTTTATCTGAACTGTATACATCTGGTACTGTGTGTAAAATATACTGAATAAATAAAAATTCCTTTATTTGTTTATTTTGTGGTACTGGGGACCAAATCTAGGGGTACTCTATTATTAAGCCACAGCCTTATTCATTTATTTACTTATTTTTATTTTGAGAACTTGTGATCCTCCTGCTTCAGCTTCCCAAAGTGATCAAAGTGATGGGATTACTGGTGTGTGTCACTGCATCCTGGTAAAATTCCCATATTTAAGAGATCTTAAATTCATAAATTAAACAGTTTTAAGTGCATTGAACTGTCTGAGCCTCAAGCTCAAAGCAAGGAAGCAGTGTTCTACTTTAGCACCACAGCTGTGAATTGTAGGTTTCCAGATGGACAGAAAGAGTGAACTTCCATTGCACTCCTCCTGCAAACTCAGAGTAACACTATTTTTCTGATTCAGAGGGGTAGTGAATGACCAGAAGCCTCCTCAGTATCTCATCAAGATACAGAAAGGCTTATTTCTTCATCAGTTTAGGAAAAAGGGCCGCCTTCAATGTCCTCCAGCCACTCCAAATGGGAAGGTGCCACAGAACACACAAAAACTAAAAAACATACAAGGGAACAGAGACTCCCCCTCCAAAGATGATTCTGTAGGAGAGGAGGGAATATGGAAGAAGAAAAGGAAAAGGCAGGGTCTGGGGATTTAGCTCAGCGGCACAGCACGTGCCTGGCAAGGGTGAGGTCGTGAGTTCGATTCCCGGTACCGGAAAAAAAAAAAAAAAAAAGGAAAAGGCATATAGGGGTAGGAACAAAAATGTATTGGAAATTGAGAGAAAGAAGGCCACCTGGCGTGAACTCCAACCTAGAGGACCTGAGGAAACAGCCAGTTACGCGCCAGTGACTTGAGTTTGAAGTTTGCGGTTCACACCGTGTTTCTCAGGACACTGGGTGGCGCTCGTGGTAAAGACTTGCGCTTCTCTTAGGGTCTCTCCCCCACACACACCCTCTGCACATTTCAGCTACTAAAAGATGAAATTACGCACATTCTTCCTGCCTGTCTCCTGGGAGAATGTACTGCTGGAGGCATTGGATGCTGTTAGAAATTTCCCCACAGGGTCTGCTGGGCTGGGTCTGTTGGTGGTATTTGAGAAGCAAATTCATTTCATTGTCCTTAGGAGGACTCCTGAGGCCTTAATGTCAGAGTCACCTCCTCAGTACCAGCAAAAGCTGTGGGCCACAGAACCCAGACATCCAGGGCTTTAACCCCAAGTGTGAGTCTGAAGCTACAGGTGCCCACAGGGTTGGCAGTGCCCAGAAACACAATAACTACATTGTGGAGTGCAATAGGACTGGAGAGCGTGAAAAGACTGCAGCTGCCTTTAGCTTAGCGCTCCCTCTTCCTCCCTTTGAAGGAAGGATTGGGAGTTGGGGGGGTTCAACCTAGCAAAGGTGCACTCAACAAAGTTGGGCCTTCTAAAACACCCAGATTTGGTCTCGTTCAGAGGCAAACCTGACATAAGTGACTCAAATCTACATGAAGACCAACGTGGAGACACTTCAGCTATCGAAACAAAGTTAAATTCTTCCCTCTCAACCCACTTCATTTTGTCTTTTATATAATTTGGGTCAAAATGCCCTTTTTGACCACAGAGGTGAAGAGATAGAAAGTGAAATTTAGGGAGGTCTACAGCTAACTTAACATTGTGACACGGTATTGAAATGGATACAGAAGTGGTAAGTTTTGCCCCAATTCAGGAACTTCTAATCTCATTCTGATGGAAACCTACCTTCTTGTCAAGCTGTGAAGACATAGCTGGGAATATCTGTTACTATAACTGCATTGACATTTTCCTCTCCCTTCTCCATTGTTTTTATTATATATATATA
>NW_004955432.1:13416237-13436280 GCF_000276665.1 Chinchilla lanigera | reverse complement strand
CTTGAACTCACAATGATCCTCCTGCCTCAGCCTCCCTAGTGCTGGGATTATAGGCGTACACCACCACGCCCGGCTCTCCTCTCCGCTGTGAAGGTTAAAATTTATTAAACAGAGTGCTGGAGCTGGGGAACAATCACAGGGCTTCCCAGCTCCTTGACCCCCATGTCTTTGCCAGGAGACGCTTTGGCCTATCTCTGGTGTTGGTTTGGGGAGCAATTCCTGTCATTAGGTAGAATGTGATTCAATGGCAGAGAAAGAACTTCTCTGGAGTGGAACCCAGGACTGAAGCCCAGCAGTGTCAGCAGTTTACTTAACACCTTGAAACTCTCCACAGCCTAAATCTAGAAAGTGAAGACCTGTGGAGAAATTGACCAGCGAAGGTCAGGGTGGATTAGCTGGAGCTGCATCTGCCCCTACATCCATCTGTCTCAGAGGGGAAACCCACAGGCGTGGGTGGGTGCCTTGAGGACTCCAGCTTCTCTATGTGCACTGGCAGTGAAGTTTCTCTCCAAAGGAAGTGTGCTAACAGCTGTGCTTTTCTATGGAGCAGACAGCTGAGGCGGGGTTTATGCACACACTGCTGCTCTGCTTTGAAGTTTGGAGTTCAGGTGTGAGGCTGGCATCTTGCTGGGAGTTGCAACTCTCTCCTTGGTCCTCTTCTGGACCAGGATAGCCCCACTGTCAAAATAAGGCTAAACTAACACTAGACAGCACTCACACAGAAACTCTTTTGGCTGGAGGAGGACGGGGACAGAGGCCAGACAGTCCCATACCAAATATCTGCTCGATCTCTCAAGGTTTTGGCCTTGGATTTCCCAAGGGGAAGATGCAACAGTCCCAAATCAGGACCCAGTTTCTACAGTTGCCTATTTGAGGAGGGCGGACATGGGACAGGGACAGACTTCTTAAATTTCTAACCTCCCCCCCTCGCCCCAGTTGTTTCTTGACTAAAACAAAAGTAGCACATAAGAAAAAATAAACTTCGGGCCGTGTGTACCAAGTGTATAATTCTTGGCTCTTTCTCCCTTTGTATATGAACTAAGATGTTTTCTTGGCACAAAATAAAAGTTGAGAGGGTCCAGGAACCCAGATTTAAGGAGTAGAGAGGAGGAGCCTCCAGGCCCAGGGCCATGGAGTCCTGATGTAAAGTCCTCCTTGGGAGAGGAGAACTACCAAGCACCATCAAGTTCCCCAAGGGCTTGAGACCTGTCTTCCCTTCTCTACCTCCCCACTTGAAGCATAAGAGGTCCTTCCTAGATTCATTCCTCTTTTCAGGAATCTTGACTACTGAATAGCTACAGACCCTTGCTCCAGTGGGTCCCCATAGATGGGACTATGGAACAGAAGTGGGTGGCCAGCTCTTCTAGGAAGCCAGCAAGGCGGATTTAGGGGTGATTCAGTTACTTGTGATTAAAACTGATTTTTAAGTGGGCGGCAAGAACTCCGCTGTTAACAGCTGAATGGGCAGACTTCGTTCTTCGGCATCTCTGGGAATCTTGTCTGAGAGTCTCCTGCAAAAGAAGCGCTTGCCACACTTTTGTATCTTTTTCAAGTTGGAAGTTTTCCACACAAATTGTTACAAATTGCTTTTCCGGCACTCCGCTTTAAAAAAAAAAAAATACTGTTCTTCCTTACTTCTCACCTTCACCTTACATTCCTTCCCTCCTGACTTCAATATCACTGTTCAATTCTACATTCTCCCTTGGTGGAGCCCATGGGGAGTAAGGAAAAGACCATGGAGACCTCATCCCCCACATCCTCCAAACATGCGCTTTTGAGGGCGCTGGTTGGGAAACACAGTCTGCACACATCACAGAGCCGGGTTTTGGGATTTCTGCGTTGTCTTTGGTATTCACTAAAAAAACAGATTGTGAGACCCTCCTCTCCCAGCATAGATCCACGCACGTGCGTGCGCATCTCTCTCTCTCTCTGTCTCTCTCTCTCTCTGTCTCTCTCTCTCTCTCTCTCTCTCTCTCTCTCTCTCTCAAGCAATGCTTTGTTGTGCTAAAACTAGTTGGACGAGTTAGGGTGTTGCTGCTGCTCCTGAGGCCCTGGCCAATGGAACCCGATCCACCCCGCTGTGCGTAAGCGCGCAATTAAGGATTTAACCAAGGCTGTGCTGCGCCTCAGCCAGCAGTCAGCCTGCTGGAGACAGAGCTTCCACGACTCCCCGCCTCCTCCTCGCCGCCGCCGCCGCCGCCTTCTCTCCTCCTCCTCTTCCTCCTCCTCCCTCGCTCCCACAGTCATGTCTGCTTAGACCGGAGCAGCCCCACAGCCAAGTCCGGCAGCAGTCTCCGCCACAGCCGCAGGGACAGCCGCGTCCGCCTCGGCGATGACAGGCGTGTTTGACAGAAGAGTCTCCAGCATCCGATCCGGCGACTTCCCAGCTCCGTTCCAGACGTCTGCAGCCATGCACCACCCGTCTCAGGAATCGCCAACTTTGCCCGAGTCGTCGGCCACCGATTCCGACTACTACAGTCCCACGGGGGGAGCCCCACACGGCTACTGCTCTCCTACCTCGGCTTCCTACGGCAAGGCGCTCAACCCCTACCCGTATCAGTACCACGGCGTGAACGGCTCGGCCGGGAGCTACCCCGCCAAAACTTACGCCGACTACAGCTACGCCAGCCCCTACCACCAGTACGGCGGAGCCTACAACCGCGTCCCGAGTGCCACCAGCCAGCCAGGTACGGGGCGCGGGGCAGATTCAGGGGGACCAGGACTCCGGGCGTGGAGGTGGGTGGCAGATGGGGGACCACGCTGTCCACTGAAGTGGAAGGCACACCCGGAAGCAGGGAGTGGAGGCCGGGACTCTGCAAACACGGGCCCTTGGACCAGCAATGTATGGATTGTTCCTAAAGAACTCTGCGGAGGTCAGACTGTGGTCTCTCCCCTCCCTCCGGCATTCCGATGCCTGGGTCGCTAGATTCTCCCAGCTCGCCTAGCCTGAAAGCCAGCTGAGCTGGAAAGAGAATAGGGGTGGAGAGAAGAAAGAATCAAACAGCCCCGGTGGCGTTTGCGTAATAAAAGGCAGGTTAGTTGTCGGAATTTTTGCAAAGCGTGCTGGTCGGTGCAGTAAGGAGTGGTAGAGACTGGGTCAGCCAGCGTGGTGCCAGTGCCCGACGCGCAAAGATGAGCTGCTAGGGAGTTGGGAGCTGTAGTGCGCCAGAGAAGAGCGAGCCGAAAGCGTTGCGGTTAATCCAAGGCATTTCCAGAAACAAAAAACCATTGAAAGGTGGAGGAGGGTTGTTAGGAGGTCACACTGTTAGAGGGTTCCCCCCCCCCTCGCGCTCTCTCTCTCTCTCTCTCTCTCTCTCTCTCTCTCGCTCGCTCGCTCGCTCTCCATAGGTGCCTAAAATTTGTCTGCCTCCTCCTCCCAGACTTCTTTTTCGTCCACCTTGAAACTTAGAGAGTTTAAGAGGGTTAGTGCACTTGGGCGGTGAGAGAGGCCTGAGGTCTCCTAGGAGAGGTTTTGCTGGGCGAGTTTGATCTCTCTCCACCAACACATTAATAATCCTGCTAATATTAGCATCCCCTACTCCGGCAGAATGGAGACCACAGCCCTCATCCTCCACCCTTCCTCCCCCAGGACACGCGCGCACGCGCGCGCGCGTACACACGCACCCTGGAGAGGCTCTCCACCCTTCGCAGAGCTGTACTACTCTTTGGGAAGGGGGCTTGTGGGTGCGGGGCATGTTTATAAAACACGCGTTGGGAAAGTCTCCCCCAACCTACCTTCTACGTTCATGACAGTGAGAAATTCATGTGGATCCGCCTCCCTTTTGCTACGAAAATATCCCGCCAACTGTTTTTTTTTTAATTTCCTTGCTAAACTTAAAAAGAGCCTCATTCCTTTCACTGTCTCTGTGTTTCGTGCATAAGTGGAAGATTTTTTTTTTTTTTTTTTTTGGCCGAGAGCATACTAAGTCTATTTGTAAAAGAAACCAGACACATCTGTGCCCTCGCAGATCTGCAGTGAGATTATGGGGGCTGCATAATCGGCCCTCTGTCTGTGGCAGCCCCGACCGCTTGCTGCTGAAGTGAAGGAACATAGTTTGCTTGTGGGTCTTTGAACTTTGGAGACCTCGTTTAGCGTCTTCCCAGCCCATGCGTCTGGCCTCTGCGGGCGCCCGAGCAGACGCCGACAGAAGCGGGGTCACGGCCCGGGAGGCATCGGCCGTTCTCGCTCCAGAAGCACAGGGCAACACAGGGTGGGCTTCAGATCAAGTCTGCCACGAGTAGGAATGGCCCAGAGGGCTGAATCCCGCACGCCCAGAAGCTGTGCTGTATGGAGCGCTTTGCAAAAACCTACCTGAATGAACAGAGTAGGAATTAATTAGAAACTACCTGGCTCTGCCATGATTTGGGGAGGGACATAGTTCTGCAGGTTTGGAAAAGCAGAAGTGGTGATAGAAGGAACAAGAGTAAAGATGGGTGGTTTAAAAAAAAAAAAAAAAGCCAGAAACAGAAGCTTCAGGACTGTACGTCAGGCCCTTCTGTAAAAGGGCCATTGTCTGCCCACAAGCTCTAACCTAGTCTGTTTCGATTGTTTAGAAAAAGAAGTGGCCGAGCCCGAGGTGAGGATGGTGAATGGCAAACCAAAGAAAGTTCGTAAACCCAGGACTATTTATTCCAGCTTTCAGCTGGCCGCATTACAGAGAAGGTTTCAGAAGACCCAATACCTCGCCCTGCCAGAACGCGCCGAGCTGGCGGCCTCGCTGGGACTGACGCAGACACAGGTAAACCCTGTCGCCGCCGGGTACCCGGCCTGCCTCGCCTTCGGGCCTGGTAGGGCTGCGCGGTTCGGTCCCGACCGGCTGGAGCCGATTCGATGGTACTCTGGAGACCCACACAGAAAGCCACCAGCCCCCGCGCCCTTCCCTGGATGAGTCAGGCCAGCTGGCGCGGACGCGTGGCGGTGGGGACGGAGGTGTTACGCGCCCTGACTTGGCCCCCTGCCTCGTGCCTCCGGGGGCGCAGGCCAATTTCCTAGGTTGCAAACCCTGGGTGGGTTATTTCTAGACGGTCTCGCAATCTCAACAAGGTGTCTGGTTCTCTTCACACCTCGAAGCCTTCCCAGGGTGAGCAGGGACCGGCGGCCTCGCGGTGGCCTGAAGCGGGCACTTAGAAGGGTCGCGCCCCGCTCCTGCGCAGCTTTGAGCCGCAGCCGCAGCCTGAGGGTCGCGAGGTGGGGGGCGCTGTGGTGTGGGGACATCCTCCCGGATGGTTCCCTTCCATTTTCTCCCATTCCAACCTGCTGGGGCCTAGATAAAGCACAAAGAATGTGCAAGTTGCCGCCCAGCGCTGCAGGCGGATTCTGGCCTGGAGGAGCGGAGGGGAGCAAAGGGAGGCGCGCGGGAGATAAGGAAATCGCTCTTTTCCCTCCGCTCAGGTGCTTAGGGCCGAGCCCACCCACCTTCCCCCCCGGGCACTGCCGCGGTTCGCTGCGCGTTCCCTGCGCCAGGCAGAGGCTTGCAAGCGCGCTCACGCAGCCCCCGCCCGCGTCGCTCTCACCTGCCCTCCAAGACAAAAGACTAAGGCTTGGGGTTGTGCCCTTGCAGGGGCCAGTGCGACCCAGGCGGCCGGGGAGCCCTCCCGGCTTTGCCTAAGGCCCAGCCCTTGGGCCCAAGGGAAGGAGCCGCTAAGGAGATGCCAGGGCCGGGCCATATAGGAGCCGCAAGATGTCTCCAGGCGCGGCCCGAGGAAGGCGCGGGCGACCTCTGAGTGTCCCGGTAACGTGTGCCTTTGTTCCCCCACCCAGGTAAAAATTTGGTTTCAGAACAAAAGATCCAAGATCAAGAAGATCATGAAAAACGGGGAGATGCCCCCGGAGCACAGTCCCAGCTCCAGCGATCCTATGGCGTGTAACTCCCCGCAGTCTCCAGCGGTGTGGGAGCCCCAGGGGTCATCCCGCTCGCTCAGCCACCACCCTCACGCCCACCCTCCGACCTCCAACCAGTCCCCCGCGTCCAGCTACCTGGAGAACTCCGCTTCCTGGTACCCAAGCGCGGCCACCTCAATCAATCCCCACCTGGCGCCGCCCGGCTCCTTACAGCACCCGCTGGCGCTGGCCTCGGGGACGCTCTATTAGATGGGGTGCGCTGTCTTGCAATCCTATTTGGGACTACTGTGTTTTGCTGTTTTAGAAAACCATAAAAGAAAGGAATTCATATGGGGAAGTTTGGAAAATGGAAACAAAAAGATTCATGTGTAAAGCTTTTTTTTTTTTTTGCATGTAAGTTATTGCATTTCAAACGACCCTCCTCCCCTTTTTTTACAAACGAACTTTTTTGCGGAACTGTGGACACTCAAAGGTGCCTTGAAATCTATGACCTCAACTTTTCAAAAGACTTTTTTTTTCAATGTTATTTTAGCCATGTAAATAAATGTAGATAGAGGAATTAAACTGTATATTCTGGATAAATAAAATTATTTCGACCACGAAAGCAGAATGCTTCTGGAAACTGCTTTTTGCCCCGAGGGAACTGGCCAGTGAAGTTTTATGCAGATGGTTAAAGAAAGACAAGCTCAGTAGAGATCTGACAAGGCAAAAAAAGAAAACCAGAGTTGGAGGTTATATGGATACAGACCCGTGTCTGTTGGATGCTCGAGTTTATGTCTACATTGCATTTGTGGCCTGTGTATGGTACTGTCGTGTAATATATATTTAGGTGTTTTTCTGGTCTAACCACAAAACTCGTGTAGATAATGTTAAGTTTAACCCCAAATTGTTTCATGTAGAAGGTAATGCTGGAATCTAAATACATCTCTCCCAATCTACATGTGAGTAAGAAGGGAACAGAAATCCCTCAATAAACCTTCTGAATTCTAAGCTCAAAGCAATTATCCTGGTGGACCGCCCCCCCCATCGGCCTCTGTGTATTGCCAGAGCAATTAGACAAATTACACTCCCTTCAAAGGGAGCGTCCAGAGGTTTGAAATGGGAAAGAAAGAAAAGAAATAGAAATCTCTTATTCCAACCCGATCACATTTTTTTAAAATCTGAAATGTTTGGGGTGTGGCAAATGGTTAAGCCTTAAAGTCCTTTTGTGTATGATTATAAATGTGTTGGAGCGCTTTCAAAAAGAGGAAGACACCGCAGGGATTGAGAACAAAGATAGACCTTAACAGTGGGAGTAGGCAGGTCTTCATCTTCCAGGAGCGGGAACTTCCGGATGGGGAAAGTATTGTAGCCTTGTATTGATTTCATTTCGTGCCAGATAAGGCTCTTAATATAATATCTTTGGCCTTCATTCTCTTTACCATGCTATAGTCAACCTCAAAGGGAGCTCCCTCAGCTTTGATTTTGGTCAGGCAGGTTGTAAATGCTGGGGAATTGAATCTATTTATTGGGATTTCTTGTTTGGAGCAGACGAAGAATGCGATGCTACCTTGGCCTGTATCTTATCTTTCCTCTCACACCCTGCTTGTAGATATCCACAGTGTGACCGGAGCTAGAGCCTGGGTCCAGGGCTGTGCCCTCAGGCCTGAATTGTAGGCGTCTTTCTGGCTGTGCTGTAGTCGCTTGACTCTTATTTCCTTAGGATATCAAGGGAACTGTGTGTTGGAAATTACGAGATGCATGTGAAATATTTTACAGCTAGGAAGTCAGCAGCAGTAAATGTGACAGGAGTCTTGTCGAGCATGGGGGGGATTAGAACATAAAAAATTACATCCTGTCATCTGAGGATTTCTGAGAGATCTGTTCCAGGGTTAGACCTGAAAAGGGGAGCTGTGTGCCCAGAGGAGAATTTACCTGTGTTCGCTCTCCCTCTCTCTTTGGTTCTTCTCTTCCCACAGCCCTTGCGTCTCCTGTATTTCTCTCTTTGCCTTTTTCCTTTCTCTGCAGAAAGGACAGCAAGACTACCAGTTTGGAATGACCTGGGCCTCCAGGAACATACTCTGACAGGCCCGAGGGCAGCACAGCACTGCAGCCTAGTGTGGACCCCTCTTTCACCACCACCCCCAGTGACCTATCGGCTGCATGTCCCAGTTTCCCACTCTGCAAATTCAGCTGAGTAGTCATTTCTTGGAGACATGGCCCAGGGCTAGGCACCTGGGCTGGGGTGGCAAGGTGAGGGCGGCGCCTCATTGTGTTTTCTGCACTGGTGGAGACTAGGCTGGGGAGGGCGGCGAGAGTATCAACTTCCTGTTTTTCTTTCTTCTCTGGCTAGGATTTCGAGAGTCTCCTTTATACCCAAAGCCAGGGCTTTATTTCTAGCGACTTGGGCTGGGGAAAATCCTGAGTTTGAGGTCTGCAAGCGCCTGGCTTTCCACTCTGAGGGGTACCTCTCCCTGCCCCAGGGTATGAGCATCTTTGGGAAGATTGGCCGGGGTCGAAATCACTGCACACGTCCAACATTTCCCACCCACTGGATGCCTGAGTGTCAAGAACGTCCTTGGAAGACACTCTCCCTTTCTGCACGTGGAGAGGGCATTTATTTTTCCAGCCGTCCCTATTACCTTCCTACCCCCGTTACTGGTGGGAAAGTGGGATCCTTCACTGGCTCCAAGTAGCCAGACTGTGCTGAAGGAGGGAGGATTTCACACTCTTCCGGAAATAAGGGAAGTTTTGTCATGACCACCCTCCACACCTAGCTTTGCCGCTGCGTGTTCTTAAGCATACAGAAGCCTGCCTGCAGGACAGCTAGCCCCAACACCTCTTGGACCCAGACTTAGTATCAGGATTCCTTCCCTTGTGATAACCTTCACTCGTCCCTCTTGCAGCACCCTCTTCTCTCACAGGGTACTTAAAAAAAAGCAAAAAAAACTTGATCCTGGAGTCCTGAACAAAAATATTCTGGCAAACCAATCTGCGGCAGGCTTTCCCTGGCACCACAGGGATTCTCCCCAGGGAATTTAACTCCCTGCAGTTTTGGCCCAAGGATGTAAAAATAACAGAAAGTCAGCAAATTCTAAAAGCATCAGTGCCTTTTCTCTGTCTCTCTCTCTCTCTGTCGCCCTCCCTGTCTTCCTCCCTCCTCCCCCACTTTCCCTCTTATCCTCCATTGTTTCTCCCTATGTCTAATATTTATGTGTACTGCTGCTCAGAATATTTCCAAACTGGCCGACCCCACACTTCTGGACTTCGCGCTGGGAATCCCCTCTGCCTACTCCTTCCTATCCCCACCGGCCTAGCTCTCTCATTCACGTGCTTGGAAGCATTCTCGCGCTTTTCAGAGCACACCAAGCCCACTCCAAGATTAATTTTCTTTGCAGTGACCTCTTCTCAGACATCCCAAATACTTCCAACCTCCAACCCCCATCTTCCTACCTCCTGGCAAACCCCAAGGAGGCTCGTGGCAAGCAGAGAGGGCTTTGCGACTCGGCGGTGCCCTGCCAGGCTGCTAGGCCCTCCTGTAAGAGATCAGATAAATTGGCCTTTGTTTGAGGCCCGGGTTGGGCTAGGCAGGCGGCCTTCTGCCCTTTTCTCCCTCTTTTTCCTGGCGGCCACCTCCTTGTGGGACAAGAGGCAGCCTGGGGATCGGGAGAAGCCACATTCCTGTGGGTGCCAGGCGGCTCCAGGGCTGAGCCACAGGGCCTGAGACACACACACAGAGGAACCCGCAGACCTCGCTGCCCTTGATCTAACTCTCTCGCCCGCTCTCCCTCCCTCGCGTCGGGCACCCACCCGGGAGCCTGTCCACCCACACTCGGATCCACCCAGGGCTCGGCCTCGGGCAGGAGCGCGCTGACCCACACAAAGATGCACAGGTACACCCTCCCAAGTGCCAAGGGCCGGACCAGCATCTCCCCGCCCCTGCCAGTCTTTTCTCCCGCCTCTTATCCCACAATCCCAGACGCGCCGGCTGGCCTCCTCTGGCTCCTTTGATCCCCCAGACGCCTCACTGCTCGCGGCGTCCGGGCCGAGCCATTCTGGGAGTCACCCCCGTGCGCCGTGGCCGGGCAGCTCGCGCCTGCCGCCAGCGCGCCCTCGACAGCGCTCAGCCTCCGGAGGGCCCCGCCCGAGGCGCACCGCATGCCCGCTGCAGCCCTGCCCTGGCACTCCCACTGTCCTCAGCTCTTCCTCCTATTCGGAAAGAAGACCTTTAGGACCACCCAGCCACCCCTCCCCGCCCCATCCCCACAACCCCTGGGATCGCGCGCCTCCCACTGGCCACTGGGATCTCGCCACCCTGGACCTCTCCAACCCTGGGGAGGCGCACCCTGAAGGGAAGGGCCCCACGCCAGTGGATCCACTGTCATGCAGCCCTCAACCGAGGCTGCTAGGGAGCTCCCAGCTCCGCGAGGCTTGGGAAGGGGCGCTACCGCTTGCTCTCGCCCTGGGCTCGCGTTCCTAAGTGGCTCTCGGACCGTGCACACGGTACTTGGTTATTTCAAACGGGCCCAGTCGCACCAAACTTTGGACCTCAAACGTAGTCCAAATAGCGGTGGCACATGTGGGATTGGTTAAATGTTTTCTACGCAGCCTTGTCTCTTTCTCTCCCCAACCCTGACGTTTTCTTTTCCTTTTGACAGGCTTTAGATCTCCCAGTGGTGCAGTGCAGAAAGTATACATTGTATCTCCTGCGGGGGCGGGAGGGGGTGAGGAGTTGGGGAAACGTCCCTTTCAATCATCCGGGGCTGCTGGCTGTAATGTAATAAGCTGTTTTATAGGTCGGGCCCTAACGGTGACGCTAGGAACCAAGGGAATTTACATAAGTCTCTCTTGAAAGGAGATGAGAGTCCTGTTCTGCAGCAATTAAATGTTTCTGCTCTTTTGTTCACTTGAACTTCTTATTTACTTCTGATTTATGGGGACCTAAAGGAGTCTTTTTGCCAAAAGCACATGTATTATTGAGTCTGTTCCACATCCTAAACCAAGATTTATATAAAACCGTGAAATGCCACACATTACGACCTTTCACCACAGGAAGAAAAAAAATGGCTTCATAACATCATTCTACCCACAGGCGGGCACATACACACACACACACACACACACACACACACACACACACACACACACACACCCTCTTGGTTTCAGTAACAATTCTCTGTGGAATCTCCACCATACATAATCTATTTTTTTTAAGAAGTGGGTAGTGGTGAAGGACAGTAAACATTTCCTAGGCTATGATTTATTTTAAAGCATTTTTTTTTTCCTTGAAACATGTGAAGACAGACACTGCTACTGGAAGCTTATTGTTACCCAAGGACTATTTCTGCCACTTGCCATTTGCAAGGTGGGGAAGAGAGGGGGCGGGGAAAGAGAGTAGATATGGATTCAACTTTCATCTATAAACAGGGGTCACTAAACAGGGGACATTTCATGATTGGCCTTAAATTCACAGGAGCTAGGAAGCTTGCTTGCCACCCACAGGGTTTGTGGCCCGGCCAGGGCAGCTCCGGGACAGGGGAGGAGATGAGAGGAGGGAAGATGCACACACACTAGCTAGAGGCTGGGAAAGATGCTCAGAACATTCTCTGTGTTCAGGGTGGGAAAATCTGAACTCCTGGGGACAGAAGAGCGTTAGGTACCTTTGGTTAGGAGGTCCCCACCAGGAAACAGATTAGTCTGAGGAGGTCTGCACCAGACCAGAGCTTATTTTCCCAAAAGTAATAGCTGGAATCCCCAGAGGGCTTGGACTGAACCCTACTGTCTCCCAGCCCCTCACTAGCCGCCCGTCTCTCACCCTGTGTCTCTTCGGTCCTCTTCTATTTTAAGTAGACCTTGCTCTTTTAGGTGTATGGTGACATGTAGCAAAAGAATCAACTGGGCTGATTTATATAAAGGTTTGTGAGTTATAGGCCTTATGCCTTTTAATAAATAAGAGCTAATAACAGGATTAAAACCAATAGAAAGCCAAGTCAGCTGGAGAAGACAGCTTCCCATCCAGCTATACTTAATTAGCAGCAATCAATATGTTGTCTGCTAATATCCTCCAAGACTCTCCCTGACTTTTTCTCTGTGCAAGAGGGTGGAGAAGGTGGAGATGGAGCCCAGGAACACTTATAAGCACCCAGGGTGTTCTGCTCTGATGACAAGAGACTGCAAATTCATTTAAGGAAATGTTCATAAACAAGTGACAGGCACACTGTAAAGCAGCTGTTATGGAAACAATAATAAAGCTGACAAATATTCTTTGCTTTGGGGAGGGGCACTTCCTAAAGCAGGAAAATGCTTTGGGAGAGAAGAGAAAGACCAGAGGTTTTAAAACAGAAAGAAAGAAAAAGAAAAATGATTTCAGACTCCAGGCAGCAAGAGCAGCAGACACAGCAGCCCTTGCAAACCCATCCACCCTGCACTATTGAGGATTTAGACACGTAATGCTTCAGACTACTGATTTGCTATTTTCTTAATTCTTGCTCTTCTTTTTCCATATGAATCAAACAGTCTTTTGTCCTTCAGGGTTTGATTTGATCGCTACTGTTCACATTTCACTTTTGTATTTTCCTCTTCCTATACCATTACTCATTGAGTGCCCCGTGAAATTACAATCGTACATTTTCAACTCAGCAACCCATTTGCGGTGCAAAAATAGGGTCTAAATAATGGCTGAATTAGCCCTACTGGACAGTTTCAGATGTAACACTCTGTAATAATTATATTGCAGGCTGGATTAGGATGCTATTATCATAATCTGGACGTTTACAATTATCTGTAATTTGCAAAGATGCGCCAGGTCTTGATTACAGCAGTTTTTTTTTTTTTTTTTTTTGTATCACGCTAACCATCACTAAACAGTGACAGTAATAACAGCTAATTTTGCTGGCAATATAAGAGGTGCTGGGGTGTGCAAACAATTTCACACCTGGATGTGCTCACTCAACCAAGAATATAGAGAAAGAGCTTCTGTCCTGAGACTCAGAAAAATATTCTCCTCTGCTTCGGTTCAGAATAGATTTCTAGACCCTGATCATTGCTTAAGAAGTATTCACTGGGGGTAAGTTTTTATTTCTTGCATACTCCAAGGCATAGTTCATATTTCTCTTCTCATGCTTTCCAACCTATGTGTGTTATTGTTGTAATGTATTGTGGGCTACAACTTTGCTTTCTAGATTTTTAAATTCTGCCCTTTTATCGCCCTTTAAGAGTAAAAGAATTGCTGTTCTGATGAGTAACAGGGTTCCTGTGAGACTGGGCTCCTTCACAACCTGATTTATCTCTCTTGTTTTCTGTGCTGTTGATGTGTTTGGTGCAGTTGGTGACTAGAGACTGTGTAAAGGGCTGGGTTTCTACAAGGTGCAAGGCAGCCTGGGACTCCAAGCTGCAATCTATTTGAGGATAATATTCACAGCTAATCCTAGGTGAATCCACTGAGATCTTTACATGGGGCCAGGATTTTAGATTTTTAGGAGTCCAGAGAGGAACTTAGGGAGTTCCCGGCAGGGCGCCTTCAGAATGACAGGTATGCAGACTTTTGCAAAGCCAGGTGCAGCCTGAATCTCTTGACTTTGCAGCCTCTTGGTCATCCTTCCTCCAGTTAGAAGTTTTCGGGGTGAATGGCCTCTGAAATCCTTCGAAGCTGTTTTCAGGGCCTTTACCTTAAGGTGTGTGTGTGTGTGTGTGTGTGTGTGTGTGTGTGTGTGTGTAGGGGTGAAGCTGGGGGTGGGTATGTGGGTCTCGGAGTTTACTGCTCACAAAGCGCAAACGCTGAGGCCTTGGGGTTGAAGGGGCGCGATTGGCTGAGATGCAAAACCTAGCTACAAAGCCAAGGAAGCTGTCTGGTTTAGGAACGCACCAAGGACTCCGGCTGAAAGCGGTGTTGTTCTATCTATAGATGACGCTGTTTCCTGACCGAGTAGACATTATAAGCAGCTAGAAATGTGGCGCATAGGAGCCTGAGAAATCTTTGGTTTCCCCAGTACAGAAAAAGCCTTTCTTCTACGACAGGCAGGAACCTTTTCAGCAAATTGTCTCCAAAAGATGATGAGACGCTTATTGGCACCAAGGAGAAATTGTCTCCTTCACCCTTACCCAGCCCCCACCCCGTACCTGCAGCTATTTTTTTTTTTTTTTTTTTAAATGGGAAATGTGGTCATAACTCAGCTTTGGAAGTCGAACCCTGCAACCTCCGGGGAAGTTGGAACGTAGGGAGGCGTTGTAGGCAGCGCAACTGGGCGACGCCTTTCGCCCACGCCCCTCCTACCAATCCCTCCCTCGGGGAATCGGTTTACTAGGGGGTCAATACATTCTAAAGAGCAAAAATATTAACTCTTGACGCTCAGAGGATCCAGAGGAAGCCCAGTTCCAAGGACAGTTTTAGGGGGGACTCCTTGGTAGAATTTAATTAAACTCATGTTAAGAGAGAAAGAGCTCGATACAGATACACCACATTAACACCTCCAATACGTTAACATACGTTCGCTGGTTTTCAGAGTCCCATGCATTCAGAGTGGTTTGGCATGTATCTGGTGAATTTTTTTTTTTTAGAGAAAAATTAGTGTTGGTTTCGATGTATGGTAGCTTTCCCTCTAACGTAATTTGAATAATTCAGCAAAGCCCCGCTACCAGCTGTACATCTGCAGCCTTCTTCTATTCTTTTCAGCATTATAATTTTGGTTAATTTTCAATTTTAGGTCCTACGTCTCTGCAATTTGTGTATGAATAACAGAATAATTTCCCTCTTTTGTTTCGCCTTTCCTGTTCCTGAATCTAAATAAAGATGGCTTTTTAGTATTAAAAGTGGAAGAAAATTACAGGTAATTATCTTTGACGGTAAAAACGCTGTAATCAGCGGGCTACATGAAAAATTACTCTAATTATGGCTGCATTTAAGAGAATGGAAAAAAACCTTCTTGTGGATAAAAACCTTAAATTGTCCCCAATGTCTGCTTCAAATTGGATGGCACTGCAGCTGGAGGCTTTGTTCAGAATTGATCCTGGGGAGCTACGAACCCAAAGTTTCACAGTAGGAAGGGGGAAAAAAGAAAAGAAAACATTTTTCCTAATGTAACAATGCGAATGCTAGAAAATGACAAGACTGATCCGTTTTAAACCATTCTGAAGACTGACTGAGCGTGGAAGTTGCTCAACAAAAAAAGGAACGGGTATATTGGTAAGTAGTCTTTGCTTTGTGTCTAATTATAGTGACTGTCCTTTTGCACGACTGTATGTCGCTGTCATTATATGGAGCACTCTGAGTATCTCTATTGACTTCTGATAAATGGCTCAGTGGTTTCAAGGTTCATAATTTGAAGGATGCCCAGGTCTGTAGCCATTAATTCTCACAGTATGGGGTTTCCTGCTTGTATGACGAAAGGACTTTTCATTTTCATTATTTCTTTGCTTTCTATCCGATCGGAAGGATGTATTTCATCCAGGATCGTACATTTTTCCTACCTAGCTAGCTTGCAATGGGTTTTAAACATTAAATAGGCATCACTGTGCACTTTACTGTTTTTTCTTTATTCTTTCCTTTTTTCATTAAAAATTGCCTCCAAACAATGATAAATACAGCTGTATCATTTTGGCTGGGAAAAGAGAAAGGGGAGCGCTCAGTTTGGTACTAGACACTACTGGCTATCTGGAGGTAAACCTGGGAGTAGAGCTCATTCTAGTATTTAAAGAGAATAGATAAATGTTTAGAAATTACAATTAAAAATTTACATGTAAAAGAAAGCTGAGAAAACACCCATGGTGCATGGTGAAATACTTAAGACAGGCTAGAAGTGCAAAGTGACATCTTTTCAGGCACTTGATTTTTATATATAGATAGGGCTTCCCATATTAGAAAATAGAATTTTTTTAAGAGTGATAGAAAATAGGAGGGGAGGGAGGAAAAGGGAGGAGGAGAGAGACAGAACCACACAGAGAAATATACAAGACACTCCCAGCATTTTGTGGCTTTTACTCCATATATGAAAGAAGACAAAAACATACAAAGTATATATACAACTAAAATTCAACAATATATACAGAAATGTTTCTTGATATAAACGTCCCTATTAGCTTAGTGAATGCCACCAATTCACCTAGTAAAGGTGTCAAAGCAACACAATGGTGATTTTGGTTGTTTCCTCTGTCTTTCCTGATTGCAGTTCAAGGTTTGGGGGTGGGGTAGGGAAGGAGCCTTTTGCTTGTTGTCGTTTGCATTTTAAATGAATCATCATTTCTGGTCATTGCATTTTGATAAACATGCAGCATTCCTCTTGTGGCAATATTCTAATTTTACAGCCGATTCTTCCTTTTTCTTTAGAGAAGGGTTGTTATGTGAGGGTTTATTTTCTTTTTCTTTTTCTCTTGTGTCAGTCTGGGATTAGTAAATAAAAATGAAGGAGTCCAAAAATGCTTCTCTTTCATCATGAAATGTCTTAAGCTCATTAAACATGTAAAAATGCTGCCATGTTTGTGCAGATTCTTCTGGTGGGGAGAAATGTCTGTTTAAAAAAAGTCATTTTGGTGGATACTCCCAAAGAGAAGAGGCGGCTCAGAGCCTGAATCCCAAGGGGTAAGGGAAAATATCCTTACAGTGAGGGGTTTTCGGAGCGCTGGCATAGAAACTAGTCTCTCTCCTCTTTCTCTCTCTCTGAAATGCAAGATAAATTACTAAGGTTGCTCAAGGAAGAAGGCAGTTGAGGAAAGGATAGAAAGTAAAGCGGGAAAAAGAAAGAATGAATGAGAAGTGAGAAAAGGAGGGGTAGAAGGGAGAAAAAGAGAAGAGGGGGTGAAGGGAGAGAGAGAGATACAGAGAGACAGAGAGAAAAGCCCAGCCAGCTTCCGGCCACACATACAAGTTCTCCTGAGCCTGCTCCTTCGGCTTGGTTCGGCAGACACAAGCAGGTCCAGGGTCTTCCTTGTCTTGTTTAGGCATTCCCCTTGTGTCCCCTCTGACAACTCACATCATCTGGGGTCTCTGCATCGTGTCTTGGTGTGGTGAGGAGTACCAGTGCGAATAGCCGGGCATGTAGCTGTTAGGGGGCATGCTGACGCCCTTGGCAGAGGCAGAAACGTCCCACACTGGAGGCAGCGCTGGCGAGCGTGGTGACAGGGCTGCGGAGCCTGGCAGGGGGTCGCTCTCATGCGGGTTACTGCCCTGCTTCAGCAGCTTCTTAAACTTAGAGCGCTTGTTCTGAAACCATATCTTCACCTGGAAAAAACGCAGCAATCATTAGGCCTGATAAACCAGTGTCGGTAGTGTGGCTACAGGTTTAAGAAGCAACGTGGGGGCGGGGACCCACCGCACCAAGAGACCAAGTCCTACCTTCCTCTTCCTCTTCCTCTTTCTAGCCACCTCCAAGCTCCACTCCCAACCTACAAAGAGGTATCTTGTCTCCATACCTAAAACCCTCATGATTCTTGAGTTAGATACTATCCTGTGTTTAAAGCATAAACCTAAGTGGGAATAACATGAGACAGTGAAGGAGAGAAATGGGTCCAAAATTTGATGAAGGACTTTTGAAATGAGTGCTTTCCATATCGAAGCCATACAATTGCATGTCTGTTTTTCTATTTGCCAGTCACCAAAGCTGGCATCTGTATGCCTGTACAATGAGCAAAGGACTATGAATAGCTGGAAGCCTTTATATTTATAATCAAAGACCTTGAACAGACCTAGGTGTTTGGTGCCCATTGTCATAGACGCTGCGTGGGGCATCTTTCTCCAGACATAAATATAACCCCACAGTCCTGCAGGCATTGAGGACTACACTTTCCCCCTTCCTCTACTTTGTACATTGCTTGGTCAAACTGGAGTCCACAATGATAACATGATTATTAGTGTAGTCACTAAAAAGTAAAAGATTTCTGAAAACTGAACATGAACTAGGACTCTGGGATAGGAGTATATGTAGGCCGACATCCCAGATCTACTTTATTTGAAGAAGAAAAGTCTATGGTACATCTTTCTTTACCTTTCAAATCCCTGGAATCTGCTTTTGCAAGAATAATACAAGTCACTGAGTAGCTGGTATCACTTCACGCCAAAGTCCCAATATTTTCAGTGGCGATATGGCAAGAGAGAGCACAAGCTAACCTGGAAAGAACTGCTTACAAGCATGTACTTTAAGGTACCACATTACCAGTTCTGAGCAAGCACCTCATAAACCCTCAAGTTCCCCTGCTGAATGCAGATCATCCACCTCAGATGAGGCCTGCTACCCCATGCAACTAAATTAATTGACAAGGACAAAAAACGACAGGTGAGACAGGTGACTCAAGCCTGGCTTTTTGAGCAGGGTCCTAATACACCCACCTAAGCCCCTTCCTGTGAGGCATCTTTCACATGAGTAGGGCTGAAGAACTTCAGCAACTGTATGTCCCTGTGGCTAGAATTTGGAGAGTAGCTGTTTTTGATCTTCAGCTCTGCCACGGGCCCCAAGTCCCCTGCTCCAGAGAGGTCCCTCAGCCTGCACCAGCCCATCCCCCAGGACGATTTAACCACTGAGGTTAGGGCAATCTAGGAAATCCTAGGACAAACAATTCACACGTTGGTGCTGTTACTGTCCCCTTTGGAGCCTACTCTATTATAATCCCTTCATTCTGCTTTATAATTTTTCTTTCTCTGTCAAGGAGTGGAAATTTTTATTAGTTCCTAAGGCCACAAAAGTATCCTTAAGAAAGGTGGGCCTTATCTTGCCTACTAGCCTGTGTTTTTTTTTTCTTCTTCTTCTTTTTCTTCTTCTTCTACACGATTGTTCTCTTTCCTGTTGTTCTGCTCTGGAATAGGATTTGAATGAATTATGAGTTTTGTTGCCAATGGAAGCTAGGCTGGGGCAGGGTCGCAGAGGGTGGGACAGATGTGTAAATCCAATCCAGTATTCAATACCAGGTTATTTATTCCACACGGTGTGATTCCCAAGAAACTGTACAAGTGGAGCAAAGGCATTTGTCATTAAGCTCTTTCATCCTTAGTTGACTAGGCCAAGATTCCTGCCGGATCTGCAAGGTGGGCCAGCATTTCAGGGATTTTCGGGCTTCTCGGGAATTACCTGTGTTTGTGTCAGTCCTAAGGAAGCTGCCAGTTCGGCTCTCTCGGGAAGGGCCAGGTACTGAGTCTGCTGAAAACGGTGGTTTAGAGCCTGGAGCTGGAGGCTGGAATAAATGGTCCGAGGCTTCCGAATCTTTTTCCCTTTCCCATTGAACCTGATTTCCCCGTTTTCAATCACTGTAGTTTTTTGTTGATCTGTAAGCAAAACAAAAACAAAAACAAAAATACACACACAGAGGAACGGTCACCAGTGAGGCTGCTGCTGCTGCTGCTGCTGCCGGCTCCCTGGGCGGCTGGCTGGGCCTGGGCCGGGGCTATCAAGGTTTCCTAGAAGTACCCCCTCACCGCCCAGCCCTCTCCGGGTGCACTGTTCCCCTGTGCTCCCAGCGGCTGCCTCGCTTCTCCCCGTCTCGGGCCCTAACAATGCCCGGTGGCTGGACGGAGGAAGCAGCGGGTCCTCGGTCCCCTTCGCCGCAGCGGTTACGGCGCCGGTGGCTTTCTGGGGCGCGCGGCGCGGCCAGGCGTCCGCTCTCCGGCTGAGTGGAGCTCGCTGCGTGTCCTTACAGTCCCCGAGGCTGTGCTCGAGCCACCCGGGTGTTTAGGAGGCCGGTTGCCTTGCTGTCACCAGCCCCAAGCCCAGCGCATCAAGCCCCTCTGGCGTATTCAAAACGATTCTGCCGAGACGGACCAAACCCCCAAACCACACAACCGCAAGGCGCTCAGACCAGCCCGGGAGCAGGCTGCGCCTCTCCGGACAGCTCAGCCCGGGGGCGCGGAAAGCCTCAGCCCGAGGGCCTCCGCTTCGCCTCCGCGAACAAAGGAGCAGCCAACACCGTACCCCACGCCCCGAAGGAAGGGGCCGAGGCCGGCCGGGGTGGGGTGGGGGGAGCCGCAGCGTCGCCGAGAAGAGCCGTACTGTCACCGGCGTGACAGAGCCGCTGGCCACCAGCTTTCCTCCAAGTGACCGGGGCGCACGGCCGCCCCACGCGGAGTAGGCCGGCGCCTGGCCGGCGAGGGCTGGGAAGCCCGACACACTCCCCAGTTCGGGCCCAGCCCGTCCCCGCACACTCCTGGCACACTCGGGCTGCGGCCGCGGGGAAGAAGCCCGGCGAGGGGCGCGCGGACGCCGCGGTGCGGGGATCGCAGCGCGGGCCGGCGGGGAACGACGTCT
>NW_004955432.1:13406020-13415972 GCF_000276665.1 Chinchilla lanigera | reverse complement strand
GGAGGGGGGCAGCGGGAGGCGGGCGCCGCGAGCCGCCCCGGCGGCCTCTCACCTGTGTCGTCCCCGCGCGTCTGGGCGGCCGCGCTGCTGTTGTGGTAGGACTGGAGGTAAGGGCTGTGCTGCGAGTGGCTCATGTAGGGGTAGGCGGCGAGCGAGCGGTGGTTGTAGGAGTTGCCCGCGCCCGCCGCGTAGGGCGAGCCGTGGTGCTGGTGGTGGTGGTGGTGGTGGTGCGAGCCGGCGGCCGCCGAGTGCAGGCAGTGCAGCGGGTAGTGCGCGCCCGCCATGGCCGGGGAGCTCTGCTGCGCGGGCGGCGGCGCGGGCTGCTGCGAGTGCGGCGGCGGCGGCGGCGCGGGCTGCTGCTGCGGCGGCTGCTGCTGCTGCCCGAACTCCATGAAAGCGGATTTGGACGAGTCCTGGCCTTCCAAGCCGTCAGCCATCGTAGTCATGGTCATCATCAAAACTTTGGGGGCTGGAGAGAGCCTTCTCCCGGGTTGCCTCCACCCTCCCCCACTTGGCTCGCGCGGCTCTCCCCTCTGCAGCCACCTTAGCTCTTGGGATCCTTGCAAAAAAAAAAAAAATTAAAAAAGAGGGGGGTGGAGGTGGTTCTCCCTCTCCCTCGCTCTTCTCTAATATATATATATATAGGTATATTTAATATAAAGAGAGATATAGTGAGCGGGGCCTTGTTAACCCAAAGGGAGGAGGAAGGGGGAGGGAGAGGGGGAGGGGGAATCTACTCTCCCCCCCCTTGCTTTCCCCCCTTGGATTTTTTGGGGGCTGGTGCAGTTTAAGGCAGAGATTTTAAGGTGGATTCTGCGAAAGTTGCGCGTCTGCTTTCAGACTTGATGCAGACGCCACGAGTCGAATGGTTTGTCTCCAAAGGGCAGCGCCTCCCCATTGGTCAGCCGCCCCCTGACGTCACAGGCGCACGGCTTCTACTGGCGTGCGCGCGGCTCGCCGAGCTCTTCCTCTACCTTCCGCAACTCCAATCCCAGCCGCGGGCTGCCAGTCGCGGGCCGAGCGGCGCGGCGCCCGGGCAGCCTCGGAGGGAGGCGCCTCCGCCCCGGCCCGCCGCCGACGCTCTCCTTCGAAGCCCTCGCCCCAAATGCCGGGCCCCCAGTTTGCAGTATCACAGCCTTGGCACCGCCTGGCTGGAGGCTGCTCTGCCTCACACCCCTGCACCGGTGCGGGCTGCCTGTGCTCGGAAGCAGGGCCCCTTGCCTTTAAAGCCAGGCTCCCTCCCTCGAGCTGCCCCCACCACAACTCCACTACCCTCCCGCGGGAGCGCCCTGTCACCGTGGATTTTTCTAGACGTACTTTACCGAAACCACAGAGGAAAGACGAGGCCCTACACCTGGGCTCCACCCCACGAGGGGGGTGGTAAAGAAAAAGAAAAATCAGACCCTGTTCTGGCTAGGTCCCTGCCCTTTGCGGGCCGTAATTCCTCTATATTGGACGGGGTGGGAAGGGGATATTTTTCCCCCTACAACGCAGCAGCCTGTTTTGAAAGCGAATGGTTGGAGGACTGACAGTAATGCATTTTTTCCTATTGAAAACAGAAGCTACTGTAATGCTTTCAAATATATGCAAATGATACATGCGGTTAGTGGTTTGGCAAATCTTGATTACAATATAAACTACCAAGTAAAAGTGCCTTCGTCCTAAATTTGTCTCTCGATTACAATTCCAATTGATTTTATTTTATTGTCAACATTGTTAATGATAAAAATAGAGTCGTTTTACAGTTATTTTTACTTTCTGGAAGGAGGCAATTAGAGTTCTAATCAGGAATACACAAAAATCTCCCATGATTAACTGCAGTACTTTGTTCAAATTGCTGCTATAAAATTCAGAACAATTTGCCTGTAATGATTATGGACTGGGTTTATTTTGGGAGGTGGAATAAAAGTGGATATAGCATAAATTATCCTCTAATTATACACCAGTGTCGCCTCAATTATCCTCTTATCAAAATGGTTGTCTAACTGCCGCATTTAGTTTCAATTCTCTCCTTTTTTTCTATAAAAAGAACTTCATACCTTGTTATTATTAATCCATTTATTATTTGCAAGGGGATTTATATCCGCACATCCAGGTGGTAGAACCACTTCTCTTTCAAAGATGGACTGGGGAACGACATTAAGTTTGGAGCAGCCCAGGGCTGCGGATCTAGCCTCTTTCCCTCCGTTCTGCAGACCCACTCAGGTCCAGGCAGCCGAGCAGAGACCGCGGAGCCCCGGTGCGCGGCTCGGGCCCAGCCACCAGGTAGGAAAGCGGGAGCTGGCGCCGAGGGAGGCCAGCCGAGCCGCCCAGGGTTCGAGTCCCGGGACTGCGGGTAGCGCCCGGGAGCCGGCGCGGCTCGAGCGTCCAGACTGGGTGGTTGAGACCTGCGGACCTCCGCGGGCTGGGCGCCGGCTTTCGGGTGCGCAGAAGAGACCGAAGCCGCCAGCCTTTATCCAGACGGAGAAAGGTGCAGGGGAACAAGCCCGTGCCGTCGTGTCTGAAGGTTTCGGGGATGAACCTGTCTCCTTTTAAGGAAAACTACTGGGAACGTCTTTGCGCCCTACTTCGCCTGTACCCCCCAAGTTACGGGACCCGAGGAGCCTGAGAAGTGCTAGGTAGCGTGCGTCTTGCCCCTGCTAACCGCAGCGAGGGGCGGCTGCAGACGGAACTGCTCGGACTCTACGCACACGTTGCTCAGAGGTCGCCGGCAGCGGCTTATGCTAATTGATTTTCCCAGCTCCCAGCCCGGGGTCTCCAGGCATAGCCGGGCGAGTTGGCCTTTTCTTTTCCTTCTTACTCTGCAGTCTTCATCAAAATGATTATCCGAAGACCTGAAGCACGGAGCCCACGGGTCCTCTACAGAGTTCCCAGGGCAGCGACGTTTGCTCTCCCCTCCCTTCCCCAGCTGCCGCCTTTAACTTCTCGGGTCTCGGGAGCCGGTTCAGTAACTCTGAATTCATGTTTAAGTGATGTCCCTTGTTCCCTTCCTTTTAACGAGAGGTGCACTTTAACACGCGAACCAGTAACCCGAGCCATGCATTTACAAATCGGCAGTGAATTAAGACAACAACAACAAAAATCTTCAAGGAAAATGAAAGGTGGTCGGGGGAAGCTGGGTGTGGGCGGGGAGGACAGAAGGAAGGCCAGGAAGGAGAAGGTGCCCCTCCCCACCCCGGTGCGCCCTTGGTGTGCCCGGGCTGCGCGCCGAGCCTGTTTGTAATGTCCTTAAAGCCAGCAGGTAGACGTGGCAGTTTTATTGCTTTATATCCTGCAGCTTGTTAAAACAGTGAAGGCGTTTCTGCCCCTGTGCTTGTCTCTGTCTCTCTCTCTCTCTCTTTATGCTCGCAGGTGCACAGCTTTTCTCGCGGGCCTCCCGCTTCTGAAAGCACGCGGAGCGGGGTGGACCAAGGCGAGGCTTGGGAAGGTCCTCGCACTTGCGAGCACTGGTCTTGGGGTGCGGCAACATCTATTTATAAAGGGGGTTTCCCCACCTTGGTTTGTTTAATGCCCGAGGCAGTCGGGCAGGCTGGAATTGTCGGTCCGAGTTGTAGTTTCTGGGCTTTTATCTCTCCCCTAATAAGTGGTGGATAAATCCCTTAACCCTGTTCGGAGGGCGCAGGTGTGCTGGTGCAATGAGGTGGTAGCTGTGTGTGGCAAAGGCCCTGCTGAGACCTGCTGGGCGACCCAGGAGGGGCTCTGAGAATCGGGGGGGAAAGTGCAGCGTTTGATAGCGGTCTCTGCCCTTGCGGGCTAGAATCCAAATTGCAGTCCTGACCGTCCGATTTTCCCGCCAGACCCCGGACTAGAGAGCCAGAGGATCCGTGTGGCCTTACACGGCGCGCCAAAGTGGCGCACTGCGAGGGACTGCCACGTGTGGCCTGTGACACCAACCAGGCAGCAGAGACATCAGCGCGCTGGGAGACTGCAGCGGAAGCGGTTCCCACCTGTCCTTTATCTCCAGTTAAAATCTTCGGTTCATCTTCCCGTGAGGTGGTGGGAGTCACCCCTAGTTTGCCCTAGAGGAGGCCGCACCTTCAGCCCTCCTGGGAGAGGCAAAATACCGGGTTTTTCGGAGCTTTGCAAAAAAGGCGCACACCTCAGGGGCTCCCGGCCCCGGCGCCGGATTCGCCGCCAGCGGAGTCCTGGCTCCTACCTCTTTGTTTCGCCCGCGGGGGAACCCCGCCAACCCCGGGGGTGGGAGGACGAGGGCCTGCTCGGCTGCGAGCGAAGCCTTTATCATTCAAATAGAAGTAAAGCTGGCAACAGGAGGGGTCCGCGCCTGTGGGCTGTTTTAGGGCCTGCTATAGATAAGGGTCATCCTCTCCAAAGTTTTAGCAGGCACGTTTTGAAGCATTGGCTGAATCTTGCCTTTTAAGGTGTTGAGGTGTTGGGGCTCACATTGCTGTCGTGTTATTTAAAAACATTTGCATATTGCCCACACGAGACCGCATGGCTCAGCCTGCCAGGGGCCGCCTTTGGGAGAAGGGGCACATTGGGTGTGAGAATTCCTGCTGTTTTAGTCCTGGAAGGGTGTTTGTGCGCAAACGTAGGGTGAGAATGCCTGGATGGCTGGGGTGGGTTTGCAGCCTTGGAGGGGGGCTTTGGAAATATACTGAAGCTGGCCAGGCCCTGGCTGGGTTTGGTTGCTAAGTTGGGCTCAGTTATCACGTTAATTCTAAAGAAATTAGACCTGGGTAAATAGCCTTTGAATTCAAAGAAATAACTCAGTATTGATTTACATAGCCATGCTAAAAAGCCCCTTCTCAACGGAGACACTGGTAGAAAAAAATTTCCTGCTAGCCTTTCTTCATTCAATGTAAAATTTGGTGGTGTGGGTGTAGGGTGCCTAATATCTTGGAAACTCAGACACCAGGCTTCCCGCCCCCAGCACACACAAGGGAGCTACCTCATTCCCTTTCTTAGCCCGGGCTCATGATGGTATCTTCAGGATAGCCAAAAGAATCACCTAGGCAAGAAAGCTTTATCAGATTTTGATGATATTTGGTATTTTCTCTAGTGACAAAACTGTGATGTCTACATTAACACTCAACTCTGCGGGTTTCCCCAAATCCAGCTAACGTGTGGGCTTTCTTTACACCACACCTAGAAAAGAGCCTCACGGAAGTTTGCGGATGTTTCCCTCATCTCTGCAGTCCTGTGTCCTGAGAATGGGCAGCTAGGAAACTCTGACATGGCCCCAGCTCTCCAGAGGGCCTCAGAGTGTCCTGTTTAGAGACAATCAAGTAAGCACACCCCAATCTACAGGCTCCTGCTCCATGCATTTAAAACCTGGAATCTAGGAGAGTTCATGAAAATGAAGTCAAGTAGGTCCTCACACTCAACATTCTTATCCTCTTCTGTGGTTCCAGGTGTGTGCGCACGCAGAGCTTTCTTAGGAGACAGAGATGGAAGACAATAGAGATAGTTGAGAACCATACAGGTTTCTTCCTCCCTGAATTTTGGAATTGTATAATAGACGCCTGTGCTTTTCCTTCCTTCCTTCCTCCTTTTCTCTCTGTCTTCCATTCTGGTCCTCATTTCCTCTTGCAACTCTCTCAGCAACCATAAGCTCCTACTCCCTAGTATATAAAGATTCTCCTTTCAGCCCAGGAAAAAAAGAATTTCACAGTATTTAAATACGTAGTTTAAAACAGGATACGTGGAAATGTTGTCTTTGCAGTAGGTAGGCTAAACCAAGAGTGAGCGTCACCTGCCCCCCACCCAGGATTTTGCCCGGCTGGGAAATATAGCTGGACAAAGGGGGACAGGGAGAGGTCTGGGAAGTCAGCTTTCATCAAGACATTCTTTAGAAAGCAGGACCAATACAGGATACATGCAGCCCCAGAGTGGCAGGGAACAAACATCAACAGGAAATGGCACACTATTTTTAGGCATAAGAAGGAGTTCATATAGCTATCCAGCCATCTTCCTAAATGCCTCGAAGCATCTTCTGTTTAATTCTTTCATCCCCTCATCAGCACTAATAATAATGAAGTCACAACAAATGCCTCAGCATGACAGGAGCCAAGCTTGGGATAGTTCTCCAGGAAAATCCGGAATGGAAAACATCCTTTCGCTCTCATGTGAACTCTTAGATGGTTCTCTTGTTACAGCAGAAAAATTAATGAAAGCCACTTTTTTATTAGGGGGAGAAATGCGTGTTCTGTGTTGGTCCATCCTTGAGATGTGCGTGCACTGGTAGTTGTCATATCTATACCTGTCTACAGGCACTTATCTCCTTCATTGTGGAACATCCTAATAATTGGGGAGGTAATTTATTAGTTTTTAAGTAAAACTTTCCTTAAGGGTCAACAGTTTTGAGAGCTCCTAAAACAAGCTCATTTTTTTTAAAGCCCAACTACTCACTTTCTGTTTCTTTTGTCCAGAAAAAGATCTTTGTTTCCCTTCCCATGAATGTAGGAGCAAGGAACTCTCCTCTGTTCTATCCTGAGATTAGAATCCCTTTCCCTTTTTTCCCTGCAGGTTGCATTAATTTTGCATAGGAAAATATTCCTCCTTTCTTTTACTTTATCAAGCTAGGCCCATTCCCCCCGCCGCCCCCCCCCTACAGCTCTAAGCCTTTGGTTCTTTAACCCCACAGTGAGACGTGATGTGCGTTTGGCAGGCTTATATTTGAGCTGATCATCTTCGGAGCGCAGAGAGAAAAGGGAGCCACAGGAAGAATATTAGAGAATATTAGGGGGCAGAAGAGAATGGGTGTGACTGCTTGTTTGGGGTATTTTTGAGTTTCCCTTCCCGTCTGGCTTGCTAGACACCACTGTCCCACAAAGTTAGTTACACAAGTAAAGAAAACCGAAGCTGATCAGGCAGCCCTGCCCGCCGTGGATGTCTGCAGTGTGCATTTATGCCAGGGACGGGGGCCAGGTGAGAAGCAGAGGTGGGTGTGCTGGACCTGCCAGACTAGCTCCGTGCCTGTCTTTCTCTCTCCTCCTCCTCGCTCAGCCCGATTTTCCTTCAAACCCCTAGTGCATCCATCCCATTGGCCCCTCTGACTGCAAGGGCAGTAGGAGGGCTCCTTAGGAAACTATAAGAGGTCACCTTTGCGGGACAAAGCGGGCCGGGCCGTTTTAAGAACAAGGCAAGAGAAGCTCAAAAGTTTGGACCCAAGAGTTTAAAAAACGAGAGTAGCGTTTCAGGAAGGCAGTCCAGCAGTCCCAAACGGACCAGCAGGCCTCCTGGGCCCTCCCTGTGCCTGGGTGAAGGACGGGGCGAGGGGCCTGGGTCGGGAAGGCGCGGGCGGGCGGGCTGCAGCGGCCCAGGGCGACAGGAGCTCCCGCCGCAGCTGGCTCCCACGCCTGCCGCCGCCGTCTGCGGGACCAGGGCCCGGTAATGGAATTCAGGAGGCAGAGCTCCTCCGAGAGCCAGCCACTGTCTTGTACAGATTTGTAGAGAAACCCTCATGTAATTAAAACCGTACAGTCAGATTAATTCAATGTGTTGCTCAGCAGCGTTTTTAATAGTAAAAATCCGCTTTAAAATTGAATTAGGGTCGAAGAAAATTTCTGCGAGACTCGCCGGATTTGCCAGCTTTCATTGAAGCCAGCTCGGGTGGATTTAAGCGGCGGCTGCCCCCGCCCCCACAGCACCCCCAGGGCCGGGCAGAGGTGGAGGTGGGGCTGGGCAGGCGCTGTCAGCGTGGGGTGCCAGTGTGGGCGCCGGGCCGGGTGTCTGGGCCAGGCTCTCTCACCGCGGCACCTCCTGGCGTTAACCCTTCTGATCCTGGGGGCTGTGCACGGATCTGTGACACCCGGAAACACCGCTACCACCACCCTCTCTGCGGAGTTCTTAGCTCAGGAAGGGGGGTGCCGGGAGAGAAGAGAGCCCCGCTGTATCTTGAAGCAATTTCTCACTGTGCGTCTCCGCGTGTGCTGGAGGTTGGATCCCTCCACGGCCACTTGAGTGACAGACAGGAGAAAGTTGTGGTTCTCTCGCAGCCCCCACCCGCTTTTCTTCTTGAAAATCTTCCAAAAATTAAGGGTAATATTTCAAGCTGGCTGTCAGAATGTCTCCCAAGCTCTGATTTGGCTGGCTGCCCCCTCCGCTCCCCACCCCACCCCACCTCGAGCCCTCCGCACTGCGCGGGTGCAAAATAGAAGTTAGCATTGTTATGTTTGCCCCTTTAAGGTTAGACACCTTGGAGCTGAAAACTTGCCACAGGATTCCCGACAGAGGGGCTAAGGGAGAGGAGTCTGGGGGGAGGTAAAAGTGGGGGCCCCTCTGGTAGCCAACGTGGTTTTCAGGCACCCGAAAGCGGTCCTGGGCTGCTGCTTCCCCACGGATCTGTACATTGCAGGGCTTCCTGGCTGTTGAATAAACACATACACACACACACACACACACACACAATCACACCGCACACGCGCGCGCGGGCGAACCTGGGGCGCAAATTCCCTAACAAGCTAGTCACATCATCGGGCCAGGGAAAACACAAACCACTGTGGGTCCCTGTTCCTCCAAGCAACAGCGCCTAGACGCTTTAATTGCCACAAATTGTCACTCTGTCCCCTTTTCATTTTCTCGCTCCTTCGTTTATTTTTAGTACACTTCAAATGCCTACACACTTCCCTAGTAAGGAGAGCAAGGAGCAATTATTGCCTCTGCCTTCAGGGCCTGCTTTGCCAATCAGTGAGGAATGGAGTAAACAGGGCGAGAAGCCAGGCGCGGTACTGGTCTTGCCGATTTCAGGTGGAGGATAGTAGAGCACTCTCCCTACCGCGCCGCGCCCGCCTTCATTTCCTGGGTACCAGTTATGGCAGGAAGGAGCTGCGAAGCCCTCCCCTTACCCCCATCACACCCCACGCCTCATACACCAGGTTTTAGTCAAACCCAGCAAATCTAGTCAGAATTGGCAGGTTCCTTGGAGAGTAGTTAGGCCTAGATAATTCCACAGAGATCCAGCTCTTAATTCTATACGGAATCTTAGAAAGGCTCAGGATGCGAAGCACCTTCTCTGCCCCCCGGTTGGGAAATGTGTCCTGTAAGGGATAAGTGGAGGACATCTGCCTCTAGGCAGGAGATAGCCTCCAGGGGCCTTCTGAGTGAAGGCAAGCTTTTAGGTTGGTTTGGAGCGGGTGGGACAGTCTGTTAGGATGGCGCTGAGATTGCTGTTACTCTAAATAGGAGCCAGGAGTTCTTAAAAGAGACCTTGAGATTTTGGGATGTGTTGTCTTGAAGGCCACTGGGGTCCACTCTGCATCCCACCCTCTCTGTCTTTCTTGGGGCCAACACCTTCCCCCATAGGGTGGCTGGCAGGTGTCTGCAGCTGAGGGGAGCACAGGGCTTCCTGCAGATGGATCCAAAACAAATCAGTATGGGATTAACTTGTCTGTTGAATTGTATCCAACCGCTAAAGCAGCACAGGCAAGCCAGCCAGGGCGGGTTTGGTCTGCTTGCTCATCCTAACCCAGCGGTCTTGTCCCTGCTGCTGCCGGCGTTGGCAAGTTGGCTTGGGACCTGTAGGGCCAGCTAGCTGGACATTTGAAGGGAATGCAGCAAGTATGAACTGCTCCGTTCTCTCCCACAAACTAACTCTCTCTGTCTCTCTCTCAATGAAAACATTTACAAGGAACCTAATTTCAGATTGTAGAAATAAATTTCATGCTAGGATATATTTTACAAAACATGTAATCTTTCGAGACCGGAAGACGTTTAATTAAAACCATACTTTGACAAGTTGAGTTTCAAAGAGAAGCCACAACAGCGGAGAAGGCTAATTTATATTCAAGATGTAGCCTATAATTCCAGTTGTTTGAAAATGCCGGCCAGCCAGCTGACCTGGGTAACACGCTGCTCGCCTGCTGGCTACCTGTCCAAGGGCTCAGGGACTCTCAGAGTTTGGACCAGAGTAACCTGAATCACTCTCCTCCATGGTCAGCCACCTTCCTGTCCCTCAGCAAGGGACACCCAGGGGAGTAGACTCTGGCTAAGC
>NW_004955432.1:13384751-13404981 GCF_000276665.1 Chinchilla lanigera | reverse complement strand
TTATCCCAGCCACCCAGAAGACAAGAAAAGTGGATTTTGTTTCAATAGGTGGCAGTAAAAATAATTGATCAGCTGATGGCCTTTTTTAAAAGCTCTATGTTTTCTTTTAAACACACTATTATTTCCCTATTCCTTAAAACATAAAGATATGTCTCTTACAAGAAAAAGCCTAAGATTCAAATTATTCAAAAAATATTTCAGCCTGGAGGTGCTCAGTGGTACAGTGCATGTCCCAGGCATTGTTTGGGCCCTTGAGCTTAATCCCCAGTGCCTACATATAAATAGGCATGGCTATTGGAAACTGTGTGTTTCAACAGTATGCCAGCTTCATAACGTATTGACCCAATGATGTTGCTTTTAGATAAACAGGTGAGACTTTGAAGCTACTCTTTAGTTTCTTACCTTTTGGAGATCTAGGGGTCTCTCTCTCCCTCTGTCTCTCTCTCTCTCTCTCTCTCTCACACACACACACACACACACACACGCGCGCACGCACACACACACACACACAAAGCTATGGTGTAACTGGAGGCCTGGAGGATGGCAAAGACAAGTAGCTGCTGCTGGGATGGTTAAACCATCAGATTGTGTGAGCTAAGCACTAAAAAATAATGTACCTGACCAAGGGTATACGAAGCTTAATCCTAATGTTGGAAGCTTGTGAGTTACACAAAAGAGGGAGAGGAACTACAAATAACCGCCACTTGTTTTATTTCAGTGATAAAAATGAGCAGTTTTCTTGCCACGGGATGTAAGTTCTCTTAGACAGGGGCATTGGAGGCCTATTTGCAGGTAGCAGTTCTGGCAGGGCTACATAGTAGGAAGAGTGCAAGCTGGTTGGTAATGGTCAGAATGGTGCTACAGCTGGGCCAGGCCTTGGTCTAGGACAGGTAATACTTCCCAGCTGCCCCCCCCCCTTTCTGTAGCCCCTGAGAATCAACTTCATTATTTCTACCCTCTAAGCTTGATGGGAGGTAACAGGCCCAGACAGAGAGGAGATCATGCCATTTGTCTACTTCTTTGGTTCCCTCTGCCTTTCTATAATTAGCCCCATTTCACAGATATGGGGACTAACACATAGACACCTCCCTCTCCATCTCTTTGGTGTCTGGGAAAAAGGGAAGGATGGAACGCAGGTATTCAGCTTCCCGTCTCCATGGCAACCATGTGTGGCTTGGGATGTGTGTACAGGCATCACTTATGTTTTGAGACTCATGTGGTCAGCGAAGGTGTGATTTTCTTGCAGCACACAAAGCTCATTCAGCATGGGTCCCACAGAAGACAGCAACCTCAGGATTCTTTGACTTCCTGCCAGGGCTCTTTAAACAACCTGCTCCCCTCTGCCTTCTAACTTTTTCTTAAATTCTGAATACTTTAACCCTTGCTGGTAGTAAATGTATTTGTGGTTCTGAAACGTGTCCATTTCCTACAGAAAGCGTCAGCGCCTAGGTGGGAGAGAATCGATACTAAAACACTTTATTTTTGAGTAGGGTTTAAAGGCCTATTGTAGGGAAACCAAGATGTCAGTGTGACCCGGAGGCGCGGGAGGAGCGCGATTCTATTGGCCGCGGTGGCCTGGGGCTGCGCCGGAGCTGGCTCACGTGCGAGCCTTCTCCTGGAAATCCAAGGCTCAGACATGCGCACTGCGCCCGCCAGGTACCCGCCTGCATCTCGTAGTTGGGACCAAGACTTCCAGATGAGCAATAACTAGGTTTCCTCATTAAACAAAGGGTTCCCCATCATCCGCCTCCTCCCACGATTCTCGGCCGCCGGAGCTCCTCACCACCCCGGACTGCTTACCCATCTCTGCACCTCCCCTTCCTGCCTTCCGTTGCTATTTACACTTTGGTCACCTCCCCGACTTCTTAGGGCCCCTGAATTTTAGGGCCTCACGGCAGACCTCTCCATCATTTTCTCTTTGGACAGCTTTAAAGGATGTTAAAATCTAGTGTTCTCTTCGCGTAGTCTTCTCCTTCATCTCTCTCACCCAATAGGATTTTTAAAAAATTCCCTCCTGGTCCCTGCACGGGGAAGCAGGGCTGCTTCCCACTTCTGGCTTCTTTCTGGCCCTGTGTATTTCAGTCCAAAGCGCTGGGTGTGAATTCGAGGGGCACGAAGGCGTCCCCGGTCAAGCCGAGGCCCCACATCCCTGGGCGCGAGTCCGGGCCACAGAGACCCCAAGCCGGGCCATGGAGCCCACTAGGGATGCGTGGGTGCTGCTGTCCGGCTGTCACCCCCCACCCCCGGGGAGAGGCGCACCTGTAGGAGCGCCTGGGGGGGTGTTCTCTAAGCGCCCCAGGACCCCTGTGTGGGCACGGGGACCTCAGGGATGTCTCCAGGAGCCGGAGGATGGCCTTTTCCGGAAAGTCCTCTCTGTAGGCGAGCAAAGCGACCACTGCGCTCAAAGCTTCCCGCGGGAGGCCGGCGGTTGCACTGGAGTCCAGGCTCCCTGCTTGCTACGTTGAGGCCAGGACGGCGTCCACACGCCCGCCGGGCTCGGCTCGCGCTCCCTCTCACTGGCATCCTCCTCTGGCTTTCAATCACTCTCAGCTTACCTGCAGGGCGACGGATTTGTATTTTTCCACTAGGAACCCCCTGCTCCGGATTCCCCCTTCCCCCTCACCCAAACCTGAACCAGGAGAAGGGCGAGCTAGGGGTTTGCTGTTCTGATATGACACGAATAATTGTTGCATCGTGTAACTTCCTACATGTTGGTTTTAATTTTCAGTGAACCAAACAAAGATATTTGCAATTTTAAAATAAGCACTCGATTTAATAAATGGGAACATTGTGCAGGGAAGGCGGCGCCCTCCCTCACCCCCTTCGGAAGACGTTATTAGCTCTGACAGCATGCCGCTCAGGTTTGCGGAGAGGATTTTGTGAAGGGATGACAGACAGGAAGGCCAGCAATCATGGACTCCTTGGCTGAAGCTTTTTTCCCCCCTTTCTTTCTTTCTTTCTTCTTTTTTTTTTTTTTTATCAGAATGTTCTGTTCGATGCCATTTATCCTTGATGATAGAAAATTGCGCTGTTGCCAGGACGCTGCCGCCGCCGCCGAAATAGAGGGCAGGAGCCACATTTCCATTTTCCGGCTTGAAAGCTATTCAAATGAATTTGCAGAGGGGTGGGGGGAAATCTAGCGATAAACAAATGAGAATAAATCGAGTTCCCCTTTCCATTCTTTCCTTTAAATGGATAGCTCTTCATTTCCCACAGAAAGATTTTTGTTCATCAATGTTTCGGAATACCTGGGAGATCGTGTGAACCAACGCACGATTTATTTTGATACTCTTAAAGTGACTAACCACATAAACATTTAAAAAGATATAGAGTCTAAACATATAGAGTATAGGAATTATATATACATAGATCGCATACATAGCTGCCTTTGCACAATTCCATACTACAATGGGAACAATAAACTCAGTGGCTTTTCAATTGAGTATAATTTGCGAGTAATGGTAGCTCTGGGTAGATAGGGACTTCATACTAGATGTGTGGATAAGTATTGCTAGATGGGCTAATTTTTAAAGCCCTCTTGGCCATGTTATGTATTTCAGGACAATACGTAACTCAATTGCTGCATGTCTAAGTAATTTATACGTTCTTTCAAATAAAATAAAAATCACCCTCTTACGTGTTTGTTTCAAGTTAGCGTTCCAAATTTACCTTTGAAGTTTTTTCTAAGTTTGGAAATACAAGTTAACAGAACTGGCATGCTGTATCCCTAAAAGATATGAAACAAAGAGACTGAAGCCAGTGTTTCTCTTCTTTAAAATGTAGATTCTTTGCTGGCTTACATAGATTCTGTATTGGAACTCAAGGAATCATAACCAAAATAGGACTTTAGAAAATGGAAACTTCAATACAATCCAGAAAACTCACTCTCTTCTCATTAGGACTCCCACTGTGTTTTCATAGTTTTTTTTTTTTTTTTTAGAGAAAACCTTTTACTGAATTCTGACTCGAATGTTTTGTTGCAGTCACACACGTGATTAGAAAATTTCCAGCCAATATAAAGGCCTTTAAACTGCAGCAACTAATTATACTCGGGATTTCAGTTAGTACTTTAAACTTAAAAAAAAAAAAGACGAACTTCACATTTGAAAAACGAATCAAGGGTACCTCTAACTACTGTGCGTTTAGCTACCTGGGTCCCAACCCCTGGCAAAACCGGATTGCGCAGACAGTAGCGTGAAATCAGAGACAAAAAGGCGGAAGGAGGTGCTGATATTGATGTTCAGAACTTTTCCAACGGGATTTTCAGGTGTTCCCTTCCAGCCAGCAGTGATTCCTAGTGACCGATTCCCAAACCGTCGTTCAGCTAAAATCTTCCCTGTTAAAACTTTAGTGTAATAACGAGAAAACAACAGTCAGGTGAAGACAAATAAGGTTTTGGTAGGAACAACTGGAGGCGAGCTTATAGTGGTCATGCATTGAGGTTCCTACTCTTTTATTCTTGGCGCTGGGTGCTGCATTCTGGATAAAAAGCCTCACTTAGCAGCCTGCTTTCTCAGTTCCAGCAACTCGAGGTTCTTCAGCGAATTTCCCCTGCAGGTAGGCGCTAGGGGCGGGCAGCGGGAGTCCGGCGCCGCTGGGACGCAGAGGCAAGGCGTGGGCGCTCGGGCGGGGCTGCTTAGGCGCCAGCACCTGCGGCCCCTTAGACTCCTGCGTGTCTTGCTTGGAAAAATCCCGACTCCAACCCCAAGCTCCCCGCTGGCTGCCCCCACCCCCCAGCTCACGATAGCATGAGGGGCGTTAGGCAAATGGAGAAGCAGACTCCTAGGGTACCAAGGAGGGGGTGCCTGCTGGAAAGACCCCCTTTCCTAGTTCGCTGGTGACTTGGAGATTCTTTCTGGTGTGTGCTGCTGGGTCTTCCTCTCGGGTCATTTCCTTGGCTTTGGCCACGAAGCCTAGATGTGGCCTCCAGCCAGGGAAGAGGGGAAAAGTGGAGGGAGGAAAGGATATGGCTTCTAGTGCTTGCTAAACTAAAGGAGCGTGGTGGAAGAGCGAACGTGGTGAGCTTGGCAGGAGGACTTTGACCTAGTGAAAAGGCAAAGCTCGGCTGGCTGAGTGGGCTGTAGGTGTTGCGACTTCTTGTATGGATGTCATTGTGGGGCTGGAGAGTTGAAGAAAAGTTGACTCTGGTCCTAACTGTAGAGGCCAGGCGTGGAAATTGTGGGCTTGCATCCCAGGCAGAGAGAACCTCCACCCCCATCCCCAAGAGCCTGTTCTCCCAGGGAGTTCTGAGTTCATTTAAAAAAAAAAAAAAAAAGACAAACAACAACAAGAAAAACTCTAGGCTGAGCTACACGCACTGCGGCGCGCCCTCTTCCAGGTAATGCAGCTAAAATCACAGTTCAGTTTAGAGGAGGGACGTGTCCCCTAACCCCAAGGGGTATGTACACTAAGCGTTACAAATGACAGTGATTTTTTTCTTCACCTTCTGAGGACCCAGGAATATAGACTTGCCTTTTTCCTCAACAAAAGAACAAGCAATTCTGAAAGGCTGCAGAAACACTCAAGCTTTAGGGGTTCTAGTACCCAGGAATGTCACATGCAGCGGAAACACAAAAGCTCAACATTTTGATATTTTCAAAGATTTTCTCCTCTTTTAAATCCTTCTTATAAATGCCTGGTTGTAGCAACGTGAAGGTACTTTCATGTGAAAACATGCAGCAGGGTTCTCTTCCCCTTTTCATATGTGCTTGCAGCTGCAAAACATTCCAAATGAGCCAGAAGGTCATTAGGGAGACTGTTAATAAGAGGACATTCAGTCCTGGCCTTGTCAGCTAGCCAGAAGCCTTGCCCCAGAAAATGAGAAAAGAGAAAGTGACTGCTCACAAATACCAAGTACTGTATTCTAAATTCTGTATGGCCTCCCAAATCTCAAATAACTTTTCCTGGTTAGCGAGAAAAATACTAACCCAACCCCACTCAAGCCCCATTTCTGCTGTGTTCCAAGGCTGCATTTATTCTTACTTCTTAAGCCTTTAGAGCTTTGAGATGTGCAGTGCAAACAGTAAAGAATCACATTAATCCTGCTTTGATCTCAAACGGGAGATCACGGGAGAAATCAGATCACCGCACAGATAGGGGCTGCTGTGAAAATGAGCTGCATTCTTCTTCCCTTCTGCTTTACCCTCTTGCCCCTTTTTTTGCAGTATCTCACTTGGCTTCGGGACGTACGCAGCCAGATGACAAACTAGGAAGCGTCAATGTAGACTATGAACAACTTAAGTTTCTTAGATGGAGCCCTTTTTTTTTTTTTTTTTTTTTTTTTTTTTTAGTTTTACAGATCTAGATGCCAGAGTGAAGGTGCTCACCATGTCTACCTGATTATTTACATAAATACATTGGGCCGTGTTCCAAATACATGGCCCAAGCACAACCTCCACAGGAACTTAACTGCCTGCAAAGAAAGATTTGTATTTCCTTTGCATTTTTTTCTACCCCAGTCCTTTAAGCATAGGATAATGGTACTTAATCTGCTTAGATAATTTAAGACTTAAAGATTAGAAGGTCTATATTGACAATTTCAAAATTCGAGTCTGAGTACTTTGGCTAAGCAAAGCTTAGGAGATGACAGATGTGATAAAAGAACTGCCAAAAAACTAGACTTTATTAAAACTAAAAAGTGCGATGTTTTTGTGGCTCTGAAAGAAATGATTGCTATAAATCTCATTCAATCCAAATGCGTCCCTAAACAAACAACTACAAGGGTATTTTATTTTATACTACCTGATATTTATACATACAATACAGTATTTCACTCTGCTTGCATAGACACATACAGATAAATTTTATAGTATTTTTCAATCCACCTTCCATATATTTATATATACATATATATAGTTAATCAACTGGTATAGTTAGTATAGCTGAGCTGCATATTCAGGTGATGTGTGCATAATCATAAGAAGTCATACTATATACTGTCATTTCCCTTATTTCCCAATTTTCTGTCATAATTTCAACATTATCCTGCAAGAAGCTGCTTATGAACCTGTTGCTGCCACACAGCTTTCTTGAGAATTTTTAGAATGAGAAGAACATGCATAGATATCTGAATTTATTTAAAATGCTATTCTGCTTCAAATCATCCCTATTAGAGTTGGTTTTCATTTAACCTCCGCAGAGCAGTCTTGGTGGCCCAAATCATCCTGACAGCAGTGTTACCCAAATGCTTTTATAAGTAGGACAAAGTACATTAACCTGCTTTGCATATCAGGTATGTCCTTTCACAGTGATTTTAGCTCACTGGTTGGGGAGCACAGTTTGGAAAGAACTGAAATGGAAAGAAGGAGCTTAGGGAGGAACAGGGCAAAGAGAGAAAGTAGGTAAATGAGAGAGAAACATATGAATGATCAGGCAGAGAAATCTTCTTTGGCCAGTGACTATGTCCTATGAAGATATTGTCACATTCAGATTTGTGCCCATTGGGGCTGGGGATTTAGCTCAGCGGCAAAAAGCGCCTGCCTGGCAAGCGCAAGGTCGTGAGTTCGGTTCCCAGTACCGGAGAAAAACCAGATTTGTGCCCATCTTAGTGGTGTCCTGTTTCCTGAATCCATTCCTCTAAATATGGATCTAGAGAGTTTGTAGTTTCCAAGTCACCAAAATATTCCTTTATAGGATGTTTGGCACATTTTATTGTGGATACATGAAGTATTGCATTGCATATTGCAAGAATGCTTATTTTGGTGATATTTTGCCGAGAAAGGACAGAGTTCACATGAGCTATTTCTATGTTGTGTTAGTTGTGATAACTTGGAGCTACAGTTCACCTTATTTTTTTTTACAGTTCATTTTAATAAGTTGACTTGATACACATTGTGAAGTAAAAACTACTTTCTCTAGAAAGTAACAAATGTTGGGTACTTTCTGGTCCTTAAAGATGGCCAAATACATTCCACCTTAATTATATTTAGAGTTTTGTTGAAAATTATAATCTTTTCAGTCTGCTGTCTTTGTTTTTAACCAGCATCCCAAGAGCCTAACATGTTGTATGTGTGTAAGGAAAAAGAATAGACCTCCTTGTCTGTTTAATTAAAGTTTATACGGCTTGTAGAAAGTAGTAATTTTCTAGAAAATTAAATCATTTTAGATCACTATAGTTCTAATCTTTTGCCTTTAACATGGTTCTAAGAAAATCTTGCCCTCTAAAAAGCCATCAATTATAAAGCAAAGCTTGCTGGAGAAGTATTCTGAATTTAAAATGGTGAGGTTTAGAAAACTGATACTGCCTCTGTGAAAATAGGTGTGAACAATGGATTCCTCTGTGTATGTATGGTGTGACAACCCACGTAGACATCCGCATGGCATATAAGAGTATCACAACAGGCCCCATTCGTCTTTGTTGAAAAGGGCATCCCTGGTACCTCTCTCCTCTCTTGGTTGTGACTTACTCAACCTTCCTTTTCTAAAGAAGACGAAGCTCACATTTAACTAGGAGGTAATCAAGGTAGTGAATCAATGCAGTGAAAAAATTGATGAAGAGTGGAAATCTTTCTCATAAAAATGTCATGCTTACTTTTAGGAGATGCACCTAAAATTCTTAATGGTTCCCATTGCCTGTAGAGGAAAGACAAGGAAGGCCCCTTATGATAGCACACCCAGAAGGTCAAAAGGACATAATGGCGACCATGGACTCTGGAGTCGGACTGCTGTATAATCTTAAACAAGTTATACTTTTCTGAGCTGCAGTTTCCTTTTGGTACAATTGGAATAATAGAACCAACTTGTAATGGTAGAATTAAATGAGAGAAATGCGGGGCAGATGCTTAGTAAGTTGCCTTGTGAAAAGTGAACAAATACCAGTTCACGCGTAACACGAATATGGATATAATAGTTTAACAAGCCCTTGTAGTGTCTGCTTCAGCATATGGTATCTCTTCATCCAGGAAGCCCTACGTGGCTCACTCCCACCTGTCTAACTTCTCACCTGTCCAACTCATCTCAAGTAACACCACCCCTGGGAAATCTCTGATTCTTGAAATTAGGTGCTGGTCTTTATGTCTCCATTACTGCCCAGTGCCTCTTTCTTATAAAGCATTTTACAGGTTTTATTATAATCATTGCTTTGCTTACTTTTCTTCTTATTTGTAAGTTCTTGCTGTGCAATTTAATATTTATCCTTCTCAGAGCTCACTCCTGAGTCTAATGAGTAGTAAATATGCGTGTTGAATGAATACTCAATCTTTGCATTGTGTTTTGCTTGCATTTATAAGTAAGTTTTAGCTGGGTAGTCTTGTTCTCCTTAGTATTTCTTTTTTTGTTTGTTTGTTTTTTGTTTTTCTCTGGTACCGGGAACCGAACTGACGACCTTCCGCTTGCCAGGCAGGCACTTTGCCGCTGAGCTAAATCCCCAGCCCCTCTCCTTAGTATTTCTTAAGGAGAGTGCTAAAAGGAACCTGAATATTATTCCCATAAGTAATTTTATAAAGGGATTTGACTATAACTCTTATGAATTGTTGGCATTTCCAGGACAAACTATCTTTAGTGGGCTTTCTATTTTAATTGAATAACTCATGGACAGCTTGAATTACCTGTCCAGTCCTTAGATACTTGATAGTATTAGTACATTTATATGGCTTATTCTTTGGGTGGTGATTTGAATTATCAATGAATGATAATAGGTAGATTTTAACTCGATGAGGTCCTGCCCAAGTGGGCTAGCAATGAGCCCAGTTATGTTATTCCTTCAGAGATCATAGTTATATGTAAAAGTAGTTAATAAGGATTTGAAATATCATAAACATTTCAAAAGACCATTTAAGTTCACTTTAGTGGCATCTTCGGTTCATACAACTCTTGAACAGAAATATAGGGAAACTCTCACTATGGTAGGCTAATTTAAGATCAGACCAGTATTGAACTATGATATGACAGAATTATAGAATATTATAATCTACTGTAGAAAAAATATTTACACAAGCCAGTGACCAATACTCTGCGGTTGAGATTAATAACTGGGTCTACTTAATAAGCAGGCCAGAATTCTTTGTAATTATTTCATTAATCATCAGAAACAGTTGTTACTGGAGTGTTTGAAAGCAGTTTGTTTTCTTAAGAAGATTAATCACCCCCTGCAAAGCTAATTTAATTAGATTGTAAACTCTCTTTCTTCCACAAGAGGAAAAGTTAAGCCATTTCCCTATCTTGGAATTATCAAATGCTTCAAAGGCACAAGGTCAAAATTAACAAGATTTTCCTGGAATAACTTAATAAATATACAAGTTAAGTGATAATAATGATGATTCTTGTTCTGTTCATGTCAACTACAGTTAATGTCTATAGCCTAGGCTAGGAGAAATCCTAGGCCTTTCAAAAATAAAATAAAGTGGTGCAAAATTACAAAAGAAAAATAAAAGATATCCCACTTCATTGTGAGAACAGTAGAATTTCCATTGATGAGGAAGGGTTATTAGGATCCTCAAACTAAAGAATGAAGTAAATGATTTGATTTGATGGCAGGTCTGGAGAATGGGCCTCATAAAAAGCTGCAAAGGGGGCCTGGGAAGGGTCCTACCATGTATTTCTTACACTCATCTTAGATACTCCTAAGCCACATCGAGCCATTCTACTTGATAGTCCTGACAGGACTAACCCCATACTCACATCGTTTGCCTGCTTAGACAAAAGAGGTCAAAGAGAGGGATGGACAGAGAAAAAGCAACTGTATTTTTGCATGCGGCATAGAACAATACAGACTGTGTATTAGCTCCTAAGGTTAGGAAATGATAAATAGTAAGAAAAATGGTAAGGGTTGCTACACTAATGACTCTTCCCATTTCTGCCAGTACCTCTCTATTTATGCCCCAACTCCTTCCAGGAAGGATTTGAAATGGCTTTAATGACTACCATGTAAAACAAAGCAAACTTTACCTATTCTCACTTCAGATTCAAGCTACCAAGTTTTTCACAGCAGGCTGACCAAGAAATTTCCCCAGTGGAAGTGTTCATTAGCTGGTTTTATGATTAACATGACATGCATAAAAATTCCTTCCTTTCTTTTTTCTATGTAGATAAATTAGTTCAGAAAAAGATAACCCCTTTCCTCTCTCTAAATATCAAAATCAGTTTTTGTGGCATAAATGTAGCCTAATAGGTTCACCTAGGAACCCGTTGAAAAGATGTTCAAACAAGGGTTTACATCTTTACTGGGTGTGGTGGCGCACGCCTGTAATCCCAGCACTTGGAAGGCTGAGGCAGGAGGATCATTGCGAGTTCAAGACCAGCCTGGGCTACAAAGTGAGCTCAAGGACGGCCTGAACTGCACAGTGAGACACTGTCTCAAAAAGACCGAAAAAAAAAAAAAAACAAACCCAAAAAGGTTTAGATCTGTTTTGGTACCCTATTCCATGTGGTTGCTGAAAATATAGTATGAAAACTTTTTGTTGTTTCAGATGGGACCTCCCAAACCTGACTGCAAATTTCTATGCCTGAATATCTAAAAAAACTAAAAAACAAAACCAAAAAATTCAGATCACCACATTTTACTTTCTTTTACATTCAAACCTTATAAAACCACCACATTTTATATGGTTTCTACCCCAAATCATACGTTGATATGAGATCTTGCTAGATGTTGTGTTAGAATCTAGTTGAAACGTGTACCAACTTTGACAACATTTTGGGTGGATTTGTCACTAACTTGTTACATAGGTGACACAAGCTGAGTACTCTGTTACAGTTTCTTCTATTCGATCCTGGTAGTCCACTGCCACCCTACCTGCGATCTGTGACACGGAGCCATCTTATTGTCCTTGGTCCATCACAGTTACACACCGTATCATTTCACTGACGCCTGCCTTACCTTGGATTTTTTCTTCCTCTAAAATCTTAACTCTCCCATGTATCAGTCCCTCAGAGTGAACATTTTGAGGCTATTTGGGGAGATAAGTTTTTGCTAAGATAATAATGGGTTAAAAATTCTTAGAGAATACACGCAGCACACTAGATTGTAAGTTCCTTGTGGCAGACACATTCACTGGCTGACAATTTAGTATCCTAATGTGTTTTTTTTTTTTTTCTGTTTTTTGTGGAAGTTTATCTGGCTTACAGTTCATAGAGGTTTCAGTCCGTGGTTGGCTGCCTGCAAGGCAGGGTGGCACGTGCTAGCGGAGCATCGCAGAGGAGAAACAGTTCATTGCAAGCAGAAGACAGCAAAAGCAAGCAAGGGACAAACACAGCTCTTTCCATCCCTATGTCTTATCCAAGCTACTTACAGCAGGTGACACTTGCACCCTTAATCCTAGTGCCCTTGATCCTAGCATTGCACCCTGAATCAATCCCAGCATCACAGTCTAGATCCAGCCACCTCTGAAGAAGCCTCACCTATGACCATATGGTGGTTTGGGGGACATCTAGACGCAAACAATAACACCTAAAATACAAGGTTTTTATTTGCTAAATGTGGCAGCTCTATGACCATTGTCTCTTTGTCACCTGCTACCCCCCAAAAAGCAAGTGCTCATTAAATATTGTTTGAAAATAAATAAATGTAAGTAGCAGGGGAGGGGGATTTTTTGTGTAGTGTTGGGGATGGAATCTAGGGCCTCATGAATGCTAGGCAAGCACTTTACCACTGACTGTACCTCTAGTTCTCCTCTGAATCTTTTGATCTCTAAATTGTATCATACAAGGAGTGGGCTCAGTCAGTAGTTCTGGAAGAATTTCATAAGATAGCAGGCCTCTGAGACTTGTTTTTGGTGGAGATTGAGGTAGTTATAGCCTTTGACTTGTTCATCCTGTTTGTTCATGCAGCTGTTGGTCTAGAAGAGCATCCTTCTTCCTTGGAGGAGCCTGTGGTACAGAAGGGGGTGAAGTAGGATTACCTGCTGTCATCTCACAGTTCTCTAAGGGAGGAGCAGTCCTGAAATTGGGTTGGAGGAGGCTTTGAGAAAATAAGGACATTAACAGGTCACATCCTGTTATCTTTTACCCAGTAGAAGTGGGAGCTCCCTTGATAACTACAAATAGGAGACTTCTGGGAGTCCAGTGATACTGGGAGCAGAAGTAATAATAGCAATTTGGGCCAACCACAATCTTTTATAAATAGTCCTCGTGCCCCCAAAGTCATCATCATGAGAATTCTTAAGGCCTCTGTGGGAGGGGAAAACTGTCTTAACATTTTATTTTATAATTATGTGAAATTATCAATTATTATTTTAACTGCCATGTAATTATAAGAATGTTATTTTTTAAGAGGTAGGGGCCATTGGACATAAAGGCAATTTTGCCTTTGTCTTCCTAGATTGCATCTATTGTTTCCTTCAGGAAGTTCTTAATACTTTATTATGTTTCTCCTTGGCATGAGATGGCCAATCTCTTAGAAAAATGAGACTTAGAAACTTACAAACTTGGTGGGTGAAGGTAACACATCATATGTTAGCGTGCCCTCTATTTAGAGCGGAGACCTAAGTCACAGTAGATATATTTGCATCTTTTGCCTGCCCGTGAAAGACAAGGGAGAAGCTCCAATCTTGAGACAAGTTCCCTCTGAGCCGGATTAAGCCTGGCTCACCTACTACACAGATTCTGTTATCACACTGTGTTGTGTTTACCACTTACCTGATTTGGGGTCTTTTGGTGGTGGTGCTGGGGATTCAACCCAGGGTCTCAAGGATGTCAGGCAGGTACCACTGAGTCACATCCCCAGCTCTGTTTATCTGGTTTCTTGAATCTACTTCTGGCTTCCAGCGCATTGAAAGATAGAGCCAAAGTATGTGCTCTCTTGCTACTGAAGCCTGTTCTTCTATCAGAATATGACCAAAACATCTTATAGGACTATCTAGGAAAAACACATTCAAAGGGCAGATTTTTAGTTTTCTATACAATATGGTTTAAAGTGTGAGTTTGGAGTCAGATTTATCTGAAACAGAATTCCAGATCTATGTCTCCAGTGTCTGGCTGGAACCAAGTTTTTTTACCTTTCTAAGTTTCAGCTTTCTAGTATATAAGGGAGAGATTAATTATAGTACCCACTACTTAGGGTGGTTGTTAGGATTAAATGATTTATTATATTGGAAACATAGCCTATACATGGTAAATGTTTAACAAATGACAGTCATTATTGACTGTCTATATCAAAGTCTACAACAGAAGATTTGCTTTTAAACAGAATCTCAGAATATTTTCCAACAAACACAACTATGTAGCTTGGATATTGCTTGTAGGCCATGATAGGCATTGTAGCAGTAAAATGCTTGCACCTGGCTAGTCACATTCCTGGCCCCTCCCCTGAATACCCAACTTCTGGTTTAACTGGAAGTTGGGAATTAGGTTAGGACACTCTGACATCCTTCAACATAGCCAGGGTTGGAATCTGGTGAAAGGAGGTCGAGGCCTCCCTGGTGTCAACCAAAATTGCCTTTGACCTGCCCAGCAGCTCCTCCTCCCCAGCTCTCCTGGCGTTATTTTGGGGGACCGTGTATTCCCAGCACTGTAGAGGTGGGGTCTTGGCCCAGTGCCTGGGGCTCTGCTGGGTTCCTGGCCCCACCTCCAAGCTTCCAGTGCTCTTCTAGCTCAACCAGAAGTTCAGGTGTGAAGTGGCCTGCTTGTATGTGTTGGCCAGGAAGAGTGGGTGGGGTGCAGTGGAAAACACTTGAGCAATGCCTGCAGAGGTCCCGGGGAAGGTGTGTGTGTGTGTGTGTGTGTGTGTCCATACTTTGCACCATTTGTCTTTTCTATCTAGCCTGAGCTTTCAATGAGTTCAATTCCTTTAAGAGGGTAAAGATCACTGCAGATAAATATAGACAGAAGAGATTAGGGGAAGAGGAAGAACTTAAAATGGGCCCCCCTTCCATATTCTTTCTCCTCCCAGCATATTTTTCCTTTTAGTCTTTCTAGAATGTCCATCCATGTCTGGCCATTACAGGAAGAAAAGCTGAGCTGAGAAGACTTAGGAGCTTTAAACTTTTATTGACTTTGTTCTTCCTTCCTACTTTTTTTTCTCCTTCCTTCTCATCCTCCTTCCTCCTTTCCCCCTCCTCTTCTTGTTTTTCTTTTTCTTCTTTTGTGTTCTTTTTTTTTAGAGCATAGGAAATGTGAGCTTTTAAATTATTACTCAAAACAGAAAAAACAACTTCTGAAGGAAATAAAGCAAACATGGTTGGTGAAATACAGATGATGGAGAACAGAAGGAGAAGGAAGGGTCAGCCCCTCATTTCCAAGAGGAAATCGCCCTAAGTTAGCACAGAGCAGTAAAAGCCTCTTCTCTTACATAAACTTCATAGAAGAACTTGCTGGAAAAAAAGTTTTTTTTGAGACAGGACTTGCTATGTAGTTTAAGCTGGCCTTAAACTCACAGAGACCCTCCTGCTTCAGGCTCTTGTGTGCTGGGACTACAGACATGCACCACCATGCCCAGCTGGACTTGCTGAAATTTGGTAAAAATGTTGAAGAAAATCTTAGGGAAGGAAAGCCCAGAAAGATTAGTGAGAGGAAATCTGGTCATTTGTCTGCAGATAACTCATCCAGATTGATCAAAAGAGTTAAAATTATCTCGAGGTTGATACTAACTAGGAATATTTTCACTGTATTGATTAAATTTGAGATCTTTTTATCAATAACTGCGAAGTACTATTTTATTTATATATATATATATATATATATATATTTATATATATAGGCTTGGTATACAAGCCTTATTTTTATCTGGCATTTAGTTCACATATATTTATTTAATTTTTAGTGTGTTTGAAACATCCGCTAATTCTAGGCAAGTCATAGCAAAACAAATGGATTATTATTAACAGGGTGTGATGATGCAGGCCTGTAATCCCAGTCCACTGGGAGGCTGAGGCAGGAAGATCACAAGTTTGAGTCCAATCTGGGAAAATTAGTGAGATGCTGTCCCAAAAGAAAAATATTAAAAAGAAAAGGTTGGGGTATGTAGCTCAGTGAAAAAGTCCTAGGTTCCGTCCCTAGTATTGAAAAAATGATTATTATGCATATGGAAGCTGTAAATTGAGAAGTCTTCACAAATATGAAAAAGCCGACTAATTTAAATCTATACTTGTTAAGAAAAGCTTGTTTTCCTTTTACAGAATGATGCTGTTTAATTTGTATAGTAAACTTTCTGAGCTCTACTGCAGTGGTGAGAAACTGCTTTCTTTTTTTTTTTGGTTTCTTTTTTCCGGTACCGGGAATTGAACTCACGACCTCAAGCTTGCCAGGAAGGCGCTATGCTGCTGAGCTAAATCCCCAGCCCCGAAAAATTGCTTTCAAAAGACTTTCAGTGTTTGTATCTCCAGCAGACGGTCGGTGCCTCGTGGTCAGGGAGTGGCCACTCTGCTGTGTGGTCTCAGTACTGGCACAATATCATGCACATAGGTGTGCCAACATTTCTATGCCAAACTAAAGGGGGATGGACAGCAGTGAAGGGGAAATTCATATTCTTCTTATTTAGCATCCTTATTGCCTTGGTGATAATCTGCTTAAGAAACCTATTTGGATTTTTCTCTGGAGACTAAGCACCAAGAACATTGCAATTAATAAAATTTTTTTTGCCCCCATTGGTTGAATGGTTCTTATGTGTTAGGCTCTTACATTTCCTGGGTGCTTAGGACGCTTCACAAGTGATATTATTTCAGCTGTCACAGCAATGCTGGGGGATCCTGACTCTTTCGTGCAATATGTCTAGCACATTCCCTGCGCTCAGTACGTCATAAACAAGAGCTGCAACAGCTGCAAGAGGAATCCAAGGATCAATTTGTTGGAATAAAGCAAAACAGGGATTTGCCATATGGGAGATCTTATTTAAGATGAGTTTATTAGATGTAGGATTCTTTTTCCTGTAGCCTAAGGGCTTTCTGGAGAGAATCTAAAATCTTTTCACAGTGCTCTCATATTGCCAGATGTGGAAACAGTGAAATAGACCTTTATCCTTTGTGTGCCTGCACGGGAGTATGCACGTGTGTGCCTGCGTGCATGCGTGCGTGTGTGTGTGTGTGTGTGTGTGTGTGTGCACGCACGCATGCGCACATAAAAGTGGTATATCCTGGCTCATATGCCAAGATTCAGTGTATCTCACAATCATTTTCTTATGTGAGATTTTTTTTATGCACTCCTAAGTTTGCAGCAAGAAGATTCCCCTCTCCTGTATCTGAATACATTTGTGTTCACTAGTACACAAAAACAGCGGTAGCAACATAATGATAAAACGTGGCTATGTAACAAAGGACCTTGTTAGTTCTGTACTCTGGTGGTAGAATGCAATGGAGTGCACCGTGGAAACTTAAAAAGTTGTAATGATTATTGACACCATTAATCAGAATTTGCCTTGTGAACAGCTCAGGGATCGGTTGTATTAAGCTGTCATGTGGTTGCAATCATACCTTTTAACTGCCATCAGAGGTAACTGTCAGCAACACCACATCTTCTCTCCAGTCTGCTACGGCTTCAGTTCCCCAGGGCTCCATCCCGAGTCCAGGGCGATTTATATGGTACACTAATGACCTGCTGATTGTCTGCACAAAAGCGAAATCATACTCTGTTCAGGCAACACGGTGATTCCACACAAAAGCAAAGGACTGTCTGGTGTCAAAATAATACCATGCTCTAACTTGGATAAAGGTTTTTTGACTGACTACAAGGTACTGTTTTGTGCTAAAGTGTGTGGCAGAAATAATGTTTATTTAAACACAATAAGTTGGCATCAGGTAAATTTCAAAAGTGTGTGTGTGTGAAAAGATGCTGTTTAGATAGCTGTTTCTACTCAGATTTTGGTTCTAATTTTGAAAGGTATCAGAATTAGCCAACTGTTTTTGTTTCAGTGGGATACAGATTCATGTTGGTAATTACTCCTATACATTTTAAATAATGTCGCCAAAGAGTTTTCCTAACAGATGGAAAATGTGTGGTGAGCACCATACTGATTTGTGTACCTGTTTGTTGTACCTACTTGTAGTGTTGAGCTTACAAAGGGAAAGATTTAGTACAGGACACATAGTTTAGAGGATTATTTTATAATATTCACCCAAAGGGTCAAATGCAGAAGAGTGCAGGAGATCTGTCCACGCCCTAGAGAGCCAAAGAATCCAGTGGAGGGCTTAGATTCCATGGCAGTGTCCTGCATGAGTCCAGCAGGAGACCTAGAGCCTATGACAATGTCTCATGCAAGTCTATAACAAGGACCTGCACTGGGAAGGCCCAAAGCTCAGGGGTGGAAGTTAGAAAGTCTGCACCAGTAGGGTGAAGAATCTGTGCCAGCAGGCTGAGGGATCTGCCCTGGAACCAGGAAGCAACACTCAAAGTAAGGACTAGAGCTCCCCCAAAGAGAACCGCAGCCATCCTCAGTGACAGTGAGGACCTGAGCTCCTCCAGTGATAAGAACAGCCAAGTTCATATAAGGAAAGTCAGCACAGCAAACTTCTCCAGAAGCATCAACAGCACACAGTCTTCCCCTCCAGTTCTCCCTTTTTTTGAATAAATTTTATTTTTTGGTACCAGGAATCGAACTCAGGACCTTGTGCTTGCCAGGCAGGTGCTTATGCCACTGAGCTATATCCCCAGCCCTCCAGTTCTCCTTTTATGTTGTTGGCAACAATCTTCAGTGGGCCCTCCACACCTGGAACCGTGCTGACACAGTTACTGTTCATCTACTGATATATTGCTATGGTCTGCCTCAGTGACTGGGTGTGGGGCTGCAGGGGTTAAGTGAAGCTATCTTAGCCTCCATGTGGCTATGCCCACCCTGCAGCATTTTCCTTCTGAATCTGATGACAGGAGAGAACCTAAGCTGCTTCTCAGAAGCTCTATAAAATCTACCCTGCCCTTTTATCACTGCCCCTACCCTCTACTGGGTGTGTGATGATCTGGGTCCCCCTGTGTGTGTGTGTGTGTGTGCATGTGCTGGTGACTGACTTCCCCTTGGAGTCTTGTCACTGGGTCATCTATCTGTTTAGGGATAAAGAAGAATTCCTGCTGAGACTCTGACCCAGATTCTGAATAAACACAGTTTGTTTATTTTTTCAGTCATTCATTCATCCATTCATCCATTCATTCATTTAATTTAAGCCTGTTGTTATATAGGCAATGGCATGATCATGAACTCTCAAATTTGAGGCCTCTTACAGGAGCTAGTGACCAGTTATCTGGTATTTACCACATGCTGGACAGATCACCAAGGATTTCTTATCAACTAAAACCCCAAAAATTTAAAGGCAAAGGGTATATAGCATGTTGGCAATATGAAGACTCCCCCACTAGACTGTGAGCTTGTTTAGGACAAGAGCTGAGTCTTACCCCTGAAATTATCCATAGCTCTGACCACAGGAATCCCATAGAAGAAATTTTCTAGAAAACGTTAGTGAATTTTGAAATACCTAAGAAAAGAATCTTTCATAATCAACAGTAAATTACAGGTGTTAGGAATAAGGGCTTTGGTGTCAGTTATGGCTCTGGTCTACATTGATAGTTTGACTTAGGAACCAGTGGCGGCCTCATTCCATCAAATTTGTGTATTTCCAAATGTAAGTGTTTAGTACCTGTGATATGTCAAGGCATGTGCTACGGGCAGTGGATTCAAAGGTGACCAAGGTTAATCAAACAGGGTCTTTCCTCAAGAAGCTACACAGTAGAGGAGCCCTACGGGACCTCAGAAGTGGTAGAGAGGATTCCAATAAAATAAGTTTTGTGACAGAGGAGGACTGGCGTTACCTAGGCTGCCTCAGGGGAAGAGTAGGAAGTGGGGAGGGAGTGCTTCAGGAATAAGGGACTACTATGCAAAGCTCTAGAGTAAGAAAAGCACGGTGCATTCCAGGGATTTAAATATATTCAGAGTCATTGAATTGTCACCTACAATGAGAGGAGTTTAGGATGAGGCTGGGCGGGGAGCAGGGCCAGATCCTGAAGGGCCTTCTGGGAATGCTAAGGAGTTTAGACTCCATCTAAGATCAAAGGGAATTCACTGAGGGGATTTGCACAGGGCACCACATGATGTGAAGTTTGCATTTCAGAACGATTGCTTGGGTCATACATCGGATGAAGGATTGATTACAGAGGGACTGTTAGGAAGGCTTTTACAGAGATGCAGGTGGAAGACAGCCAGTGAGGTGTCAAGATAAATACACAAGCTTGAAGCCTGGCGTGCTGGTGTGCAGCTGTAGTCCCAGCACTCTGGAGGCTGAGGCAGGAAGATCACTTGAGCGTAGAAGGACAAGCCTGGGCAGCATAGTGAGGCCCTGTCTTGGTTACTTTTCTCTCATTGCTGAGACAAAATACCCAA
>NW_004955432.1:13374254-13383272 GCF_000276665.1 Chinchilla lanigera | reverse complement strand
GAGTCTCAATATAAATCTGGCTAAAAGCCCCCCAATAATAGCCATGCCACTGCCCCAATGTCTGACTGCCTTGAAATTTCCTTTGCCAGATTAACTAGTCTGCTGCCGCCCTTGATCTCAGCCTTAGGCAAAGTCTCTGGACATGAGCAAAATGCAGACAAACTTTCTGCCAAGCCATAACACACATCGTCTGGACTCCAACAACCAATGGAGTCCTTCTTCCCAGCAGAAACCTCCCAAACCTGGTCTTTACCTGCATAATTTCTATCAGCCTTCTGGTCTTCGGAGCTCTGACCAGAATCTCCCAGACAGAACAGTCGAAGGTGTTCTAGCGCTTTTCCTTCAGGCGACATCTCCGAACCTTTCCAAGCACTTCCTACAAGCCACTTCCAAAGGCTCTTGAACCACATGGTCAGGTATAGTCACAGCAACGACCCCACTCTGGGTACCAAATTCTGTCTTGGTTACTTTTCTCTCCTTGCTGAGACAAAATACCCAACACCCAAAATGAAGGAAGGAAAGGTTTATTTAGCTTACAGTTTGTGGAGGTTTCAGTCCATACTTGGCTGGCTCCAAGGCAGAAGGTAGCAAACAACAAGAGCAAAGGGGGGAATGGCAGGCGAACAGCAAACAGCCAGAGCAAAGGGCTTTTTTCCCTGCCTTCCTTTGTAAACAGGGTACCCCCACCTAAGGGGCGTGTAGCTCTCACATAATCTGCAAGCCCTCCTCTCCCACAGGCTCAGGATGTATACAAAGTAAGCACCCTGGCTTCCTGCTGAGTCACTTAGCCAAACATCTAGACTCCCCAAGTTGACACAATGTATCAACCATAACAGGCCCTTTTAAAAAAAGATATATGTATACATTTTTTCTTATGTATGATTAAGAATTCATTATGATTTGGTTCCATATCTTGAGATGCATGTGATTGCCAGCAAGTAACCAGTTATAGGCAGGCTGTACGTTTTTTGTTTCAGCAAAATGGAGTAACTTTGTACAGTTGGTGTGGAACTTAAATGGAATACAGTTCATGAGATGCTGAGATACACATACAACGTGCTTCGATGCCCCAGTCCCTTCCTGTTGGCTATTAGTGGTACGCTCCCTCCCGCTTCTCGTACCTTTTCTCCTTGATGTACAACTTAAGCCTGTTAGATGAGATAGTTTGTTGCTGGTGGTCCTTTTTATCCCTGACCACATGGATGGGGAACACTCCTATTTTACTTCTCTCCTCCTGCCTACTGCAGTTCTCCCAGAATGCTCTGGGCCATCACACAGATTACCTCTGCAAAAGCCGGCTCTGCTGAACACTTTATTCTGGTTTGAGTGATGTTATAACCAATGAAAACCAAGCTTGGTGAAAAGTCTTTGCTTCCTTCCCTTTTGGGGTTTTCTGGTAACTGCATTTGCTTCCTCATGCCCTCGGAATGCAGCTTTGGTGTTATCCTTGGCTCTTCTGAAGGCTGCTTCTTAAGCACTGCGTAGAAAGAACTTCGGATTTTTTACAAAATAGGCCTTATTTTTACTCTGAGACTATTCCAAAATCCTGTCATATTTTCCTCTCTGACATCTCTAAGACTCATCTTTTCCCATTGGTCTCTACTGGCTATAATCCTTTCCCATATTCTGGCCCACTTTTTCTCCTATTTTTTGTAAATACCTCCACGGTGGTCTCTGATCTTGAGTTCTGTCTCTGTTAAAGCAATCTCCTTTGGCCTCATTACACTGTCTTCTTAAAATGCCTTCCCTGTGTCCTCTCGTCTGCATTAAATCTGGACTGTAGGGACCTTCACTGTTCATTGCCTGATTATTTTTTTCCCTGCTGGTTTCCCATATTTCTTCTTAATTTCTTAATACCAGATCTCCTTATATATGTTCTTTTTATTTCCTTCACTCACTGTTGTTTTCCTAGCCAGTTTTAAAGCTGTCTCCTCCCTCCCTAGCCAAGAACATTTTCTTTCCTTTATAGATGCCAAACCAGCCTTGAACAAGCTGTGCCGTGAAACCCCACTCTCCTAGCTCTCCTCACGTTTGCTAATATCCCCCTCTCCATCACGATGGTCTTTTTTTAACCAGTGGATGCTCTAGTACATGTGGAACTCCTTTGATCTCAACAGATCTATTAGTTATCAGGGAAGATCTTCATCGCTAGTTGACTACTGCAGTTCTCCCAGAATGCACTGTGATTACCCCTGCTGTGATGGCCTTGGTTCAAGGCTCGCAAGGGCACCTACCTCCCATCCGGCCTCACTGTCTCAGCTAGCTTTCCTGCCTATTTTACCTTCACGTCATCCTCAGGATGTCTTTCTGATCTGGTCCCTTTTTTTTCTTCAATAAGAGGAAGTAACAAAGCTTGTGGCATTCCCTGGCCTGAAGAAGGAAGTTTACCTTCCTGGTGTGGGCCTTGAGACCCTTCATCCCCTCACCCCTTCACCTTTCAGACTGTCCTATCACTTCTCACTGCAAATCCTACGTCCTAGTTTCACAGAGCTGAGTGACGAGCCATTTCACTGTGTGTAGAGCTCAAGGGTGGATGGGTTTAAATTCAATCTAGTCTGAAAAATTCTTTGTCAGCTCTTAAAAACCAAATACTTTCAAGGAAAACTGTTTTGTTGGCTTTGTCTCATCTGAGAAAATACGGTGAAACTGCAGCACCTACCCACTTTCCAACGGAAGGTTGGATCTGGATGGTGGGGGCCCCTTTTGGTGAAGTGGGCTTTCTCTCCACCTTGCCATCATTGCTGCCATATCCTATTATAGCCCCAACATTCAGGCAAAATGTCGTTTGTGTGTCACCATTGGTCCTGTGCTTTGTTTTGTTATATTAAGAGAAATTGTCCCATGTTTCTATGGGTGTTATGGTTGGTGTCTGGATGTCCCCCCAAAGCCTCATGCAGTCATGGTGCGGGCTTCTAGAGTTTATGATTGATCCATGATCCAGTGCTGGGATTTTGGGTGTGAGTGCTACACCCGCTCTGGGGTGGGCAGTTTGCATATGCAAGGGAGAGAAAGAGGCTGCTTGCCGCTCCTCCCTTTTGCTCTTGTTGCTTTTGCTGTTTTCTGCAGCCATGAGATATTCTCCTCTGCCGTGTGCCACCCTGCCTTGGAGCCAGCTGAGTACAAACGGAAACCTCCATCCACTGTGAGCTAAATAAACCTTTCCTTCCTTAATATTGGGTGTTAGGTATTTTGTCCCAGAAACAAGAAAAATGTAACTAAGAGTAAGTAAAAGATGGGCACATGGTTTTTTTTTTTGGTAATTCAAAACGTAAGTGAGGCCCACTTCATCCTTTCCCTGCCCTATGCCCTTGGGCATCTGAGTGTGGGTCACTGACAAAGTGACTGAGCACCAAGCATCTGTTCAAATTCTGGCTTCATCTCTTACTATCTGTTGGGCAAGTTACATGTTTGCCAATTACAGGCAACAATAGTATATACTTCTTTATTGTAAGAGTATACGAGATCACCTCTGTAGAGAATTTAGTGGATCATAACGTGGAAAGTACTTGATACATCTTAAGTTATATTGTTATCGCTATTATTATTTTATTTCTCCAAATCCAAAGGTGGACATGTCAGATTCCTAAGAGATATGGTTTAGGGAAAGGATCTTTTGGCCCCTATAACACCAGATCCCTCTAGCTATTGGCCTGGTCAAGTTATTTAATGTTATGCATCTTCACTTTATCATCTGTAAGATCTTAGTAATAGCAGCATAGTAAGTATGTTATCTGTATCTTTGGTTTTAACATGTCTTCTGAAATATCCATGTACTGAGACAACATACACTGTGTGTAATTCATGGCTGCCACGTAATAATATCCAATAAATGGTTGCTGTTATTGTCATCAGCTGCCTACCTCTTAACCCTGAGGGTGTCACCTGATCGTGGTGAGGACCCAAAGAGCCGGGTTTTCACCTGCATGTGACATGTGGGATCCATATTTTTCTATGGGCTTTTCAAAAGTATGATATAATTCACAAATGTTAAAATCCACCTTCTTTTTTTTTTTTTTTGTCTTTTTGAGACAGGGTCTCTCTACGTAGTTCAGTCCGGCCTTGAGCTCACTTTGTAGCCCAGGCTGTTCTCAAACTCGCAATGATCGTCCTGCCTCATCCTCCCAGGTGCTAGGATTACAGGCATGTGCCACCAGAGCTGGCTAAAACCTACCTTCTTAATGTGTACAGTCCCTTGGGTTTTTTTTTTTTTTTTTTGGTACTGGGAATCAAACTCAGGAACTTGCACTTGCCAGGCAGATACTTGTGCCACTGAGCTATACCCCCGGCCAGTGGTTTTTTAATATACTCACAAAGTTGTGTAATCATCACCACCATCTAATTCTAGAATGTAGAATATCTTCATCGTCTCTGAAAGGAACCCCTTGTCCTTCAGCTGTCATCCCCCAGCCCACCTTCTTGCTAGCTCCTGGCAACTGCCAGTCTACTTTCCATCTGTATGAATTTGCTTACTTTAGACACTTTTGTTTTTGTTTTTTTTTCCTCCAGTACCGGGAACCGAACTCACGACCTTGAGTTTACAAGGCAGGCGCTTTTGCCGCTGAGCTAAATCCCCAGCCCCACTTTAGACACTTTTTATCAATAGAATCATACAATATATGCTGGACATGAGCTTTTCCTGTGTGTTTTCTTTTCTTTGGGTACCAGGAATCAAACTCAGGACCTTGCACTTTCCAGGCAGGCGCTTGTGCCACTGAGCTATATCCCTGGCACTCTGTGTGTTTTCTTAAAGAATAACACTGTATCCTTCCTCAGAAAACATATGGAAACATTAAGCAGGAAGATAGCATATGTCAAGACTGTGGATAGGAGCAAAACCAAACGTGAGTTCAAGGGGCCAATTTAAGTAGATTAGGAATAGAGTGGAGGAAGAAGAGGAGCTGGGGGTATAGCTCCGTGGTAGAGCACATGTCTAGCGCGTTTGAGGCCCTGGGTTCCATCCCCAGCACCCCTAATTGGTTGTAGAAGTCACCTGGGAGCCGGTTAAAACTACAGATTCCAGATGTTTTTCCTCAGGCTCAGCCGAGTCATAATATTCTGGGTGGGGGTTTAGGATCTGCCAGGCAGTGTGTTTAGAAAGCATGCTTGTGTGACACTTCTTTGTGCCATTCTGTTCTCAGTGACACTGCCCTGGAATGGTGACATTCTTACATGTGAAAGTCTGCTCATAATAGGTCTTTTACAAGTAAGGTGAACTTTGTTATTTTTGGGGCACTGGGGCTGGAACCCGGTATTTCATATCTATAGTATACTACTATAGCCCCAGATCCCTTTTTAAAGTTTTGAGCCAGGCATGATGGTGCACACCTGTAATCCCAGTACTCGGGAGGCTGAGGCAGGAGGATCATTGTGAGTGTGAGACCAGCCTGGGCTACAAAGTGAGCTCAAGGCCAGCCTGAACTACACAGTGAAACCTTGTCTAAAAAAGACACATACACAAAAAAGTCTTGAGAGAGCACCTCACTAAATCACCCAGGCTATCATTGAACTTATGATCCTCCTGCCTCAGTCTCCTGATTAGCTGGGGCTACAGGAGTGCACCACCACGCATGGCTGGGGCTTGCTTTTGTTTGTTCGTGTCAGCCACCCCTGCATTCAGTTTTACACAAAATAGGGGCTCAGCATATGTTGGAAGACGAATTATATAGGGGTCTTGAGCATAGACAGGAAATTGTCAGAGCTCCGGTGGTGCAGTGGGTTAGCGCGTGGTACTTATGCAGAAATTGTCAGCCACGAAGTGATGAAGGCCTAAGAGGAGGTCTTTCTTGTCCATTCTAAACATACTTTGAGATTATAAAGCTGGTGTTGGGCTCCTGGTCTCCAATTTGTGATCCATAGTTAGCAGATCTTTGATACTTGGGCTCGAGCATATGCCCCAGAGCAGCCTCTTCAGTCAGAACCTCTAACCCTCTGTACAACACTAACAGGCAGAGTAACCAAGGGTAGTTCCTATAGCAACAGGGTCAGAGACCCTCAGGAAGCCCATCCACGTGCAGATTCCTGTGCCTCGCCACACTGCCCCTGAGCCAGTGTGTTGTCCAGGAAAGGGAAATTACTACCCGCAGAACCACCAAACACTGCTTTAGAGCTTGAGGAAGGGGATCTTCCCAGCTACAGCTTCCTGTGAGGCTTTTGACAGAAACACCCTGAACGACTGCTGTTCTATCCAGACCATCTTGGAGTGTGGTTGTGTGTACCAATCTGTCTTATTTTCTTAAAGACTCAGAACCAATCATATTAATTGCTCAGGAATTGGATAGGGCTGGGGCTACTGTGTTTCTTTTGATGGGATCTTAAATCTAAGTTTATCCCCAAATATTACTTGCTCAATTCTTTTATTTTTATTTTATTTATTTATTTATTTTGTCTTTTTGAGATAGGATCTCGATATGCAGCTCAGGCTGGCCTTGAGCTCACTTTGTAGCCCAGGCTGGTCTCAAACTCGCAATGATCCTCCTGCCTCAGCCTCCCGAATGCTGGGATTACAGGCGTGCGCCACCATGTCCGGCTACTTACTCAGTTCTGATTCAAGTTGTAGAATCACTTTTCTGTTTAAGTCAGCTCTGTGCGGCACCGTGAAGAAAAAGTGACTGTTTCCGTGTCCTTTAGGTCTTTCCTTTCCGCCTACCATGTCCCACCCTAGCCCACACGTTCTGCATGCCTCATGCACGCAGACTTAATTGCAGTTACTGTATAGTTTCTTCCTCAGCATCTTTGTGGGTTCCTGTTGCCTGTGGTGCCTTGTTTGGAAAACCACAGGCCTCATTTAAAAGTTAATAAATCCATCAGCAGACTTCCTTTAACGCATATATTTGCTGAGATAGATCCTTACTTGTTCGGTGGCTTAACTTTAGCACCTGTGGTTTATCATTTTACAGTTGCTGAGATTGAAGGAAAACTCACTCCTTCGGAAGAGCGTGGCCTTCTCCCATCTTGCTTCCCTTCTGCTGCTGAGCTCCTTGGACACCGGTCCCTGAATACCATCATCGAGAAGACCTTGTAGGTGGGCTGCCCAGCCTTTTGGAGAGGAGGAACACCAGCGGCACTTTCCCCAGTAGATTGGCTCTTCCTTCAAGTAATAGCTCTCATCCGGATCAGACAAAAGATGAACCAGCTGGACAACTGCTTGGAGGACTAAGCTCTAGGGGCAGTGAAATGGCATCAGTGTTCTAACCTACCCATAGAAATGCAAGGGGAGGAGAATGTATTTCGCAGCTCTTCCCAGGGTGCTTTCTATGTGATCCTGGAAGGGATGGGTTGATAAAATCCTTAGGGATAGAAAGTAGGGAGTAATCAGAATGTAGAGAAATGGGAAACTGTTTTACTTCAGGGTTCCTGTTTTTCTGACCGAGGTATATAAATTAGGCGCTCCGGCTAGCTCATCTCTGACTGGAGGGCAGGCTAAGTACTCTAGTGGGCCTCCTGCTCAGTTCTTGCCCTGTAGTAAAGAGAAGACAAGGCGGAAGTGCCAATTCATGAGCCTCCATGTCCTTCCTGTACACTCCAGAGCTCGACGGTGCACACAACAGTCTTGCCATTCTAGGACGTGAGCGCTGAGGGTGTCTTTGTTTACCTGAGGGTATGGGTCATTGCTAACAGAGTACTTCAAGCGAAGTGGAATTTGAACCCTTTGTCTAGAAGTCAGGTGGCCAGGTCCTGTATTGAATTAATTAGGTCAATGGAGACACCAGGTAGAGCAGGAAACTTTAGACATAGTTGGCTGAGAGGCAATATTGCTGGTTAGCTGTAGAGGCGGGTGTCGTGGAACAAACTTAGACTAATAAAATGTGGAACCAGCAGTCACTTTTTAATGACTATGAACGTGGGTTTCTCACACAAGCTCTGCAAAGTCCTGTGGTGCTCTGTGAAGTGCTTGGAGCTGGGAGGGTTTCTGAGGAAGGAAATGTGAACTGATTTGGGTCAAGAAATAGGCAGAAATGGGATCCAGAGCCAACTGTTGCTTCTGCTCTGCATAGGAAATTGCAGTGTGAGACATGTCGGGATGGAACACCTGAGACCTGGGTTCGAGTCTTTCTCCTGACACTAACAAGCTCTGTGACTCCGCAAGACACCTCACAGGCCACTTTGATGCCTCTTAGTGACTCCACATCCCTACTGCCTTTAAAAATGGTAACATCAGACTCCAGACAATAGCAGGCCAGTTTCAAACTCGCTTATTCTAAGCTGTGAAGTCAGATGGACCTTAAAGAGTTACTTGAATTTAAATTTTTTTGGAGGTAGTATTTGTTTTTGCCAGTCTTTTAGGATAATATGAGACTGCTTTCTACCTTTGGAGTGAAGAAGGTTCAAGCTCCTTTTAGACTCACAAAGGCTTTATTCCCTCCCTCGTCACTTCTTTTCCTGCCTTTCTCCCTGTCCTTTGCTTCCCCTCATTTTTACTGAGCAAATACTATGTGCCATGAATCAGGTGGTGCTAGGTTTGAGGGCACAAGTTAAGCCTGACATTTTCCAGCTTTTCCCTTGTAGAGAATCAAGGGACTGGGCGCCAGGGCAGCATGCTGGTGGGACTCCCAGGGTGACCTTCTGTAGTCTGGTAACCAGTTGTTCTCAAGCAGTTTCATACTGCCCTAAGATACACATCAAATCCTCATTCAGGCCCAGGGTCACCGTGAAACGAGCTCCTTCCAGATATAAAGAGAAAAGAACTCTTCACTTCTTGGGTTAAATCGGCAAAGTTCTCAATACAGTGTGGGTCACTGATTGTCCATCCCCTGCCACTCTTCCTACCCAAGTAGGAAGATCCTCAATTAAATAATAATAATAATAATTTTCAACAAATATCTTTCATGTACACTGTTCTGTACACCTTCCCTGTGGCTAGTGACCTACCTTTCTCTTTCTTTCTCTTTCTTTCTTTTCTTTCTTTCTTTCTTCCTTCCTTCCTTCCTTTCTTTGTTTCTTTCTTTTTCTTTCTTTCTCTCTCTTTCTTCCTTTCTTTCTTTGCTTCTCTCTCTCTCTCTCTCTCTCTCTCTCTCTCTC
>NW_004955432.1:13346594-13374123 GCF_000276665.1 Chinchilla lanigera | reverse complement strand
GATAGGGGCTCACTGTGTAGTTCAGACTGACCTTGAACTCCCTATGTTGGCAAGGCTGGCCTCCAAGTAGCAGCGATCCTCCTGCCTCAGCCACCTAAGTGCTGGGATTACAGGCGTGCACCACCCCGCCTGGCTATGGTGATCCTTTCAAAAAAGGAAAGGAAAAACACTAATCAGACAAAAAGGTGTCACTATGGCCTCCTACCTCATTAGGCAACTTCTTATTTTTTGATTTTTCTGTCATAGGCAACTTTAATTCATCCATATACCTGAATGTAGAAAATATTTTCTAGAAAATAAATCGGTGTCATCTCAAATTTAGCACTGCAGACACAACCTATTTGGTTTGGGAATTTTATTCTGAGAAATAACTTCAGGGTTTGTCAGTGTACGGCTTAAAATGTGGAATTTGTTGCTCTGGCCTCTCCGTTTTACTCTACGGTTGAGTTCAAAGAACACAGACACCCCCAGTGCTGTCTGTACCGCTCCAGGACTAAACGCTTTAACTTTCTCTGTTGCCCTTATTTATGCAAATGTACCTTACTCCTAAATGCATCGATTAGTGTTTCACTTCCTCTCCTTCTCATTTCCCCTCTGGTAAATACATTAAAAATGATAGAATGTGTGGAGGGTCCTTAGGAGAAACAGAGGCGCTAGGTAACTCACATAAATAGAAAAATTGATTCTGAAATAATAGAATATTCAAATATTTTGATACAGTACGCCTCCCATGAGGCAGAAACGTTATCAATAAATCCATACAATTCTAAACATTCTTATGAGAAGGCCAGCATTCCATCAAACATCTTACATTTCCAAATTCCCGGATGTTGGCCATTACGCAGGCGCAAGGCACACAGGAGAAGCTTGTCTTTCCTCTTATTATTTGTGTGGTCTGGAATTTTGTAGCTCTAGTCATTGACTGTGAGGCAATTTTTATTTGTTTTCTCTGTTCCTCTTCAGAGAAAACAAAAATCTTATTTTTCCAAGCAATTAAAACTCTTACGCTTCAGCTAAGATGAAAGAATTAGGAGTTCTGTCTCCTCGTGTATAATTGTATGTTTCATCCTTCTTGTTTTAATGATTGACAGAAAACTGATAAACTGAGACATCTGTGAATTAGGGTTGGGTGTACTCTCTTGGTGGCCCTTCTGCTAATTTGTTTCACTATTTTGCAGAATTTCTTGCTCTGTAATGGAAAGGTTTATTAAATATGAGGGGTGCAAAGCTTTCTGAATACTAATGAACTTATTTGCCAAAATTTAAATGTTCTTCTTGTCAGTGAATGCCTGACTTACTTAACAGGATCCAAATTGAATAATGAAGAAAATTAGACTCTATCGTACCCTCAGGAGAAATTGTGTGTGAACTGTAATAGAATGCTGAGAGGGAAAAGGGTCATATTTTAGGGGAAAAAAAGAGTATATAATTTGGACTACTTAAAAAAAGGATAAACTCAGGGAAACTCAATTCTTTTCCAAGGAATATACAGTCACTCAAGCAGCAAGACTTATTGCTGCCACAGCATCCTACACCTTTGGCCAGCTTAGAAAGTCCTAGTAATATAGAAGCAGGAGCTATAGGGTTCTGTGGTTACAGTTTACCAGCCTTATTCCTGTATGTATGTCTGTGATGGAAAGGGAAAAATCAATCTCCTTGAAAAATGAGCACTGTTCTCCAGGGAAGTTCAGTAGGAAAGATGGTTAGAGTTTGGGAAATTACTACAGTTCTTTCTTTAAGTGTAGTACACTGTGACTTTTCGCAGGTCAGTGTGCTTCTTTCTAGTGCCTCAGTGTTACTACTAACGGAGTAGATGACCATGATGCCTTTCGCTTGCCAGTGCCCAAGGGTCCTGGGGGAGCTAGACAGCTTCCCTCTGGGCCTGGACGGGCCAGAGAACACAGGCAGCCATACCAAGACACGATCAAAGTCTGAAACAGTGTCTGCAGGAGCAAAATACAGTGACAGAAGGGATACGAGGGAGAAAGTAAAGCTGACACCACTAATATGGGAATTTTTAAGCTGGAAACAGGGAAACCTGCGCTGTGAAAGGATGAGGCGAGGAAGGTTTCTAAGGCAAAGAAAACAATGGGAAGGATGATTATCTCCAATGCTGGTTAAAATCAACTCTCCTGACATTGCAGGGACAGCAAAGAAGTTAAGGCAAAAAGGGAAAGGGCTTCAAAGCCTGTAAAGTTTGCAAAACAAAACACAACAATTTAAAAGCTAAGCTTATACTCTTCTGTGAAAAGAATCTGCGCAAGAACAGAAAGTTCGGTGACACTGTGATTTATACTGAAGGGTTTACTTTCAATCCCTGTGTGAAAGGATTTATAGACATAGACTCATAAGACACGTTTAAATGTGTCTTTTGAAGATAATACCAAGGAGACAAACGAGGGTCAACACATCTCAGGTTAACACCAATGAATTGTCAATATTTCATTTCAAAGTAAATTTTCTTTATACCCAATTAAAGAAAAAAGGAAACTCAGTGTATTCGCTTGCTTCTGTGGGAAGACTTGGGAATTATAAACCCAGACTTTCCCCTTGGAATGGTGATCAATTTTGAAAATTATGTAAATAAACAGAGATATAGATTCCTCTCAAGCATTTCAAATCATAACCAGAACCTTTGGAAACAAAGAAGTTAGGAAGCAGGAAAGCAAGGAAGCAAGATGACAGCAGAGGGGGAAATTCTATAAAGTGAGTAAGACTCCACAGTTTGTGAGAAAATGAAATGAACAACAGGGTTTGGAGGATCAGTGTAAAATAAGGAATGTGAGATAATAAGATATTTTAAAAATGAAATTACTTGAGAAAGCGAGGATAAATGATGAATTACAGGGGAGATGATTTAGGGAGTTGGAAAAGCAGAAAAGGGGGAAGGTAATTGGGGTGGGGAACAAAATGCAAAGTGGTGACTATCAAAAAGCAAATTTGAACTCTGGATGGCATAGCCCCCAACCTTTGGAGAATGCGCATAACTTAGGGAGGAAGGAGGAAAAGATGAAAAGAATTCATGCTTAACATGAAATCATAAGGACAATAGGCGAAGCAATAAGTGTCATTAGTCTTCAGGAATGAAAGCGTTTCTAGAGAAACATATTAGTCTATGTTCTCCATTTATGAGCAGAATAGTCTTCATCTACCTTTACAAAAGGTTGATTTATAAAATGAATGCTATTAAAGGAAGAAAATCTTAAGCATTATCAGGGAGGTGGAAGGAAAGATTGCACCTAGAACAACCGAGATGGGGGTATCTGAGCAAACCTGTTCACAGCGTTTCATGTAAAATTTTGAAATTCAGCATCTTAGGAAAGCACCAGAGATAATTTACCCAAATAGAACGTGGACCGTCACAACGGGGGAGGTTTTTGCTGTTGTAAATATTGTAGAAATCTATTCTTCCACAACGATTTTTCTCCCACAAAAATGAGGGAGATTGAGTAAAAAGCTTCTGGATTTTGCATTAAGCACTTGGATGAGAGGATTTATAGCAAGGTAAACTTACTCCTAGTAACAGAAATAACATTAAATTTTCAAAAAAATGTTAATATGTGGAGCGGATCTAAATGCTTGTGAATATCCTTTTCCCTTACTTGTGTGATAGGGGATTCTTTCTACCAGGCAGTTTCAGACCCCCTTTGGCGGGAAGCTGATAAAGTAATTTAGCTGGAAAGGCTTAATGAGATAATGATGCTAAGGCTAGTTAACGCCTAATAAGAACATAACCACGAGGGATGATATTGTGGCTTATTAATTATAATGACGATGTGGAGGAAGGAGACAAGGTGGCACTCACTTAGTAGGGTGTACTCAGGAGTACGGCTGTTTCCCAAAGGAGAAGTTGCAGTCAGTTAAGTTGGAAGGAAGTTAGCACTTAGCAGAGCCAGGAAGTTATGGCCATTGGTTTATTCTGGAGACCGGAGAACTGGAGGCAGCATAGGAAGGAAGACAACCTTCCTGATGGCCGTCAGGGTGGGAGTGGAGACCACTGTCGCTGCTGGGCTTTGTGTGGGTGCCCAGCCTCCAGTGTTTTGGGGGCAGGCAGCTTGATGGAGATTCTACACTGGTCACTTGGGGGGAGATAGACAGGTGCCCAGAATGGGCTGGGAGGACTCCCAGTTCTCTGACCTTCCCTGAGATGGGTGATTCAGACCTGCAGGGTATCTCTTCAGTCAGCATCAGCTCCCTGCCCTGAGGAAGGAGCCCAGAAAATCCTTTGGCTCTGTCTGCAGAGGCACAGCTCTAGCCATTATCTGTTGTTTAGACTGAAGGGTTCTGGGTGTAAGTCACAGCCCCCGCTCCACGACTGTTCACCCAGGAGAGTGCATGGGTAGCTGCTCGCTACAGATACACTCCTATTCCTTAGTCAGGGGGGCTAGGGTAGAGAGTGTGAGCAAGAAGCACCACGGGGAAGACATGGAGTTTTTGGAAATCTTATGCTTCCTCAAGGAAGCATGGAAGCTTGACACCTGGGACCAGCCTGGAGAAGCTGACTGGGCCCAGTGAAGACTATGAAACTCATCACCTTATTCCCTGGTTTTTGCAACCTAGGCTATTGCTTACCTCTTGCTAGGTTTTTCTATTTACTACTGCAATGATAGGAGTGGTTTTTCTATTCTTTTGTTATTTGGGGGGATATTTTGAGATAGGTCTTAGCTATGTCACACGGGCTGTCCTGGACTTTCAGTCCTCCTGCCTCAGCCTCCTGAACACTGGAAGTACAGGCATTTGCCACCATACCCAGCTTTCACCATGCCTTTCAGTGCTACTAATTTCCAGTGCTGGCTGAGGGTCATCTCACAAGATTTCTCCCTGTCCAGTGGGATGGCATATTGACCTTTGCAACAGAAAGGATATAACCTTCGCAGCATGAGCTTTTTAAAGCATGTATTTTTTTTTTTATTAAATATATGGTGTGAGAGGGGCAAAAAGTGAAAAGTGCTAGGCTAGAAGATAAAAGATATCGAGGCCAGCCTGGGCTATAAAGTGAGCTCAAGGCCAGCCTGAACTGCATAGCGAGACCCTGTTTCATAAAGACCAAAAAAACAAGACAAAAGATAAAGCTGCAGTATGGGCCTTCATACCTATTCTCCTGGGTGAATCTCTTGCCCTTCCGGGCCTTGTTTTCCCCATTGATTAAATGAGGGGTGATAGAGGATAGTATTTATGGTTTTAAAGTTATATCAAGCTTTAAAATTATATATCTACATCTGGTTTTTGTTGCTTTTTTTTTTTTTTGGTGTTCTTTTTTTTCCAGTACCGGGAATCGAACTCACGACATTGCGCTTGCCAGGCAGGAGCTGTGCCGCTGAGCTAAATCCCCAACCCTTCTACATCTGTTTTTAAGGAACCTATGTCTATCTTTTATGCAAAAAGTAATTGGTAAACTCTTGTGGTGACAAATATTGGTTTAAATTCGTGATTCAGCATGGGCAGTTAAAGTCAGAGTTTCCAAAGAATCAATGGTGGAACTATTTTTTAATAACTGTATGGCAGCCACACACCAGCCTTAAAGGCAGGTGTTCCACAGGGGAGGAAATGAAGGCCTTTAAAAGATTAAATAAATTGCTCAGGTCTGATGTGGAAGTGCATACCTGCAACCCCAGCTACTGGGGAGGCTAAGATGGGATGATAACACGTGCAAGGCCAGCCTAGGAAAATTAATGTGGTTCTTCTTCAAAATACAGTTGTAAAAAGGGCTGCAGGTATAGATTAATGGTAGAGTATTTTCCTATCATACACAAGGCCCTGGCTTCCATCCCTAGCACTGCAAAAATAAAACAAATCATTCAAGACTATATAGTCGATAAAAAGTGGAATCAGCGTCCAAACCCTAGTGTCCCTGAAACTGAAGCCCTTGACTTTAGTCACTACTGTGAGTATCTCTCATGTTTAGAACTCCATGCGTGTTTCCTATAACTTACGGCATTGGCCATGGAGGTTTTCTAGGGTAGGAAGAGGGAGCAAAGGAAAAAGTAGTTTGAAGAATCCCCCGCCCGACTCTGGTACACACATCTCTCTGCTTCCATTCTGCTCTACCCTCCCACTCTCTGTGCCCATCACTTGGCCAGAGTCAGACGTTTCTTTGGTGGTGGTGGTGGTGCTGGGGACTGAACCCAGGGCCTTTACACTGAGCTACAACCCTAGCCCTTTTAATCGCCAAGTTTTCCAAGCTGGGCTTAATATTATGACCTTCTTGCCTCAGTCTCCCAGAATGCTGGAATTACAGGACTACACTACCAGCACATCCAGCTTGGAGTCATGTTTGACTCTTATGATTATTTGACTCATGACTGCATACGAAGCACCTTGCTTATAATTGAGCACGGTGATACATATTTTTAAAACTAGCACTCTGGACGCCAAGGCAAGAGGATTATAAATTGGAGCCCAGCCCAGACAACTTCGTGAGACCTTGCCCCAAAATGAAAAATATGAAAAGGACCAGGGATACAGCTCAATGAGAAGACCCTGGGTTCAATCTGTAATACTGTCAGAAAAAAACCCAACCCTTCGCGGGTTTGTTTGCTGTTTCTTCTTACATGCTGTAGGAGAGACACTGAACACAGTAATCCCTTTCATCTTCCAAACAGGGAACTAAAGCAAAGAGAACTGACAATAAAACTTCGCTCCCCTACCCAGTGGGCATGGAATTGCCATCCCCCACACTTTAAGACTGCAGCTACCACAAAATATTATCTTGTACCTAACTCAGTTAATAATATATTTTCTATAATAAGGAAAAATATCACTTTTTTTCTGGAGTTTTCCTGCGAATGTGTCATTTCAGCGATACTAATTTATTGGTAACATCTGTAAAACAAGCCTCTCTGAAAAATACTAATGCAATAGTCTTTGGCAAGTGCCAAGTAAAGGAACCTGGTTCCTTTTTCCCTCCATCACTCCCTCACTCTCTCCTTTTTTTTAAATGACAAGTTTTTGTTATGTAGTCCAGGTTGCCTTCAAACTTGAAATGATCCTGCCTCAGCTTCCCAAGTACTAGAATCGCAGAAGTAGGCCACCATACCCTGTGGAGTATGGTTTCTTAACCAGGCACTTCTATTAATAAAAAGTACCTGTGTAGACATTATTGACTGGTTCCAGAAAAATGCTTCATTGAGGTCCTTAAGAAGGCTTGAGTATCCAGAAGGGCAAATCATTTCATCTTCTTTGGAAGTAATAAAATCAGTGAGTTCCTTTTTGAAAATAAGAATGTTAGCATTTAGAATTTCAAATTGCCTTTCTTTTTTTTTTTTTTTTTGGTTTTTCTCCGGTACCGGGAACCGAGCTCACGACCTTGCACTTGCCAGGCAGGCGCTTTTGCCGCTGAGCTAAATCCCCAGCCCCTCAAATTGCCTTTCAAAGATTTATTTTAATCTATCACAGACAAGAGCCTAGATTTAGTATTCACGCACAATTCTATTAATGCACAATCTCAAACACCTTTTTGTTGCTCTTCTTTCTATTTCTGTATATTCTCTTTCCCTTTGCTGGACAAATTCTAAATTTTTTTTTGTCTTTTTGAGACAGGATCTTGCTATGCAGTTCAGGCTGGCCTTGAGCTCACTTTGTAGCCCAGGCTGGTCTCGAACTCACAATGATCCTTCAGCCTCAGCCTCCCGGGTGCTGGGATTGCAGGTGTGCACCATCACGCCAGGCCTAAATTATTATTCAGTATGGTTGTATTCAGCTAATGGTGACAATTAGAATTATCCAGGCATGAGATTTGATGAAAAAAAGAAATAAAATGCTATGTTTTCATTTGAAGAAGCGAGATAGCTTTATATGTGGAATGGTCTCCAAGATATAAATTCAAGTTTAAAAAGCAAAATATAAGCCTGTGTATGGTATGCTATTGTTTGTTTGTGTGTGTGTGTGTGTGTGTGTATATATATGTAATGTTTATATGCATTGCCCAGCTGTGGAAAGATACTTAAGGAACTGGTAATAGTGGTTGTCTCTGGGGAGAAATTGACCGGCTGGAAGATTGGAGGAAGAGGATATATTCTATTGTTGCCTTTACAGAGAGTACCATGTTCATGTATTACCTATTCATATTTTTATAATGAAGGAAGTAGAGCTATTTCTACTGAGTTGAAAAAACTACAAAAGATGTATTGTTATGTATAAAGAATAAGCTACTGAATAGTGTAAATAGTGTATGATCCATTTTGGAGATATATATATATATATATAATATGTACAAATTGTTAACAATGGCTTCTTCTAGGGAGGAAGAAAGTGTGTGTGTGCACTTTCATTTTATTCTATATACTCTATAGCGTCTGAATTTTTTTCACACACAGTGTACAGTAATTCCCAGTAAATAATAAAACACAAACCAAACTTGACTTTTATTTTTTTTTTTATTTTTTATTTTTTTGGTTTTTCTCCAGTACCGGGAACCAAACTCACGACCTTGCGCTTGCCAGGCAGGCGCTTTTGCCGCTGAGCTAAATCCCCAGCCGCCAAACTTGACTTTTAACAACACTTCCAGATCCCCTTTCTGGTGAGACAGTTTTGTTGTCTGTTGTATCTTACAGATTTATATCCCTAACCTCTCCTTTGAAGCATCCTGGACTTTTTGTTTCTTTACTTTCTGTAAGATTGGGACCAAGAATTCATAATAATACTACTGCTAGTTTCCTTTTCAACTACTTAGTGATGCAGCTAAAATCTTCTTCATTTCTACATTAGAGATTTCAATGAGAATATGTTGGTTTTCTGGACCATTCCTATCAGCAGGCAAATAAGCTTTCTCATCTTAAACAGCAAAAAGTCTCAAGGAACCTGGAAATTGACACTCTCTCCAAATACTGCTCTATTTCTTCATATTTCTGTACGGTAGTTCTGGAAGAAGTTGCAATAATTTTTGTAAAACCACCTCTGTTTCTCTTTTCATGCTCAAATCCAATCCTCTTAGGCTTTTGGTCATGATCACTCTCCTTAAATTCTCTTCTGAAGGCCTTTTACAATATTTACTTGATAATGCAGTGGTCACTTTTAAGTTCTGTCTTCTCTACCGCTCAACTCGTTGGTGACAGTGGATCACTTTCTCCCTCTTGAAATGCCTTTTCCGCTCTAGGTCTCCTGGATCTCTCTGTGGAGTTCTCATCTCCTCCTGCCTCACAGATTGCTCTTCCTTTGATCCTTCTTTATCCTCTTCACCATCAAATGTTGGGATGTTCCTGGCTCGTTTTAGGAGCCACTCGCCTTCTTTATTTAAACTTACTCAATTGGTGATCTCATCTAGCTCTTAGCTATGAATACCATCTCTATGATGAGGTCTGCCCGCACTCCAGCCTGGACCTGGACTATAGACTGTGTCTCCTTGACACCGCAGTTTAGCTTTGTAATAGCCATCTCAAGCTTACGTTCAAAACGGACAAAACCACCTGCCCGCATCTACTTTATCTGGTTGGTAAATGGTAGCTGCAGTGGAGTCAGACTTAGAAAATGTGTCCTGATCCCGATTACTTTTACTGCCTCCACCGCCGAAGTCCTACTCAAACGTCAGCCTCAGTCACATGGATTCCACGCGGGTGGTCAGCTTCCCCACTTATACCTGTGCCCATTAAAGTCTGTTTACCAGGGGCTGGGGATTTAGCTCAGCGGCAAAGCGCCTGCCTGGCAAGAGCAAGGTCGTGAGTTCGGTTCCCGGTACCGGAGAAAAAAAAACAAAAAAAAAAGTCTGTTTACCAGTAGCAGCCAAAGTGATTTCTTAAAAACTGTCAATCACATTGTGTCACTGCTTTGCACATAACCCTCCAACAGCTTTTGTGATACTCAGAGCAAGCTCCAAGGTGTTTTACGTGGACTTTAGGGCTTACCGCACTTGCTGCACTCAGCCTGTGTCATTGAACCCATCCAGTCCTTACCCTCTTTGTTCTTCACGTGCCACACGGATCTCCCGGTTACTTTTTGAATGTTCCGGGCGCGCTCCCACCTTAGAGCCTAGCACTCGCTGTAGTGTATGTCTGGAAGGCTCTTTTCTCAGGCTCCACCCTGTTCAGATAGCACCTCATCCGAGACCCTTCCTGCGCATGCTCTCTGCAGCAGCACTCGCCTATCTTACTCTTCCTCTTTACCTTTCTGTACTCTTATCGCCGTCTGCTGTGTGGTGCATGTACCTGACTAATACTTGCTTATTCTATATCTGTATCCCAATGGAAAACCCATGAAAATGGGAACTTGGTCGTATTCACCATTGTATCTTCAACACTGAGGATGATTATTACAGAGAAAGGGCTTAAAAACATTCCCTGATTGTTAAATAAAGACTTTGAAGATGTTCAGGATCACTCCTTTAGCATATTAAAATGATGTAAAATCACACCTAAGACAGTATTTCTCCATTTCAATTTTTTCCTTTTTTATTTTAAAGAGAAAAGACAACAAAATAACAACAGAAATAAAAACAATACAAAAACAATTAAAACGATATACAAGATAGCTAACATAGTTGTACTACTGACTTCTATTGCTTTACTGAAAGGAACAGTTAATGATTACTTATTTGGTCAATCTTGCATGTCTCTATTTGTTTTCCTGAGAAACCACTTTGAAGATATCAATACATAATACAACAACCATTGTTAATTTCCTACCACTTTGTCTGTAATTCAGTATTGCTTGTATTGCTGTTATGCTATTTTATAAATGGATGTCTGTTTGTTAATGTTTTCCTTCTTTTATTTTTAAAATAAATTTACAAAAATAAAAGCAATGCCAAAAAAGGAAATTAATAATGGTTGTTATTATGACAAATCATTATCTTCAACAAAGTTGCTCAGATTACCAGATGTAAGAATGCAAGACTGACCAAACAATTAAAAAAATTAGAAACAATACAGTTTCCCTAATCAAGATGGTAGGAATTCAACAATGGTTGTTATACCACACATCATCTTCAAATTAATTGTCCCCATTTCAGTTTTTTCTTGTTTAAAAAATTTTTAAGATCTTGCCGGGCGTGATGGCGCACACCTGTAATCCCAGCACTCGGGAAGCTGAGGCAGGAGGATTGTTATGAGTTTGAGGCCAGCCTGGGCTACAAAGTGAGCTCAAGGTCAGCCTGAACAACATAGGGAGACCCTGTCTCAAAAAAAAGACAAAAGAATTTTTTAAGATCTTGTTTCAACTTCTTCTTTTGAGATTATCTAGACTCACAAATATTTGCAAAAATTACATTGAGAGGGTCCATCTGCTCTTTACCAGCTTCCTCCCAAAGTAACATCTCCCATAACTATTCTTTAAAAAATTATTTTGTTTGCTCCTTTCACTCTAGTTTGTTCTTTATCCCATAAGAATTTCTACACAGGCTTATTTTATAGCCAACCCATTGATGGACTTTTTTCAACACCAACATCAAATTTCTTCTCTGAAATGTCTTACTCAAGGGAGGGATTGAAAACTTCTATTACATGGGGAAAGTATGTTTAATCCTATTTTTATACTAACAATTCAAAAGCAAAGAAAGGCTTCCACCATCGGAGTTTATAGTTCTGCAGAGACGGAATGCCTCTGCAGTAAGTTCTGTATAGCACCTTGTTTACCGTGATTTCCAAAGACAGGCATTTGTTGACTCCCTTGTGTATTTTCTCTCTTATATGTAACAGGAAAGAAATGAATAAAAACAAATCTACCATTCTTTATATATGTTCATATTTCATTCTGAGAATGTTTTCTGCTGAGTCCATGTCATTGATTTATTCATAAATATTCCCAGTTCACCTGCTTTGTGCTAACTTCCATGGTAGTGATGCTCTTTTATGTACGGATCTGATACGGCTTACACATCATATTTAAGACACTCTAAATACTGAAAGACAGACTGGAAACTCCAGGCTTCCAGGTCAGTCAGTTATCCCTTCCAATATGCCTGACCTACATAAGATAACTCTGAAAGGATAAGGCTTACTGATTTAAGAATTAGTAAAAAGAAAGGGCTGAGGATATAGCTCAGCAGCACAAGTGCCTGCCTGGCAAGCACAAGGTCCTGAGTTCGGTTCCCAGTACCTCCCAAAAAATTAGTAAAAAGAAGACATGGCAGGGGTCCCCTATAATTAAATCCCTATAATTAAAATGAACAAGTCTTCATATTAAGCATTAATTGGGAAAACCCAATACCAGCGTTCTTCCACATGCCCATTTCCAGTATTAGAAGGTGACTATGTGCCTTATTGGCCTGTCCTGGTTCTCACCTGTTGTTCTAGCATAATTGTTAATTGCAGCCCCTTTGACTCTAAAGGATTCTGGTTCAGACGATAAATTACATGGTCAACCCGCGTACTAGGGTCTCTGGGATAAACTATCAAGGCGCCATTCCTATTTATTGGTATTACCTTGTCACAAGCTGTGAAAACAGTTTTCCTTTTGATTGTTTCTTCCTGAGTTGTCACAAAGACCTTCACATAAAATCACTCTCTCCCATTAAAGTAATTATCGAGCCCCCCTTCAGTAATGACCACTTGTTTAAGTTTTCCTCCTCAGATTCCAAGGACCAAATGTGGAGATTGCTTTTGCTGGGTCAGGATCAAAATTGTTCAGAGGCACCAGCCTTATACAGGGAAAAAATTTGTCTGACTAATCCACAAGAATTTTAAAGAGACATTTCTCCTTAGAAATGCTGTCTTGCAGAAATAGTCTATGCACCCCGTAGCCCCCAGGATGGAAATCCAATGCCAACGAGACGTGGGTATTTCTGCACTCAGATACTTTGCATCTGCAAGGTTGCTACTGGGGAATGAGTAATGCAAAGGTGACTCTGGGTGGCCTCCTCAAGGGTAATCTCTGCTAAAACTATTTAATCTCTTTGATTCATAAGGAAAGATTTCCTTAAGTTGCGGAGTAGAGTGACATTTCTGGGACTGCATGTTTCTACTAGATTCTTGGCTGATGGGAGGAATGGCACCGCATTGATTCATTGTTTAATTCTGGAAAACTAATCATTTTTTTTTTTCACCTAAGGCTGTGTTCTTATACTACTGAATGTAAAAAAAAAAAAGATTCAATTTTTAGAAAGTATTTTTCATAATGGCAAATCATGGAGACAAACAAACAAAAACTAGCAAGAAGACAAAAGCTAAATTGTTTTACCTAGGTGTTTTGGTGTATTGTAAACCATCTTTAAACTAGACAAATTTTCTGGGTTTTTGCTTTCCTGAGGCAGTTTCTGTGACAGTACAAGATATACTTAATAAAATATTATGAGTGTTTAGGGAAATAAATGTGGAATGACTTTATCATTTTTGCTTTAAATTTGCTTGAAAAACATTTTTTTTGGTACTGGGAATCGAACTCAGGACCTTGTAATTGCTAGGCAGGCGCTTGTGCCGCTAAGCTACATCCCCAGCCGTGCTTGACAAATTAAATGAGATAAGTTGTGCAAAGTGTGTTTTTCTTCTATCTTTTTTTTCTTACTTTCTATTCAAAATAAAAGCATATTTAAAAATATTGTATTTAACATTACTTGTAGACAGCTTCATTATAAGACACAGATGGACCCTGAAATATCATTGATTCTCCTCTGGAATCGATTTGAGCAAATTCCATGCTTTTGTCAAAAAAAAAAGAAAGTACCAGAAAAACTAGACTCCTAAATCCCTTCTTAAGCCAAGAAACTGGGATGAGTTGCTGAAGGAAACTTCTAATAATTATACCCTTTTCTATCTTAGGTATCAACTCTACTCTCTTCTTCAAGAACCTCACTTGCCCCTCATAGAAAACCCGTAACAAATCCTGGAGCAATTCCTTCCAGATGTATCAAGACAACTTCTTTTCAAAGAATTCCAGGCCTGCTTATGGAACATGGCCTGGGCAATTGCCCCAAGAGCTCTGCTGCCCCTGAGAGGACAGCGACGTTCCATGATTTGAAAGTAGTGGCCTCAGGTGGTTGGAGGGGGTGATAGACTGGGCGTTTCATCTTCTGGGAAATCAGTCCTATTGGGTTCACGGTGGTAGGTCACATTATCTATTAAAAACACCTACAGTTTTCTTAAAGGATAAAAATCTGCACAAAGCAGGTAAAGATTTGGTGAGATTTTGGTGAGCTGGAGGGAGATTCTTTTTTTGTTGTTATTTTGTTTTATTGATTTAAAAAATAAAGACCTATTTTTAACCATGGGATAGAACTTCAGAGAATTTCTTCTTGTGGAAGGCTTAGCCTGGGCAGATCTCTGCAATTCTCGGGAGGTTCACTCACTGTCTTCCAGTCAACAATGTGACAGGGTTTTATCAATGTGCCAGCGACGGGGCTGGGTGTCAGAATTGAGAAATCTGGGCATGATTCTTCAGGTAAAGATCTCCAGGTTACTTGAATATTTTTGTTCCATGAATGGTTCACAGAAAAGCTTAGAGGCTGCCATAGCAACCGTAAACCTCCCAAATGGGAAATGGACAGAGGGACAGATGGGAGGAGGGTGTGTGTTTAGGAGGAAGGGTGATGATATGATGATAGATTTTGCTGGAAAAGCTACTGTCTAGCAGGGCTCATGTTAGGAAAGGTCATGAATGGTTCATCCGCAACATTCACCTACTTTGGAAGGGCTCCTCGTCTCTCTTACTTTCCCTGTGCCCAGAAGTGTAATTTCATAATTTCACCCCAAAATTCCTCACTGGAGCCCTTACATAAGCCGATGTATCCTGCACCTTGTCTATGCTTTATGGTAGCCAAATTCCCTATCCTAGTCTACCTGCGCCATGCCCTATTCCAGTTGAATATTTCCTTCTGCTTTCCATGGGAACAAGAAATTATCTGGTAATCCGATTAGAATGAGAGAAGAAAAGACAATTAAATACACTATCCCTCTTTCGAAGCGGGTGGAAAGTGAGTTCATGAGTGACTCTTGAGAAGCAATACTTTAACTCAAATGCATTCTCAGGGATCAAATCTATGTTTCAAAACGATGGGAGTAACATTTGGGGGACAAGGACACATTGTTTGTTTAGTTCCCTTAAAGTCACGAGCTGCGTGAGTAAGGAAGGAGTAGCCAGCATCAGCCGTCAGCAGAGTCAGTGTCTGCTTTGTATGGCTGGGTGGCCTCTTAGTGGAGCAGGGAGGAGGAGGAGGCACTGGCGCGGAGCAATAGCAGAACATACCCACTGCCCCATCAGCGGGACCGCAGGGGACCGTACATACCTTTCTCCTCCTGGGGGATTGACACAGAACCGGGTACTCGGCATCCCTCCCGTGCTCACACACCCTCACCCAGGTACTGCAGCCTCACCCCACGGTGTGCCTACGGGCTGCTTCCTAAAAAATCAGAAAGACAAATGATTCAGAAAGGCCTGCAGCTGATTCCTCCTTAGAATATATAATCTCACTATCCGTGCCTGTTTTCTTTTAAATCTTATGCTGTATGCCGCAGATCAAATCTTCACTCCCTTTCTCAGCCGCTGTGAAAACGGCAGCAGTGCTTTGTTTCTGATTACATAACGATTTGAGCCAAAGAACTTTTTTTTTAAAAAAATGCCCACAGCAGTTTTGATTTGACATTGCTTATATTTCTGCTCTGCTAATGCAAGACTTTCTGAACATCTTTGTTGCCTCGGCAGAACATATTCACCGAGTTATTAACTAGTCAGGCCTCTGATTTAGCTTGAAACTCAGAAAAATTTCCCTTGTAACTTCCAGTGATTTCCAGTACGGCTCAAGAGCACTGTTGCTGGTTCTTAATAATTACAGGGTTGCTGTGTGTAAATGAATGTCTTTCGTGCACACAAAAGCATACAAGGCATAGGGGTTCCACTGCTGGTGGAAGTACACACACGCTTGCACACACTTAGATGAATTCTGAACATTTCTGGTCTTTCTTTTTTCTTCTTCTTTTTTGGTACCAGGAATCAAACTCAGGGCCTCACCCTTGCCAGGCAGACACTGTGCCGCTGAGCTACATCCCGGCTCTGATCTTCCTTTACTAACGGTTCCCCACTAGAAGATGCTTATCCATTGCTCCTATATTAACTAACAAACACAGAAAGGTGCCTAACCAAACAACCTAATCATAGCTATTCAATTTTAAGGAAGAATGGCACAGAAGCTAGACACATAGCCACACAGGGATTCTTGTGATGAAGGGGAGAGATGAATAGTAGAAAACGAATCTGCTTTATTAGGAAAGAGTAAATACATAGTTTTATCTTTCCTCTAAAGGGTGGTATGATTAAGACGTGAAGAAATACCTTTCGGGGGGAATTTTTCTTCCCAGCTTAATGTAGATCTGCATGTGTGAGCCCTCACCACCTTAGCTGTTTCTTTCCCTGAAAACCAACACTGGCAAGAGCTTCTTGGCGTGGTGCTCAGTGCTATAGTGATGCTGACTTCATAGAGTTCTCAATAAATCTGAGCAGGGGAAAATGCACATGAAAAAGAAAAGAGTGAAACAATTGTGAGTTAGACCTAGATGATTCCTTCTGGAGGGCAAGCTACTGGCTAGCACTTTTGCACCACACTGAAAGTTTTCCATATCCTAGAGGTCCCTGGAAATCAGCAGATACTATTTCTCAGTCTGCTGCAAGCACTGTGCTTCACACTTTACTTGATTTAAGCCTCATAATTACTTCTTATGTAGAAATTCTTATCATGCCCATTTTATAGATGTGTACATGTTTTAGAAACAGGTATGTATAAAGGCCAATGCTTAGAACACTGGAGTTTGAAGTTTCCTTGAGACAGATCTAGGTGACTTCTTTGGGAGCTGTGTTAGGACACATCAACAGAGTCAATGCATTTTCTCTTAAACTCCTGGTGTGTTCCAGAGCACCCTAAGGTCTCTCTGTATGTGTACACACGCAGCACACAGTGCGGTTTTGTCACCAGTCCCTTCCTTTTCATTCCTTATGATGGAAGTCACAAATCTCTTTCTGTGGATTCCCTTGTCCACTAAAATTTCATGGTAGTTCGTATTTCCTAGGAAGTCACCTCTAAAAATTTCAAGGGATGTTAGCTTTTAAAAATACAAACACACAGTCTTAAATTCACCATGAGAGAAATGCTAAATCTAAGTTCCATCTTCTCAGATACCTTAAAGGCTAATGCCATTTTAGCTTTGGCTTCACCCTGCTCTTTCTCTGTCTTTCTTGTGGCTTGGGGACTTTACAGCTTTGGGAGCCTTTATAGTGTTTGCATCTCTTTGCCGGGTCGGTCTGAGATCAGGCTCCCTGACACTGTATCTCGGTTGCTTCGAGAGGCAACTTAAAATACACAATCTCCAGATGGGAATGGTTTAGCAAAATTAAAAACAGACAGGGGGCAGAGAAGATAGGAGGTGTCAAATGTTTCCTCTACCCCGCTATCAGTTTGATGTAGTGGCCTTGTCCCTACCTAGTTCCCCTTTTATGCTTGTCCCTCCCCAAAGTTAAAAGGTCTGAGACATTAACAGAATACACATGAATAGAGACATGATGGCCTTCTTTCTCCCTTCTAATCCAACACAAGGAGTTTTCACTGTTAATTCTGCTTTACCCTTAGCGTGAAAGCAACCCGTTTCAGTAAATCCCAAGAAGTATTATGAAACACACAAGTAGGTGCAAGCTCAGCCCCCTCCAAGAAGATCATTACTTTGGATAGACTATTTGCATTTGAGAGAACTTCCTCTTCCAAAACACAAACACTGGGGCTGGGGATTTAGCTCAGCGGCAAAGCGCCTGCATGGCAAGCACAAGGTCGTGAGTTCGGTTCCCAGTACCGGAGAAAAACAACCACAACAACAAAAAAGCAAAACACAAACACTGTCAGGTTGCTGAGTTGACATTCAAGGTCTGACTTTACAATACACATACGTATTCATTATTCATGGACATGAAATCAGTGCTCTTTTTCAAAATAAATCCAAAGGAATCATGCAAAAAGTAATATGTAGGGATGCAAGATCATATACTATATCTTTTTCTTTGTCTTTGTCTGGGCCAAAATATAGCAGTTTAATAGAGGTGGGAGGCTTCATTATAAATGGAGTACTTCCGAGTCACCTCTGTTCTTCAATCAGCTTGGTTCCACATGACCATTAAGCTTGGTGGGTCATGTGGAACCAAGATCGCCTTAGCCAAGATAATGACTCAAATTGGGGTGACATGAACAGCACTGAATATAGAGACAGTTTATGAGAGGGTGAGAAGGGCTACTATTTTCTTCTTATCCATCCACTGTTTTCAGATCTTGTGTTCATTTTAAAATCCATACTGGGCAAAAGACTACTATCGGTTAGGCCGCACCTAAGCAGTCACATGCCTCTTGAACATAGCCATGATATGAACTTACAGCTGTGTTAGGGGGTGACCAACTTTCTAAGTGCTTTCAAGTACAATTTCTGAGTCATTCTAGTGAGGATGAAAGTCCTTGAACCCCTTCCTTGTTCTTGATAGTGCCTTAGGATGGCTTTCTGAAAGACACGCCCCGTGGATTTCTGCAGCACGGAAAAGATAAGACGTTCGGTATCTTTCATTTTCTGCAAATAGTCTGTATTTACAATACTACTCCAGTGGTTTCTGACTACTGCTTAGGGCAATTTTGCTTAGCCTAGCGGAATGTCCTGGAAACTGCTGGCAATGATTTAGCCTCCAAAATTGGAACATATTTAGTAGAGACAGAAAGCCTATGAACAAATAGTAGGCGTGTGCCAGAGTAAATAAGTGTGGTTTATGAGCTGCGGTCAGAAATGTCTCTCTTTCAGTATGCAGGGCAAAGCCTTCGCCAGCATTGCCATAAAGTCATCCCACCAAACAGTTTTTCCTCTCAGGAAGACAGACTCAATGAAAGACGGCTCTAGTCTTACCATCTACTACGGGCCCAGAGTCTCAGGTGATGCCAAAGGAGACCCGAGCAGAGGGATCTTTGCCTCCAATTAGCCTTTCTTACCTAGTTTGCCAAGCTTCCATGAAAAAAGAATGCTAGCCATGCAGGAGTAGGAGGAGATTGCAAGAGCTGGAAGAGCAAAGACTCTGTAGCACTCAAAGCTCCTCCCAGGATCTCATAACAAACCACAGAGTCAGTTTGCTTCTCCGTTTTCCAAATCCAAGTTCTGGCCCTGCCGCATGACTCCTTCGAGGACTTGCTGAGGCTCTTGTTACCGGGCGACACTCAGAGACAGTGAGGCGTTTTGCTGCCCCTTTACAGAGGCTGATGCAGACAGATGACTATGGCCTTCCACTGCGGGCTGTTTGCATTTTCCTTTCGAACTTTACTCCTTGACCACACATTACAGAAGGATTTAGTCCACGTGGATTGACCTAGCATGATTTCTGGTGCAGTGTGTATGTTTGCCCTCTGAGACCGGAGTTTGGTTTCATGTAGTTTTCTATTGCTGTGTAGAGTACTCAGTCTTAGCAACCACTGAAATCCAAGAAAGAACCCTTACACGAAAAACTGAAGAAACCACCAGTCATTTCCTGGTAAGACTCATTCATTTGGGGGATATTGTTGTAAGGGTGTTTGTAGTTCACCTTTAAGAAAACACAGTTGTTTTCCAAAAGCCTTCTATGATCATCATAAAATAGTAAAATGTAACTGGGTGTTTTAAAACACTTCAGACATGACAGCTTTAGGAACAAAGAAAATCAAAATACTACATCTATACTAGGTAACACAGTTCCTAACTAATTCCCATAATTAAGCATCTCACAGTTAAATTAACCCAATACTAACTGGACAGCCACTATGTGTCAAATATTATGGTAGGTACAAAGAACACAAAATGAAAGATAGAAAAAAGTATATCCAACTACTGAGAGTTGTCAGTTTGTGTACTGCAACCTACAAATTTGCACCCTTACTGGGTGTCATGGTGCAGGCCTGTAATCCTAGCACTTGGGAGGCTGAGGCAGGAGGATTGCTGTGAGTTCAAGGCCAGCTTAAACGACATAGTGGACCTTGTCTCAAAACAAACAAACAAACAAACAGGGAGAAGAAGAAAGGGGTTGTATTCTGTTTAACTGGGAAACTTAAACAAGGTATCTTTTTATTTTTTAAATGAAAAAGAAAGAAAACATGACTGTCTGTAGTTTCTCAAGGTGCTGCGGTTGATGCACTTGGACCTGAGTGACCCAATCATTTACCTATCGTGTGACAAGCAGCACAAGACAGGGCTGCTCAGAGGCAGCACAGCTTCCTTACAAGCTGGTCCTAAGCAGACTGCGACTGTCACATTCCAACATGGGGGATAAGAACTGGCTCATGAGTTTAAAATATGAAACTCATTTTAGACTCCTGTTCATGTAGTCATGGACACACTGCTTATCTTCTCTAACTCATGGTTTCTTTCCATGTGAAAAAACGGGGATAATGCTCTGTCTGATCTATAGTGTTCTTTGGAGGACTGAATGTGAACATAGATATGAAATGGCACAAAAATTGTGCAATAAAGTGCTATTTTTATTGTTGATCTCAGACCCTTATTGCTGGGCAAACACAACCAACAGTCCTCTGCCATATTCTCTCTCTCCCCCTATGCTCCTCCTTCTCCTCCTCCCCCTCTCCCTCCGTCCCTCTCTTTCCCTTATGGACTGATGCTCCTTCCACTGGGTACCTCTGAACATTTTATCCAATGTCTCACCACCAAGGATTGAGGTCCTAAAATGGGGGACAAGTAGGTTCACATCATTGAATAATTCCTGTCTTCAGAAGCCAAGAGTATCAAAAAAATTGTGGTAATTCAAGTGAAGTTGGAAGACAGAATGGCAGAGTGGGAAGAGCACAGGTTTTGAAATAAATGGGCTTTGAAAATTCTTGTATTTCAATTTCCCCCTTCTCATAGCACTTAGGGTAAAAAATATCTCAAGTGTTTGTAAATATTATGTAAGATCAGAATATGAAATAGGTGGACATAAAAGCCCCTCAGTAAAGGCAGCCCTTTTCCTAAGCACCAGGTGCATTGATCTATTATGATCTCAAATTTTACTTTATAGTGCTCATCTCCTTCTATAAATTGATGCTAAAAAGTGAACTAATCTATGTTGCTGTTTCCATATGCGATTATGAAGTGACGATGAACAGCAAACGAAGAATCAAAAAGAAAAATGGAAGGAAATTTACACTTACCTTGTGGAATTAGCTGGTCAGGGAGTGTTGGGCTGGCCTGAGCATTCATGAGTGGTGAAAGTGTGAATGCCAGGCACTAACTAGGATCGACTTGAACGGAAAGCTGGGCGTTTGAATGTCACTCTGTTTATTTTTCTGACTCTGAAATCATCCCCCCAATTTCACTTCAACAGAAGGCAAATATACCTCCCTTCCAGTTTTCTGGTCCCTTTCATTTTCCTTGGACTTGTGTCCATTCGTGCAAAGTTCAGCCCACGAAATAATTTTGGCAGTCACGCTTCTGCAGGGACCCCTGCAAGCACAGAGCTTCTTCCCCTGTTTTTCCCCTGCCAATCACAAAAGAACAGGGTGACATATATTCAAAATGCACAGGCAAAAATAATAACAACAATAATAACAGCCAATTACTGGATGGACAGAGAGGTCTCATGCTGTCTGTGTCATTTCTATCCAAGGTTCTGAAAAGGCTGCTATATTGTCACCGTTGTGGTGTCTCACCCGCCCTCTCCGTCCTCCAGAGCACAGGATGACACCTAAAGACAGACAAATACAGGCTACACAAAAGACACTCAGTTCTCCTCAAAACGGTTCACATTTTTTTATCTTTCTCCATTTGGTGATTTTTAGTGATAGAACACCTTTTCCCTGTGAATGACATACTGGCAAAGAGTTGAGAGGTCTGGTAAAATATGGCAGGATCAAAGCCTCACCATCCTCGTTTTGATCATTTCAGCCATATCTATGATCATGTGGTTTTTTTAAATTTTTATTTATTTATTTTTTTTGGTTTTTCTCCGGTACCGGGAACCGAACTCACAACCTTGCGCTCGCCAGGCAGGCGCTTTTTGCTGCTGAGCTAAATCCCCAGCCCCAAAGCAATCTCTATTTATTTATTTTTTTTGGTTCTTTTCCTGTACCAGGAATCGAACTCACGAACTTGTGCTTGTCAGGCAGGCGCTGTGCCACTGAGCTAAATCCCCAGCCCCAAGTTTTTTATGTTTTTTTTTGTTTTGTTTTTCTCCGGTACCGGGAACCGAACTCACGACCTTGCGCTTGCCAGGCAGGCGCTTTTGCCGCTGAGCTAAATCCCCAGCCCCTGATCACGTGTTTTTAAACATTGAGTTTTGGATTTTTATTTCCTTTAAAAATCTTTCAAAGATAGCGTGTGTGAGGTGGGAAAGAATGTCGCGTAAAACTTGGTGAAAGGGAATCATTACATGAAGTTGGAACAGGCTAAATATGATGCTATTCTGGTTAAACCACGAGAAAGCAAATAATATCATTTTGGTGAAACACGCACACACACACCCACACACCCACCCACACACACACAAATTCTGCACACGCCTACAGACTATCTTTACCTGTATTTGTTCCGCCATGTCTCTTGTTCTTTCTTGATCCTGCATATTTCCAGAACTTAGAATACTTTATTTACTTATTTTTTTAAACTAGTAGGCTATTCCAAAGGCAGGAGAAAAACGCAACTGAGAGGGTGTAAATGGAAATGATCCACTTTTCGGACTTATGATGTGGTCAGGGTATCTGGACACTGTCAGGGTACTGCAACTCATATTCCAAAGTGACTTTGTTATATGAAAGGAGCTTAATTTTTTTCCCTCTTTGTAACCTTGTGAAATTTCCACATTAAAAAGCAATCACATCTTTCAAAGTCAAAATGATTGAGTTTGGCACCACAAATGTAATGGGTTGAGCTTGTTTTCACTAAAACGAAATCAGCTTTCAAAATAAATCATCTGTAACAACATTCTACTCCCCAAATCGTATAATCCTATTAACAGAGTTTCATTTTTTTTTGTTATTGTCACTGGGCTGACAAATTGGCCAAGTTTCAACATGGAGAAATGGCAAGCTTTAGAGGACCCAGGCAAGGCAAGGCGTGATATCTAACTGCAACCTTATTAGAGCTTAATGAAATCTTAGATATGTGAACCTACCTGTGCTCTGTTTCCACCTAACGTGCTGTGGGTAACATGGTTATCTAGTCCCATAGCAATTTAAGCCACCCAACAAATAGTCCATCTAGGACAACCGTAGCATAATTGGTTACCATGGTCTTCCTGGTGAATATGACCTCCATCAAAATCAAATAAACGCCGAGCGCTGAATAACGTATCCCAAGTGGGAAATCTTTGCCAGAAGTGTAATTTATATGGCAGTATCTAAAAGAGCACCTTGTAATTTCAGATTTCTCACAAAAACATATTTTTCTTTGGTGGTTATAAAAAAAGAAAAAGAAGCATAATAATCAAGTAACTTTATTTTCTTCTGCCAGAAGGAAGAAAGGACTCCTAGAAAATATTTAGGGAGTTTCCAGCCAAAATGTACTATTCAGTTTGGTCTTTGCCCCTTCTAGCCAGCCCGAGACACTATTTGCCTTTAGATTTATCAGTCAGGCAACTGACAGTCCGTGAGCATAATGTTCTTATTAAAGTAATTGCGCTAAAGCGGTTGGAAGCTGTGGTCAATTTATAATTTTTCATAAGTGACAGGTCACAAGTGTTGTTAGCCAGAACCAGGTTCATCTTGGATGAGCTGCTCCTTGGAGAGTCTTCCTTCGTACGAGTCCTTGGGAACAGCTTTGTCTACGAGCCAATATCTCCTGGCCAATATCTTTGGCATGAGCCAGTATCTCCGGGCCAATATCGCCTGACGTGTAGGCTAAGGGTTAATCAGTTCTTCTGAATCAGTACAAACTTGGCACTGGTCTGATTTTGTCCTTTGGAATGTTTTTCTCAGTCAGTCTCACATTAGACTCCTTGGTTTTCAGCTTTTCTAGTGTACACAAATAACTGTGCCTCTAGATCAGACTTGGGTTTGGATTCTGTCTCTGCTGTTTATTAACCTAATAAACTTGGCTAAGATGTTCAACCTTATTAAGACCCAGTTTCTCAATCTATTGAAAAAGTATAATCATATTACCTGGCTTAAAGGATTATTGAGAAGAACATATAATAATTGGAAGTTATATAAGTTAGTAGTTATCCTCCCCTATTAGAGTAATTATGGGACCATTGTGCATAAAATTAGTTATACGTAAATAAGTTATATTTACATAAGTTATATGTACATAAGCAATAGCAAATAGTGGGAATAAATAATTCTGTAAACTCAAGCCTCTGAAAATATTTCCCTCAAATTTTTATTATAATAAAAGTCTAATTAGATATAAATGGACGGTTCTCGATATTCACCATTTGCCTCTTTGAATTTCCTAGAAGTAGAGTGGTTTCCTTATATTACAGATTAAACAGTGTTTAACAGCTGATTTGATTTTTCAGACTAAAAGAAATGCTGCAATTTTCTGTATGAAGTTACTTTTGTGTCTGAACTAGTTTTAAATAAGCTGGCAAGGATCATAGGGCTTGAATGAATATCTGGCTTTTGTAAGATGTCTCACTGTTTAAAGTAAACCAGTGAAACTAGAGGTTACATTAAATAAAGATGGATATTTCTCTTTCAGTGAGAAATAGTTATGCTAAATGGAAATGGTTATATAGCACATGATATTTAAGTTCTTAAAAAATTAAATACTATCTTCTTATGAGAAAATATTTACACATGTTATTTTATCAGAGTATCATAACATTATGCTTAAAGGGATAATCACATTTTTTCCTGTTTCATTTATAAAAATCTTTTTTTTTTTTTGAGGTACTAGAGATTGAAAATAGAGCTTCGTGAATGTTAGATAATTGCTCTACTACGGAACTACATCCCCAGCCATTATAAAGTTGTTCTTATGTTCATTCTTTCCCAGTGATGGATTGAGAAACACTCAAGTTTGTTTACGTATTGTTGGATCTAAAACATTTTTAAAATTTAAATCCATTCTGTGCTTAGTTGGAGATGTGAGCAAACAAATGTCTGTTTTAATTTAAAAATAATTAGTTGTAACTAAAGCAAATTAGATTTTGGGAAATCAATTCTTATGACAAACTGGGCCATTTAAGGGCTCATTAATGGCATATTTCTTCACGACAGCGTTGTCTGGACATGATGTTCTTCCAAACTAGCTGCCAAATATCTGCAAATATTATATGGGCCATTTATTTATGTTTTGTTTAGTAATATTTATTGCTTATTATAAACATTATTATTAACATTTATTGGAACATATTTTATATACCATAAAATTTCTCATTTTAAGTCCACCATCCGCCTTTTCAAAGCTAGGTTTATAGAGTTACGTAACCATCACCATGATCTAGTTTTATAACAGATTAAGCAATGATGAATCCTGAGTTTTTGATTGTTTGGAAAAAGTCTCAAGAATGTGCAACCGAAATGAGAGGGTCTTCAGAGAAGTTTGTCATCCCGGGTTGCACTACTAATTTTTTATCATACAGTAATGAAAATAAGAGGATCTTCAAAGAAGCTTGTCATCCCAGGTTGCACTACTAATTTTTTATCATACAGTAGCGACATAATTTTTGCACATGGCTGTCTCTCTAAGTAGCCCTCTGAGCTCTCAAAATCTGGGAATGGGACCTCTACAAATGATCCAGTACCAATGCTATCTTAGCAACTGGTTTCTCAGGCTAACTTTTGATTTACATTTCCTCAGTGCTAACATCCTAGAAGTACTTTTGTTAAATGTAAAGTAAGCGAAAGCTTTTCTGGATGGGTGAGGAGAGCTTTTTTAAATGGCAGGTGCTTGTAAACAAGAAGGTAGTGATCTGAGAAGACAGGCACGGGGTGTTTCTGAGCCATGGGACGGTGGCAATCTGTCGGTGCATATGCCTCTCTGGAGATGCTTCTGCCCAAGGACTTTCGCTGGAGCTCCACTGTTGACTCAGTCTCTTCACAGAGAAAGGGATAGTATGCAAAAGTGATAGCTGAACGTCACTCCTCGCAGACAAGTCATAGCACTTCTGGGCAACCAGGTTGAATATGGCACAGAAGCTGGTGAAACCCTTGTGTCCCATTCTGACGACAATAGCATTCAGCTGGAGACATTGTCTGACCTTGTCCTCAAGGCTGCTAAAACAATTGCTGAGAAGTAAAAATGCAATAAATCAATTTACTTCTTTGTTTTTTGTTTTTTTTGGTTTTGGTTTTTTTCCGGTACCGGGAATCAAACTCACGACCTTGCACTTGCCAGGCAGGCGCTATGCCGCTGAGCTAAATCCCCAGCCCCAATTTACTTCTTTGATACAGTGGATTACCCCAATCTTCTCCACCAAGAGTACACTCATTGGAATGGGCGTCCTGCAGAATCAGAAGCCATTCTGGCCATTTGTATAGAGTCTCCATGAGAAGTATGTGGAGTACTTCCTGGCCTTTTGGAGTCTGATGATTTAAACCTCACACTGCTATAGTCCTGGGTAAGAAAGAGGTGGAGCCAGGCCAGGGAGTGGCCTAGCACCAATTTCTCTAAACAAAGTTGAAAAGGCTGTTAGCAAAAAACTGAGCATCTCTTGTCTTTTTTTTTTTCCAGAGGGGTCTCTAGGAAAGGGAGATGTTTTCAGTCTGGTGAAAAGAGGGACAACTGTCCATGAAACATAAAACCCTTTAGTCCTCATCAGAATATTAAGTCTTGACACCTAAGGATGAAAGACAGACCCCAACTCAGGGCTTATGAAGTTAACTCTAAACTGGAGTAAGCAAGGACTTTACCCCATTGACCTTGGACAGACAACTGGGCTTATATCATGGTCTGGAATCTTTCCCTTCACACCCACATTTGCTGCATATTATGTGATCAGCTGACTGCTCACAATTACTTCCATGTGACGGAACTATAAACTAGCTTATATTTTTATAAATTAGTTTATATTTTCTTTTCCTGTTTATAATAATGTGACCATTTCCCTAGGGCACAGGTGTCATCCAAAGAAGGCCCTATCATCTACATGACTTTTTTTTAATTCAGAAGTTTGGTCAAATGGCTACCACTTACTTCATTACCTCTATATGGCAACTGATGTTTTCTGCTCTAAATAGGAATACATAGGGGGCTGGGGATTTAGCTCAGTGGCATAGCACCTGCCTGGCAAGCTAGAGGTCATGAGTTCGATTCCTGGTACCAGAAAAAAAAAAAAAAAAGTAAATAGGAATGTATAAAAGAAAAACAGAAAGGGACGTTGGTTTTTTTTTTTTTTTTTGGTTTTTCTCCGGTACCGGAAACCGAACTCACAACCTTGCTCTTGCCAGGCAGGCGCTTTGCCGCTGAGCTAAATCCCCAGCCCTGGGACATTGGTTTTTTTAACACTCTAGTAAGGTAATCAGGTCAAAAGTCGAAGGCAGATAGATTTGGTGACACACAGCTGTAATCCCAACTACTGGGGAGGCTAAGGTAGGAGGATCTGAAGTTTAAGGCCATCCTGGAAAAGTTAGTGAGATTCTGTCTCAAAATGAAAAATAAAAAGATTGAGGATGTAGTTCTGTGCTAGAGTGCTCCTGGGTTTGATCACCAGTAACACACCACACACACACACACACACACACACACACACACACACA
>NW_004955432.1:13334177-13346494 GCF_000276665.1 Chinchilla lanigera | reverse complement strand
CTCTCTCTCTCTCTTTCTCTGATTCAACTCAGGGTGACCATGTATTCTATCACCACTCTACAGTTCCCCCCACACCAAATAGCAGCCTCTTAATTTGATCATCTAAAATTCTCCAATCATAACAAGGTTGCTAATTTGATTAAAATAGAACAATGGATAGTTGTGGTGATTTGATAAATCTTAGAACATTAGTTTATATTTACAGCCCTTATGCTGAAACAGAACATTTCACCTTAATTCCTAGCTCCTATTACTCTATGACACAAAGATGGAGCTTGAGGTATGCTTGCATGTATTCTGTACATTGCTGGGTTGTTGTGGTCACATATTTATGTGGTTGTGGCTGTATACTTTATTAAACTGTGGTTCTGTAAGAAAAAGGACTGAATCTTAGACTTTTTAAGTTTCTAACTTCTTTCCAGGTTTTGAGTACTTTATAAATGAGTAAATTATAGCAGTGTTAAGCTACTACATACATGAAGGGATGTATACTGAATGACATGATGCTAAAGTTAACCAAAATTCTAAGGTTGGGGATTACTAGTTAGATCATTAGGTTATTGTTAGATCATAGTTGAAAAATAATTTACCTTCCAGTTTCGACTAACTTAAACCTTTAGATAGATAGCTATGATGTACTATCTTGTTATTGAAAGTAGGTAAAACAGAATACAAGGTCACCCTTAATAAATATTAATGTAAAAGCAAAAGAAAATGCTAAAGAATCTACTGCTGCTTTTCAAAACTAGGACAGAAATCTAAAGATCCCATCAGTCGTAACACCTTCTAGTGCATCTTTCAACTACATCAAGTCCATTTCAGACTCATCTACAGAGTTTGCTCAGTAAGTGCAATAAAAACCCCATTGTACTTATTCTGTGTTTAATTTATTCTACCTTTTACCCGAAGGAGGTCAGGGTCTAATGTCAGATGGCATCTTATTAATCGCCATTACATCTCAATAAAGTGGCAAATATTGTGATGTTCACTGTGGATTTTAGGAGTTGAAGACAAAGATGAGTTACGTTACTTGTATAGGTCAATCAAGTCAGGTATTTCTTCATTTAATACTTCATAACCATTCTTTGTATTTGCCCAACACATATCAGAATAGAAAAGCGTAGAAAAAGAACACAAAATGGAAAGGTATTAAAGTTTATGTTCTCTCTTTCTTCAGCAATAGTCGTGGAACTGTAGTTCCCCTAGGGCAATGCTGACTGTTATAACATGCAAATAACGAAATGTATATGGGCTCACACACAACAGAAGTTTATTTCCTGCCTGTAAAGTGTCCCGAGTCACCTCAAGTACGTGGGGAGGGAGTGAGGAGGAGAGGTTGTTCCCACTCATTCAGGGACACAGGCTATAGAAGCTCTACCGTTTGCAGTGCTGAATTTCCAGAGTCCCTGCGATTGTTTGATCGATGGCTGGAGGACAGTGTAGTGAAGAAAGTTTGGGCAGTTTTAAAAGCTGTCCTGAAAGTGGAACTCACTGTTCTGAAAGTGTCCTGGCTATCCTACTAGCTAGACCTACCTCAGGCATAGGACACTGCCAAGGTGCAGAGGCTTGGGAATAGCTGAGCAGCCTATTTGTCCACAATTCTGTACCAAGGGAAGGGAAGCACACATCTCTGGGAACAGACAACTGTCATGCCGCACAACCTACGCAGGCTTTCCTGACCTTGTGCTTGCAGACTTTCACCAGTCCTGTCCTCTCCTGCTGGGGTCGCCAGGGTGAGATCTGATGTCAGAGAACCTGGACTCCAGTGAACAATGACAGTGCGTTGAGTGTCATGGCTTGCACGTGTTTGTTACTGGACCTGTTTTGCTTAAATCTGGGTTTTCTCAGTTTTAACTAGTCCTAATTTGATGCCTAAGTTGACGGAAATGGGATTCAAGCTCACTCTGGTGAATGGGTTCCTAAGGAATCACTATCAACTCTTATATTTCTGTCTATGTTGTGTTGGCAGACCTAGTTGGTGTTTGTTTTTGTGTCATTTACATTGTTATAAACAGCTGTCTCTTATGTAAAGTATAACATCTATTTTTTTTTGCTGTTTATTGTTAAAAATTCTCTTGGGAGCTGGAAAACGACAGTTCTTTATTTTGAAAATGATTTTCCCTCTACTTGCGGTTCTGTTTTATCCCTCGCTCCTGCTATATCTTCTGAGGCATCATGATGGTATTTTGAGTGTGTAGGGTCTGCTTTGATTATACCCAAGAGCCAGGAAAAAGTTTTGATAAGATGCTGAAAGCTAGATAAATACACTGTGGGAGAAAAATTCACCTCTGTTTCAGATGCCAGTAGCAATGGTTAACATATACCGAACATCTAGCCATTGTCAATTGTGATGGTTGATTTTATGTATTGATTTGACTGGGCCATAAAGTACTCAGATTAAACTTGTTTTGGGGCTGTGTCTGTGAAGCCATTTCTGGATGATATTAGCACTTGGATCTGTGGACTCAGTAAAGAGGATTGACTTCCTCATGTAGGTGGGTGTCATCCAGGGTGCCGCGGGCCTCAATAGAATGAAATGTGAGGATGGAAGACCTCCTTCTGCTTTATAGCTTGAATGGGGACATCTCGGGTGCTGGAACTGACACCATTGCCTCCTCTGATGTTCAAGCCTGCAGACCTGACTGCATTGTACCGCCTGAGTCTCTCCTGAGTATCCAGCTTGCAGATAGAAGATGATGGGATGTCCTAGCCTCCATAATCACAAGAGCCAATTCCTTATAAGTATTTCTTTTCCTTTTCTCTTTCCATATGCGTGTATATCACATTGGCTCTGCTTCCCTAGTGACCCCTGAATAATGCGCCAGAAAAATGCTGAACTTTTTATAGACATCATTTCATTTAATTTTTATTATCACTTTTGGAAGTCAATATATTATTCCCACTTCATTCATGATAAAACTGAGGCAGAGAGAGGTAATTGTCTAGGCTATACCAGTGTTAGCATGAGTACTATGAGTGCAGTCAATAGTCAGTGACTCCAGGTCTGTGATTGTCATTCTGTAAGTGTCTTCTCAACGTTTCTATCTTCCACGGGTCCTTCTTACATAAAATCTCTGTATCCCGTGAAGTCTCTTGGCAAATAGATGGTACACTAAATAAAGGTAGACATTTCAAGGTAGCTTTTCCTTGACCGCTTTGTTCCTCCCATAGAATTTTATGTGCCAAGGAAAAAGCAGACTTCTTAGAATCAAGAGCACATTTCCCACCAGATGAACCGATATCTGCAGCTTCAACTGTAGTACTGGACAGCCTCGCTTAATAAAAAGGATTTAAATCCACCTACAACTTTATACTTAAGAACAGATTACCCAATCCTTTATTTATTTATCTATTTTTTTCCGGTACCGGGAATCGAATTCACAACCTCGTGCTTGCCAGGCAGGTGCTGTGCCACTTAGCTAAACCCCCGGCCCCTACCCAATCCTTTAAAGGCAGAATAGTATGAGGAAAAATGATAATGGAACCCTTCCCTGGTATGTATTGATTAAATATGAGTGTTTTGATCTCACTACCTCGGTTAATTTTGATTGGGATAGTTAAGTCAAGTTGATTTAGTACTACTAACCAAAAGTTGGGAATCTGACTGGGAAGAATCAGAATACTAGCCATAATAAAAATGTTCAGCCTGGGCATATTATATGGATAGTTTTAGGTTATTTTCATTTGCTTATTCTAATATCCATCTAGAGTCAGAAAAATCTGACACCGTGCATGAAAAATATATAAAGCATTTGGTGAGCACCACACAACAATAAGTGTTTGTATTAGTCTACTGAGGCTGCCATGCAGACCAGCACAGATTGTGTGCCTTAAATAACGTAAATCAATTTTCCCACAGTTCTGAAGTTCAGTAGTCCGAGACCAAAGTACTATCAGGCTCAGCTTTGGGTAAGGGCTTGTAGATGGCTTTCTTTTCCTGGCTTGTAGATGGCTTTCTTTTTGCTGTGTTTTCATGTATTTTTCTCTAGGTATGTGTGTTTGCGAAGGTGTTTGGGTAGGTGGGTGGAGAGAACTTGCTTGTGTCTCTTCCTTTCCTTCCTTTCTTTTTTTGTCTTTTTGAGACAGGGTCTCGCTATGCACTTCAGGCTGGCCTTGAGCTCACGCTGTAGCCCAGGCTGGTCTCGAACTCGCAACACTCCTCCTGCTTCAGCCTTCTGAGTGCTGGGATTACAGGTGTGCACCACCATGCCCAACTCTTTCTTTTCTTATAAGGACACCATTCTATATTGGTTTAAGGCCTTAACCTTATGACTTTATTTTACTTTTATTACCTTCTCATAGGTCCTATCTCCAAAAACAGTTACATTGGGTTCTGGGGCCCCAACATAAGAATTTTGGGAAGACACAGTTCTGTTCATAACAGTGCTGAAACACTGATTTTTCATTATGTTTTTCTTATATATCTACTCAGTACACAGAATTATGTTATGTAGGTATGAGACTTTACAAATACTTTCAAAGTTAAATGCAACTTAGATGCTTTGAAGGAATCTCCAGAACAAATAGAACTTAGGTATTGAATGTAGTTTCTGGTAAACTGCAAGGTATTGAATATAGTTTTTGAGATATTAATTTGGTCTCTAACGACATGTAGTGGTGGTGGTACATGTTAGAATGGTTGGAAGAGACTTGCTATCCAGACAGTACTCCACAAATAGAAGTAGTGTAAGTCTTGAAAATATTAGCTTACTAGACTGGAAATTTTGAATCATCTTGCCTGATTAAGCTTTTACAAAAAAACTAATGTTTCTCTCACTATTCTCCCTGTAATTAACACCCATCCAGGACCGTGAGTGCCCAATTTGGTTGAATTGGAAATCTAGAGTCAATGCTTAGCTAAATGCATTTTTTTTTTTCATTTTATACACTACCATCTACTCTCTGTCTCATCCCATTCCAAGCATCTGACAGGTGGTAGGAGTCCCTAGCTTGAAGAATCAAGCATCTGTTCTGAAGTTCAATGCCTGAATTATTCATTTTATTCTGGCATTTGGGGGTCATTTTGCTGACCACCAGAGATTGACAACACAGAGCAAATATTAGCAAGATGAGAGGGTCTGGCTTCTTAGTCAGGGAAATTTTGAAAGTAAGTCTCAATCTTAAAAGAGCTCTTTCCAAGCCTTAGAAATGACAGGCTGCCTAGGGGCCGGGGGTGGGAAGGATCTGTACTGCTGGACAGAGCCACCTGCATTTCCCGGTGGAATAATTTCAGAAGTTTTTAAAAAATCTTTCTTCTTTTGGCAGGACATTAGTCATCATAAAAAGATCTGGTATTTACCAGATCCTTTTAAACAAATAATCTGGAAGCAACAGGAGGAAATCTGCAATAACTTACAATCAGCTCTTAATTTAGAGCTGTTTAGATTTTTCACAGTATGCCTGAATTGAGTGATGTTTATACAAAGTTCAAGACTTCCACAAGCAAATCTGCAGTCCTGAGGGTGACAGATTGTTGCTGACTTTCAAAAACTAAGGCCTAGGGTTTCATACCCTGTTTGACATGCAGCATCTGAGCAGTAGGCCTACAGCCCTAAGGCAGGTTTATGGGGAAAGGACCATCCTAGGAAAAGAACTGCTAATGTTTCTACTGCAACAGTTCCAATTGGAGTGAATCCCGATCTCTACTGGGAGTCTGGAGGGGAATGAGGAGTAAAAATTCTGATTCCTAATCCTGGTGGCATATCAGTGAAATAAGGTGACATGACCTGACTCAGTGTAAATGTAGAACATACTCCAAACGATTTGTCAAGGCAGAAAAGGCAACGATCACTGTAAACTGAGGAGCAAGTGGAGCTGCACCTAGGCCTTTGCATTCGTTCCGAAATATGTGGCAAGTACCTCTTAGATACTTGTTACTGAGCCAGTGGAGGAGTGGCAGAGAATATGCAGTCCTTAATGTAAAAGAGCTTTAATTCAAATGGGGCGAAGAGACATTGACCAAACTTAGAAGAACTACAGTTTAGAAAAAGGGCAATGAGGGAAATAAAAATGTACAGAATAAAAAAGAGGAAAGTGATAACTTTAGGCCAGCAAGGGTCCCTATTAGCAAGTGGTGTCTTACATCCTATGGATGAAAAGAAATATTCATCCATAAGGACATCTACTGGTGAGGGACCAATCATAAGGACAGCAAAGACAGTGAGGCTGCCAGTGACTCAGCCTGACTGATAGTCGTGGGACATCACCCAGATTTTTGGATCCTGGGGCTGAGAAAGGGGGTGGGGTGACAGTGGGTTGGAGGCAGTAAGTTTAAGGTACTCATGCACCTTCCCTGCAGAGGTAGGCTAAATAACATGGTGGGAATGTCCTAGAGTACACAGAGAGTCCAACAGAAAGCTCCCAGAGGCCCTCATTCGAGCGTGCACACAGTGCTTGAGATTTGGGAAGCCAGATCTCTATTTTGTCCCTTCTGAAGCGCTTTCATCTTTCCCATCTCCAGAGAGGAAGCAGTCTGCTGTTGCAGTGTTTTCTTAGCATTACCGTGTAAAATGCACCCTCTTAACGACAATATCTGAGTGCGCACAGGCTTGCTTGCTCCAGCCCAGCTTCCTTCCCTTGCGTCCTGCTCTTTGTTCACCTGTCAGTTGAGATCTGCAGCATTGCTCTCTGATAGCTCCCAGGGCTGCGCTCTGGACCAGTCAGGGCAGACCTTTCCCAGGAAGAGCATCACCGGAAGTCTCTTCTCTTGCTGCTCCGGGAAGGTAATGTGATTTTGTTTTAGAGTTTCTGGCCCTCATCCTTTTGGAAACCACCGGGAAAGGCTTTCGTCATCCTCCTCGGGACTGGCCCACCCAACTCAACATTGCAGCAGCAGAAATTCTGCTCCCAAAGGGAGGGTGGGGTATTATTTCAGATAGATCATTAACCAGAAGACTGAAATTTCCCTGACTGTACTGTTTTGGGCAGAATGTCACTTTGGTCTGTATTTATTTATAAACAACCATAAGCTCTGAAGTCAAAGAAAGTTGCACCATTAGACTGCAAGGGCAGACCAATATACCCTCCATAACTTATCCTGGAAAGAAATTCGGCTGCATTCTCTGACACAGGTCACAATTTCTAGTTTAGAATAAATTGCATTTGGACTGCCTCTCTACAAGACATTATGTGTCTCACAAAACACCCTCTGCTGTTTTGCCTTTTCCTGAACAAGGAGGAGCAAAAATAAAATAAAATGAAAGGAAAGGCATGATGACAAACATTCATAAAAAGTGACTCCTTCATGATACAATCTTTAGAAAGCAAGGCCTAAAGGCAAGAAGTGAATCGCATGATTTCTCTAATTCACATAACAGAGGTCATGCTAATGTTACTAAGACACAAGTACAGACATCCTCATTAATACTCAAAATAATAAATATAAGCACAAAATTCCATTGGTGGAAAATCTTAAAATATAGCTAAATTACATACAATCAATATTTTCAGGAAGACAATATGTTTTGTCTCTATCCTTGGAAATATAAAATACTTTTTGATGAAAATTAAATTTATCATATTATGATTCTGTTCTTGGGCTCTCTGCAAATGTACACTTCCGGTGCCTGTTCAAATTTTTAAATTCTGAGATTGAAACTCACAATATTACTCTGAACTATGTCCTTCCTTTGAGGAAATTCACATGTTAGAGAGTGACAATTGGGAAGAACATTCTCAATGACTTTTCAGTGAGATTCAATAAAGTTTTTATGACTCACCTCTTCATTCACCTGGGTTAGGAGCAGAACCGGAATGCTCAGCCCAGGGCATCAGACACCGGTCAAAGAGGAGAGAAGAAGTAAGTCAGTGCAGCCTGCTCCAGGAGGTGGATTGGGAAGGTGACCCGGGCTGTGACCACACTGCTCTACTCAGCTCAGTATTGTCAATTATGGCCTCCTGCTGGGCGCCTCAACTGTATTTAATAGTGTATCCATGTTTTGTTCATCATCGGGAGATTGCCGGATTACCTGGGATTACAAAAAGCAGAAGGTCATCAGAGCAGCTGACATCAGGTCCAATTTAGGCTTTAAAACTATAACAACTCTTTGGCTTTTAAACAAGCCTATCAGCAAGTTTTTCAAGGCTAAAGCCATTTTTTCAAGGGCTTCTCAGAACTGGGAGCAATGAACTTGTAAGTTCCTAAGAATCCACAGTGGGTAGGTGCAAAAGCTTCAGTCTCCTTCCTGTAAAATCAGTGTAATAATATCTACTTCTTAGGCTTTTGGAAGGATTAAGTCAGAAATACTAAGTAAATCTCATCATACTGTCTAGAATATAGTGATCCCTCAACAAAAAATAAGTGATTAATATGTACCAGGATTATCTGATGTACTTTTTAAAAAATTATACATGCTTCCCAACCAATTGAACTTTGCCCCATTTAATTTGTTTGACTCTGCCATAAACATAGATATTTTCATCCATCTGTCCATTTAACAAGTACAAGAGCCCCTACTATGTTTATTTTATACCAGGGTTGGATCCAGGTACTGGAGTCACAGCAGCAAAGAAGTCAAGGAAAGTCCTCATTCCCACACAGATATGCACTTGTGGGAGAGAAAAACTAAATAATCAAAATATATAGGAAATATCAGGTAATAATAAATGATCAAAGGGGAAAATTAAGAGGATAGAAATGGACTGACAGAGATAAGTACTGTTTCTGACTGAGTGGTTAGAGAAGGGCTCTACAGAAGTGATATTCAAGTGAAGACTGTAAGGGAGTGAGGCAATTGTTCATCTGAAAAAACAGTGTCCAAGATCAATGGTAGAGTAACAGTGAAGGTCGCAAAGTGGGAAGGAGCTTTAAGTTTTCAGGGGAGGAAACAGTCCCAAAGTTTTTGTTCACTCCCAACTTGGGAGTGAAGAGTGGGAAGGTGTAAGGGTTTCCTTGCTTTGACTCTTACAACTCTCCAAGAGTGCTTTTTAAAAAACTTAAATCAGATCTGTTTTTTTTTTTTTTTTTTAACCAGATCACAATCCAATAGTAGTTTCCCATTTCACTTAAGAACAAGTCCAGAATTGTCATGTGGCTTTCCAGGCTCACCCAAGGTCATGTGGCCCTAGCTAGCTTTTCCACCCGCACACTCAGGTAGCTGACCCCTCTCTAGAAGAGAAATGAACACAGTAAGATAGCAACTGGGGGCTGCTGTTGCTCATGAGAGAATCGCAGGCTTCAGAGGTAGTGTTGAGGTCGGGGGAGGTGGTTAGATTCAGGGTATATTTAAGGGAAATTCTGACAGGTTGTGCTGGCAGATTGAGCATAGTCTCTGACTTTTTAGCGATCTCCTTGACCTCTCCACTGTGACAAAGGTTCTAGGTGACTGTTCTTCGTTTGACCCTATTGTTTTCATAGAGGCATTATTCTTCTGTACCATGCTATAGGTGACAGATGTTAATAATTTTTTAAACCATCAAAATTTTCCCACGAAATTCCATCTCATCATGGCCAAAGAATTGAAGCTAGTTCCCTGGAATTACAGTGAAACTTAGCTCTATGGGGTAAGCAGTCCACCAGTGAATTATTCGACATTTCAAAGAGAAATAGGAAGGAAAAAGATGAAAGCCAAATTACCAGCAACGCCTGCACAATCACTGTTCAGATGCAACTTTCACTGAAGCAGATATTCAGATTCCTGGCTACAAAGGTTTTGGATTACCTATGAGTCTATTATTTCTGCTACAGAACTCATTCCAGAAGGTTGACACTATCAAATGATGCGCAAGTATTTTGCAAAGAACAGTTGTCCTAGACCTACAAGACCCCATGGACTCAGGCTCACATTGTCTCTCTCTGATTTTTCTCTCTCGCACTTTCTCACTCTGCTCTACCCGCACTGACATCACTGCCATTCCTAGACCATGCCTCCTCCAGTATTTTGCACTGATTTAAGTGTTTTGCTTTTTCTCTGATATGCAAGAAGTTTACCTCATTCATTCTGTTTAAATCTTCCTCAGATTTTTCCCTGTCAGTCAGCCTTATCCAGATCACCATACTTCAGTTTACATACAGCTACCCAAAGCCACCTGCACCCCACTTCCCTGCTGCTCCTGTACCCCTGTTAGCCATCTCACCGTGTAATGTTCTTGTATGTTTTGTTTGCTTTATTGTTTATCTCACCAGGATGAAGTTGTACAAGGACAAAGATTTTTAATGTATTCTGTTCTCAGACATATATTGCCTGGCACATATTTGGCACTCAATAAATATTTGGCGAATGAATGACTGGTTTTTGTTATAACATGGTGAGATGAAGAATGGAATGAAAAAAACCTCAAGACGAATAGTTAATGTGTATGCCTACCACAAATTCAGATATAGTCCCCCGGGTTGTGTTCCTAAGAGGGAGAAAACCACATGAGAAGGGAAAATGGCTGGACAGAGCTGCTCAGCTAACCCTCAGCCTGTTGGGCGTCAGTTGCTGGATGCTAAGGATCACCCCAAGGCTGGTTACAGTACTTTAAATAAGTAAGCAACTCTTCCTGGGGAGAAGGTTCTAAATCAATGCTTCAAAGAAAGCTGGCACCCTCACTGTCTCTGACTCCTCCCTTTTTTGTAGTAGAGCCAGAGTCTTAGGACATGAGGCTGGAAAAATAGAGGGATTAATAAAAAGCTAAGTCACAAGGCAGCTCTGTTCTGTAGCCTAATAGCAGGGTGTGATGCTGTTAGGGGAGGGTGTTTCCCTACGCACCCACAACAGTTGGGAACTGCCGGCATGTAGAGGAAAAAGTGGCCTCATGGAAAACAGCAGAGCAGTTGTTCCAAGAATACTTTCTGGTAGCTAGATCTTAAGAAGGACTGCAGGTGATTCATGCCGTTACATAAGCATTCTTCCCTGGGGCCACGGTGCTAGGTCAGGAGGTCACTGCTAAAAGTGGAGGGTTTAGAAGGAACCATTCACCAGCCATGTTACTAGGGTGAGGAAAGTCTAAGAACAGATATATTATTTCTATTGCCGCAGCTTCGCTGTACCCAGACCGATGTACTCCGAGAAAATTTCTGTCAGTCACGTTTATTGCTGGAGGTCACTGTCAGCTTGGGGAGAAAAATAAGGGTTCTAAGAAGCTTCTCTATTAATACACAGTATTGGAAGAAAGCAGTCCATTCCCGGAGGGTATGGCTAGGATTTCTGATCACTTTGCAAAAACGATCCAAAATCCTCATGCATTTAGGAATTCAGGGAAGGATGCAGAGGTGGAATCCATGATCACGATAAGCTTTTTGGATTTCTTGGCCAGTTTCATGTGTCCTGGGTCCAAGGTGCTGTGGTAGAGACCTTCCTACCCAAATGTGGAAGTCACATTTGCAAAGCAGGCTGGTGGTACCAAAAGAAAGAGGGAAGAACTAAAATCTATTCTCTGATATTTCTCATCTTTTCTTTTGCCAGATTGCCTGCAAATAATAGGGAAAGCAACCTTCTTTACAGGACTTTGGCACTTTTGTTCCCTTTGGGGAAAATAAAAAAGGAAGTAATGAGGCAACACCCGCTGTATTTTTTTATTTCTCAAAGTAATACAACTGAAGTAAAATGGCACTTCTCCTGTACTTCCTTAAAGAAGGACTCCAAAAATGAAATAAACTGAGAAACAGAAAAATGTAGGAAATTTAACTTTTTCTGGAGTGTTCATGCAGCAACTTATATTGACTTTTGGGCCACAGATAGGGGTAACCCCAACTTGGGTTAGTTATTTTTTTTAAAATGCTGTGTATTTTATGCTACAATAATTTAAAAAGAAGAACCATGGACCACGTCTAGCAGATACTGACACATCTCTTGCTAGTTCCTATTTTCTCCAGGACCTTCACACCTCACTAGCATCAACTCAGTGTGAAGAACATCTCAGAAATCAAACAGAAAACACTAGAAACTACTGAGTTTCCTTGAGAGTATCATTGGCCCCAAAGCCACACAACTTGTTGACTACTGTCAGGAAAAGGCGATGGGTTACACCAGTAGATCCTCCTCTGAAGTCATAGCAGATACATTCTTTTAACTAGGAAGGACTGGCCATTTGATGGATGTAGGTTTGATGAGATCCCATATTTTCCCACTGGTTGACAGACTACTACTGTCCTAGGGAACCCTAAATTGCATTTGACAAGCCAAAGTATAAGTACACATAAAATAAAAATATTCACCTCCTTTTTTCCCCTCCCCTGGCAGCAGTAGCATGTCAGGCTTACTGCTGAAGGGCCCTAGGGCAGGACTCGCAGACTGAATATTTCTTTTTTTTTTTTTTTTTTTTTTTTTTTTCTCCGGTACTAGGAACCGAACTCACGACCTTCATCTTGGACATTGTCTCCTGGATTCCAGCGC
>NW_004955432.1:13313851-13334077 GCF_000276665.1 Chinchilla lanigera | reverse complement strand
CTGAGCTAAATCCCCAGCCCCTGAGCTAAATCCCCAGCCCCTGAATATTTCTTTTTGCTCTTTGGATCTAGGTTTGATCTATGGGCAGTAGCTTAAGATCCTGGAAAAATTGATAGGTAACTTTAGGGACTTCTTGTGAAAATTATCAGTAGATTGCACCCAGATCTGTTGGGAGGGTGAGGGCAGAGATATATGACTCATAACAAGTTCCCCAAGGAACTCTTGGGGAATCCAAGGCTCAAGATCTTGAGAGGGTCCATGGAGGCTCAGGTTGGTTGCAGGGACCTCAGTGAGATACTACAGATTCTTCTGTGAGATGGGCTGTGTGTGTGTATGTAGAGGCGTGGAGGAAGAGGGGTGAAAAGTTAGCAGTTATGTCTTATAATGTATAGAAGAATAATAAAAGTTCACAGTTCACAGTATTTCCTGAAGAACAATTACCATTTCAGAATCCGTTGATTCTGGACTTGACCTGAGACAGAAGGAATGGAAGCGAAACTGTCCCTCACCATATGCCTACTGTACAATGTGCTAGGTGTATGTGTTCATTCACTCTCAATCATGTTATGGTTTGTATCCAGATCTCCTCCTAAAGCCTCATGCACTCATAGATGGGTGTTCTGGGAGGAGATTAAATCTTAGGGGCATGGTACTCATTGGTGGATTAGTCCACTGATGATGAGTTTATAGTTAAAGGTAACTTAAAAGTTGAAGCCTGGTTAGAGGAGGTGGATCACCATGGAGACACAGCCTGGAAGTGTTTATCTCCCGCCCAACTCTAGTGATCTGTTTCCCCACTAGCATGACATGAGCTTTCTCCTTTGCCATGCCCCTCAGCCATGCTACCCTGCCTCAGAACCCGCTGACTATAGACTAAAACCTTTACACAATGTGAGCCAGACTAACCCTTTCCTCCTCCAACTTTTGCACTGTGGAGTATTTTGTTCCAGCAACGAGAAAGTAGCTAAGATAAATCACGAAGCACATCTCACATGTTAAGCATTGTACTAGGTATGTGGGTTACAAAGACAAAACAGATAGTCTTTATTTTAGGGAGCCCACAGGTAATTACCATGTGGACAAACACGTGCTAGATGAAGGATGCTTTGGGAAACTGTAGTGGGGGTTCTTAACTCAGACTGGGCATGATGAAGGGGTGAGTCTAGAAGGTTTCTAAAAAAAAGTTGACATTTAAACTAAATTTTAAATAATTATGATTGTAATATTTACTAAGGCATACAGTCCAGTGTGGTTCAGGCAGGTGGAACTAGAGAAGGGAAATAAAATGTTCTAAGTAGGAAGAAATGGAACCAAAGATGAGACTGGAGAGGTAGGCCTGCTGGAGCCAGGAAATGAGTTGCCTGGCTTCCCCGCCAGATATAGCAGGGGAAACAAGAAGGAGTGAGAGCAGAAAAGGTGGGATCATATTCATGGCTTGGAAAGCACAATAGGTAGCTGTACAGAGAACGCACCAGCTAGGGAGGAAGGGAAACTGGACACACTAGCTTGAGATGGAGCAATGAACAGGAGAGTAGAGAGGAAGGGGCTGGTAACATAAACTTCCATTGTTTGGGGACAGAAAAGTCAAGGATGGTGCCAAGTTTATTTTTTAACAACTGGACGAGTCATGGTTCTATTTCCAGTTCACCATTTGCTTTAACATTGCTCTGTTTCCTTTTTTGCCTTCATAATAACCTTCAGTCATTTTTAACAGATAAAACAGGAAATCTCCGAGATGAAATAGAAAGGTAAGAACAACCAAGCTCTCCTGCTTGTATTTTGGAAGCTGGAACTCAAAGTCAAGTCAGACTCAGTTCTGAGGTTGTTTCCAGCTAAATCCTCAGGCAAATGCAGCACTTAATAAAGCTAAAGAAGAATAGACTCTGAGTAGACCTTATGTACAATAGAAACAACATGAGCTATGACCTGAAAAGTGGAATCTCAGCCCTTGAAATTTATTCTTGACTTCAGTCAGCATGAGCTATGACCCCCTTTTGGCCAAGGGAGTCAGTGGTTTCTTTCCCGTGCTGTGTAACCTCTTTATCACACTGATGGAAAATTCGATTGAACAAAGATTTTAAGGGGGATATTGTCTGTTAAAATATTCCTTTTTTATTTTAAAGAGAAAGGAATGAAAACAAAATAATAAAAGCCAAGACATAAACAAAACAGCACAAAAACATAAAAACAATGCAGAGTTTCAAACAAGGTGATAGGAAATTAACAATGGTTGTTGTATTACATATTGTTATCTTCAAACTGGTTACTGAGATAACCAATAGGCATGAAAAATTGATCAAACAATTAAACATGAACTGTTCCTTTCAATATACCAATAGAAATTAGTAGTACAATTATCTTAGCTATCTTGTGTGTGTGTGTGTGTGTGTGTGTACACACACATATTTTTCCCTTCCTTCTTTCTTTCTTTTCTCTCAGCCCTCATCCCAGTCATTCTTTCCTCTTGAGCAGTTTCTTTTCCTTTCACAATATCTATTGTATCTTTCAGATTTTATTTGCTCTTTCAGGTTCTTACACTAGGGAGACAACACGATGTTTACACATGTGAGTCTGATTTATTTCACTTATGAGAATGGTCTCTAGTTGTACCCATTTACCTATAATAAAATATTCTTATTTTTAAAAAAAATTCTTACTTTTTTAAAAAGTAAGTTGAAAAGTTTTAAATTTTGTTTCAGAAATTTGTTTATGCTGCACCAAAAAGTAATTTGTTTAAAAACAGTGATTCTTCTGGGGAAGTTTATTGACCAACTTAAAATTTTAACGTAAAAATAGACTTTTACCCAGAGTCTTAAATAGTAGTAGCATTCCTGACACGAGATTCAAAAGGAGCAGGTTATACTGAGTATGTCACTGGACTGCGTAGGTCACCGTGACAGGTACCAGGCACATGTTTGGCTGTTTCAAGGTGTGGTCTGACCTTGAACTTCTGTTTGCCTTTGTGGCTGAAATTAAATTAGGTCTGCGTGTCTAATATCTTAGAAGTTATTTTTGCCTTTCAGATTCGGTAGAAGCAGCTTCCTTGTTAGCAGGAGGGAGTGTTGCCCATGTGTGATGTTCCTAGAATCCACTTATGATGGTTAGAATTGAATGAATATGAAACACAGCTTTGATTTAGATTTGCCCCCTGTATTTATTACCCTGAAACTTATCTCTGTTCAATTTACCTCCCTCACTATATTTCTTCACTCCAAAGCACGCGATCCCCATGACGAAGCTAAATTTGTTCGTTTGAACAGTTTGTCGGTGTGCCGCCCCGTTTCCTGGACTTCAGCTTGCTAGGACCTGCTCCAGGGCTTTGGACACTGTTCTTTCCCCATCTGTTGGATTGGCTTCACTCATTTTGAGCTATTACTGAGGCACAGCTCATAAATGTCATCATAAACTGCTCTGCAAAAAATATATCTCAAAGTCTATGGTGCCAGATTCGAAAGAGCTCAGTTGTGTGTATCTGGTCAAAGGAAAACCAAGCAGGCCTTCTAATGCTGGACAAGATGCCGAGGAGCTGCCAGTCTTTGAGGCTCCAGGGGTGGTGGGTTGTGTGTTTTCTTCACCTGTCCCTGCCGGCTGGAAAGTGAGCTAGCATTCTTTTCCACTGATCCCACTGAGCTTGCAGGTCAGTTCTTTCTCTCTTCCTCTACCAGTCGGTAGGGCCCTATCCCCCAGTTGTTAAGGGCAGGGATTTTGAGACAATAACCCCGCCCTCTCATAACAGGTCATGTACAAATGCCTAGAAGCCGCCCTGCCCCCATGGCAGCAGGCCCATTTATGCAAGAGAACAATAAGGAGATGGTTCCTTAGCTTCTGTTTCTTTGGCATTGTAGGCAAAGGAGGGGACTGAAGCCAGACACCTCGGCTCCAGCACATGCCCAAGCCTTTTTCAGAGTCTCACCCTATTGAGCAATAAGAAGGCAACTGTCTCCATATTAACATCACCAACAATGATGCTAGAACTGGATTGGCTAGTCTTTTCACTGAAACCTTGGCATAAAGGTGTGTCTCCAAACACATACATGGAGAGAACCAAAGGGAAGCAAGGCAAAAGTGAAATCACTAATTTCTTGGCAAGAAAAAAACGGACTCCATTTTAGAATGAAGACAATTACCACTATAGCTGAGCAAAGAGCTAGTTTGAGATACCAACGAATGACTTAAATGCATGGGGCTTTAGGTCTGTGAAACTGTGAGACTTGTATACAAGGAATTATCTAGGTAACTATTAATTTATCATTCAAGCCAGAGAGACTTTCTACCATCATTTCCAAATTCTAAGCTAGAACTTTGCCACGCCTACCATCGATAGCACTTGTCTGCCTGTTTGTCTTTGAGACTTCTACTTGAAATGCCCTTTAAGTCTCAGTGTTTTTATACCTGGAGAACAAATATTCCCTTTCTAAATTCCATTATAAATGTCTATCCTACTTTCCCTTTATCCCCAGGCAGGAACTGGTTGCTCATGAGGAGCTCTGTTTAAATTCAGATTAACCCTGGTATATCTCTTGCTCTTAGGGAAGTGCAACTTCCTTGAATTTTGGGACTCTTTCCTGGGTCCTTAGAGTTTTTATGGTGCTTTCCATTAGCAGATACAGTGTCATTTTGTTTGTCCTAATCATAGGGTAGAAAATGTTGAAACTGTCCATATTTTAGTTACTGTGACATTCTTAATGATGAGATCTGATTTTTAACGTACATCTGGAGTTTTGGCTTATTATTTTTCCTATTTTCATACATATCAGAGTGAATATGAGGCATCAATATTGCTTTCAAAAGTTGTACTCAAGGTTAACAATATTTTTCTTTCACATAGAACACAAGACTTTTGGCATCTGCCTTACAGGTAAAGGGGAATGTCTGAGAAAGTCAGTGTAGGTTGTAAAAGTAAGGATTGGATCAAAAAGGAAATGTGGGATCATTAGTACAACATGATGTTTCTTAAAATCAGGGGTGTGGACCCAGGCTACCTTTAGGCAGGTTTTAATTGCATAACCTGCATGTAGTTGTATTCACAAGTTAGAATTGTGACTGACTTTACCTTCAGAGGTAGATATTTCACAGGAATAGACTCTTCCATCTCTTTATCAAATCAATCATCTGTTTTCTTAAGACTACAAGTACATTTATTTCTCTGCATTCTTTTAAGTATAGTAGAAGGAATAAAACTCTGAACTTATGTAGCTTCTCTTAGTTCTTTGCATTTAAAAGTATTCTCTTAAAATTATAAAACATGAAGCCATGTAACTCATAGCAAGTTGTAAAATCCAAATCAGCAATACACACACATACACACACATACACACACCCCCGACCCAAACATCAATATCTGAAGATACCAACTGTTACCACATTTGCAGACTTCCTTTTTTTTTTTTTAAATAAAAGGTTTTGCTTTTATTTAAAATAAATGCATTTATACAGTCTGTAAACCATGGATTATCAGACAACACTGGTACCCACTCCTCCCGGCTCCTCTCGGGCTATGTGAGCTACAAATTCCCTGACTAGCACCAATGCGGATTGTAACAGCGTGACAGACAGACTCGGTCAGTCTAGATGCTGGGAGTTAAGGACACTGTGACAAATCACAACCAGATTGCTGACTTTCAGTCAACATATATTTGCTGGTATAAACTTGATTTTTGGAGTTTTTTATTGCATCTGTATGCCCAAATCCATGCATTTTTATTTATAGTAATGAAAGTAAGATGGCCTTCTCTCTGGGGTTTTTATTTGTATAGGTTACCATGATTTATTGAACCAATTCACTATGGTTAGAGAGATGCTTTGGCTGTTTGTAATGTTCTGTATTATAAACAAGACTACAAGAAGCATCATCTTAATATTTCTTCTGCACTTGTTCAATTGTTTCCTTAGGAAAATTTTTAAATGGAAAAGTTGTAGTAAAAGAAGAGAATGTACTTTTAAAGGTTTTGGAGTATTTGACCATTTTTTTCCCTGAGAAGCACTCATTGTAGCACTATCAAAAGTGCCTATTCTTCTATACCTTCACCCACGTAGTATACTATCATTCTTTAAAACTTTTTGCTAGTGTAGTATATAACACACAGCACATTGTTTTAGTGATTTTTGATTTATTAGTTGTTTTAAACATATATTTATATTTGTACATTTGTGTTTCTTCATGAACTGCCTATAGATTTTGTTTGCTCTATTTTTACAACTGGAATATGTTTTATTCATTGATTTGTGAACACTCATACATTGAAGATGTTACCACGGCACACTCAAGTGAGTACTACACACCCCTTCCCTCATCTAGCCTACCCTTTCTCATCTTTCCAGTCCCAGGAGCCTGCTCAAAGGTGCCAGAATCACATGAGACAGCATCCTGGGTATTCCTGCAGCACTTTGTCTCCCGCTGTCTGGAGCACACCGGGGACAGTGTGGCTATTTCATAACTATATGCTCAGTACCAATCCAGAAGGTCAACACAGAAAATGCAGATGGCAAGCCAGATATTTCACATACAAAACCTTATTCTGTTCTCTCAATAACTTTATAGGGTAGTGATTATCATCCTAATTTTACTGGTGGAGAAACTGATGTGTGAAACACTAGATAATTCAGACTAGCAAATCATGATTCTAATCTCCCCACGCCCCACCTTTGTGAGACAGGGTTTTGTTGTGTAGTTTATGCTAGTCTTGAACTCACCATGTAGCCCAGGCTGCTCTCAAACTTGCAGTGATCCTCCCATGTGCTGACTGTTGGGATGACCATCATGTGTGATTTGCTCTTTCTCTCTCTCATTTTGTATATGGGTGTGTGCATGTGTGGTACTGGGGATTGAACCCTAGGCTTTTGAGACTGCTGAACAAATGCTCTTCCACTGAGCTACACCCTCAGGCTGTAGCTGCAAATATGGCCCATTGCCTATTGAGTGCATTTACTCTGTTGATTGGAAGACATAAGGGCCACATCCACTGACCTAAAAAGCTTACTCTTGAGTGAAAGAAATTATACCTTAACATTCTGCCATCGTAAATAATTCTTGGAATAAAATGTAACACCTGTTTTGCTCCTGAGAGATGTTTAAAGAGACACTTCTTGGAACATTTTGCATAATAACTTTTTAAATAGATTTCCTAGTTTGGGTAGCTGTCACCTTCGTGCTTTTTAAAATAAAATTTTAAGAATATATCCACAGAGCCATGTTAATTGATTGATTCTGTACAACTCATTGACATTTACAGTTCTTTCTCAAAATCAGTTATCTTTGGATTTTGATTTTATCAAAACTTGCCCAAGCCATAAAACCTAGAATAAACAAATTGTCTAGTTACACTGCAGAGTACATGTGGACACCCTCATTAGCAGTTGAATAATTATTTAATGATTACTTTTGTAGTAGTTGAGTAAGGTGGCATTAAAGATGATGTGATGAATTACAGAAAGAATTAGCAGGTTGGAATCCTTTGGAAAAGAATCATGGCTCAGGATAGCAGGTGGAAAGTTTATGGGCTCAAGACTCAAGAGTGAAAGAAAGAGGGTTTAGAGATAAGCCCATTTCTTGGGGATGCAGAATTAACCTTTTCCAAGGAGCCAAGTGGAGAAGTAATTTAACCCACTGTATTTAGTTGTCCAAGAAAGGAAGTTGGGAAAGGTTAATGCAAGCACAAGTAAGGCAAGGGAAAGGGTTAAGAGGCCATTCTGAGATGATGATTGAAGAGTTTTTAAAAATTGTGAGATGTACCTCTCTGAAGACTGGTCTTTTGAGCATGCTGCAGATCTTCTGACCTTTGAAAGCCTTCCTTCATGCAGCAGCCGTATGCATGAGTTCACCCAATCGTCCATTGGTCCTGGCCGCTGTATCTCTGTTCCTGTGAAGGCATGTAGTTTTGATGGCATTTCTCATTCATGAGTTTTTGCTTGGTGGGGAGGCTCTGATGTCCTATTTAAGCTGTTTAGAGCTGAAGTGCCCTAATGATGTGTGCCCTGTATGGTCCATTCAAGTCACCTAGATTGGGTGGTTTTTATCATCCCTTGTTTGCCATCAAGCATCTGACAAAGGCCCCCACCTGTGCCAGGTTTTCCCCCAGCTGTCTCACAGCAGACAAGCTCTTAGATAATTCTCTATACCTGTTGACTATGATGAAGCAATGCAGGTTTGAGGAGGGGTATCAGGTTCTAGAGTAAATAGGAGAGATTGAAAGTACAGAGGATTTCAAATAAAAATTTAACCAGATATTTCAATTCATTAGATATGGGTAGTGAGAAGACTCTGTAAGAAGATCTTGAGCTTAAGAGATTGGAGAAAGCTTCTGCCTTTAATAAGAAGAGAAAGCAAGAAGAAAGATTTAGTTTAGGATCAAAGATAGTGACTTTGGGTATTAGGGGGGCATTTTTGCAAGTAAGTTGTCTTGGTTACCTTTCTCTCATTGCTGAGATGAAATACCCAATGTCCAAAATTAAGGAAGAAAAGGTTTATTTAGCTCACAGTTTGTGGAGGTTTCAGTCTATACTCAGCTGGCTCCAAGGCAGAGTGGCACATGGCAGAAGACAAAAGAGTTCATGGCTGTGAGAAAACAGCAAAAGCAACAAGAGCAAAAGTGAGGAGTAGCAGAGGACAAGGCTCTTTCTCTCCCTTATATTGTATGCAAACTACCCACCCCAGGGCGTGTGTAGCACTCACACCCATAATCCCAGCATTGGACCATGAATCAATCATAAACTCTGGCAGCCCACCCCATGACTGCACGAGGCTTTGGGGGGACATCCAGACACAAGCCATAAGTATAGCAGGGATTTATGGGTTTTATGGAATTTATGGAAGCATTAAAGAGGCAGGTGTGGTGAAAGAGTGGCGATTGCTCAAGTCCTGTGAGTGGAAGAGATTTCAACTAAAGGAAAGAAGAAGGTCCAAGAGGGAGTTTTGAGGCATGTTCACATAATGGGATGGAAAGAAGGCAGGCACCCTTGAAAAGACATCTAAGCTTGTGAGTAATGCAAGAAAAGAACCTAGCGAGGGCTTTGTGAAAAAAAGTCAAGGAAAAGACAGCACCAAAAAATAGTCAATAATGAAGAACTGCAGTTGATGACTCAGGTGGGAGGAGGACCATCCCATCTAATGATGGAGAAACTATTAATCAGCCCAGGTGTGTACTCTTCCAGAGAGGGCCTGTCTAGTGTCCCTGGGTGTCCTGCAAGAGGAATTGCTCCTATAAGGAGTAATCAGAAGACCAGAGCTCGGCATGATATTCCAGCCAGACCATCATGTATGGCCACGGAGAATGGGGTATTAGAAGGGTGAACGGTGATGGCAAAACATAGCCAGTCTGGAGACAGAAGCCCCGGTTTCTATGAGTTCAGTGGTCTTTAAATGTTAAGCAAGATGAAGAGCACAAAGTTTCCAAGTCAAAAGAGAAATAATTGTGCCTTTGTACTACAAAGTTCACTACACATACATTTATTGTTATGCTTAAATTTGTCTATTTTAATTCAGTGAATCAACACACATCTGAGAATTAGTATAGTTATACAAATTTGCATAAAGGTAAGATCCAGTCCGTTAAGAATAGGCTCAAAAGTTTAGTTGGAAATGATTGTGAATGTAAATGTTTTTGATAAGTGAAAACTATGTGCTCTTAGTCTGAGAAGAATTTCTCAGCCTGTCTTGTACTAATAGTACAGTAGAGTTAGCAACTCCATAGACTGAAGCAGCCATGCCCAGGAGCATTTGGTAAGAAGTCTCTATCACTGCCTGTAACACACATGCTGATTTCAGGCACCAACACCAGCTGCATTTGTGTTCTGATTCCTCTGAGATAGGCAGAGATTGAATGACTATACAAAAGGCATCATCTCTTCTTCTCTGGGCAAAGACAGGTCATGTTACCATTTAACCTTGCCAGATTTTATTTTTTCCCCTTCATCAGGAAAATGAGAGGGACACATGATATTATCTCTAGTTTCCTTTGAGAAGTAACATTCTATGGTTCTCTGCCTTCAAGATTCATTTTCTGTTATGGCTCATGTCTGGATGTCCCCTAGAAGCCTAGTGTGCTCATAGATAGGGCTTTTTCAGAGGTGGCTGGAACTACAATGTGATGATGGGATCAAGGGTGTGTAATTACTAAATTAGTCTGCTGATTGCTTTGGCATGGTTCTGGGGAGGAGTAAGGGTGCCTCACCCTGGGTATAAGTGCTATCTGACCTAAGGGTGGGTAGCCTGGATAAACTACAAGGTACAAAGAAGAGCTAGTCTTGTTGCTTGTTTGTTGCTTGTGACTTGCTGCTTGCTGCCTTCTGCTTTGCAGTGCCCCTCTGCCATGCCACCCTGCCTTGGAGTAAGCTGACTATAAACTAAAACCTCTACAAACTGTGAGCTAAATAACTTTAACTTTGGTATCAGATATTCTTTCTCAGCAATAAGAAAAGTAACCTCGACATCTTCCTATATCTGCTAAAATATTGAAAATTCAAGGTGAGATCCTTCTATAGCGATCACCTGGCAGTCTTTTCTAGTTCTTCCAGTGATCATGTAACCATGACTTTTCTGTATTAAATTCCTTTCTGGTGAAAATACCTACCATAGTTTCTGCTGACTGCATTAAATACAAAGACAAAGGTACTTTAATCGCATGCATAGATACCCCTGAAGGCCACTCTGGGTGTTAGAATACGTCTCTTTGATCACAAACACAAGCTCATTAGTTTACAGAGCAAATTATCTATTTTGCCACTCAGGTCTCCAGTTAAAGCCTTGAGTTTTTTGTTTGTTTGTTTGTTTTTGTTTTTGTTTTTCTCCGGTACCGGGAATCGAACTCACAACCTTGCGTTTGCCAGGCAGGCGCTGTGCCGCTGAGCTAAATCCCCAGCCCCAAGCCTTGAATTTTGAGAAAGATGCATTACCTCTTCCCCGCTCTGAACCACTTAAAACACAATATTATTTTAATTGGGGTTATTGAAAGTTCTGTAAGAGTAATTCAAATGACCCTTATATAAGAACCTAAGTGAGCGATTTCTATTAACATTTACTGGGCCTGGGGGTTTAGCTCAGCGGCAAAAGCGCCTGCCTGGCAAGCGTCAAGGTCGTGAGTTCGGTTCCCGGTACTGGAGAAAAACCAAAAAAAAAAAAAAACATTTACTGCCAGAAAATATTTGTTTGTCTTGGTTATTTTGACAACAAAAACAATAGGGTGTACTTCTTTCCCTCTTTTCGCTCTGGTTTTCAGAAGTTCAAAGTCAAAGCAGAAGTTAATGGTAGCGTCTCCCCAGAAAAATTATTTTTATCTTCTTTAGATTTCAGATTTTTTATTTCTAGTGATGATAGAAATTAAGATAAAAAATATGTACATATACATAATTTACTTCAAAATAGGGGTATGTGTAATACAGAAGTGAAAATGGAGCTATTTCTTCCCACTTTGGTTTGGTAACTGCTACTAGCTCAGCACTGTTCTTTGTGTATATTTCAACAGCTCACATTTTATATTTCAAAGACACTGATATGAGACTTCTTGGATGGTGTGTCCGAGACATGAAATAAAAGCTCTAAAGAAACTCTGCTTCCAAACAGCTATTTTCTCAATAGTGTAAAACAATCTTAAATCTGATACCCAGAAGCAGTGAGTCAAAAGAGAAAAACAAGAATATTATAAACAGCAAAGAGTTAACTTTCAAAGCGTGAGTAAAAACAAAACACAGAAATCCCTCTCTGCTCTTTTCTTTCTAATATTCTCCTCACACAATTTCCTCTTAGTCTCTCTGACTTTTCTGAGAGATATTATTTTCCTTTCCAGTACCAATTTCAACAGTGATGGTCTAAAAGGTTCTGGTGCCCCAAGCGAGACTAGATTATAGGACTCCATATGGGGTCAAAGATAGGAGGGTTCTTACAGATTTTTACCAACAAAATAAAAGCGGCGGGGTTTCAGTTCACTTCAAAGTAAAGATACCAATACAAGCAAATTCTCTTCTTGTCATATTGATAAAGAAGCAGAAAGATCCCTCTGTCAAGCCAGTGGGAGCGTTCACAGCTAGAGCAGGGGAATTCAACTATAAAACAGAGTGTTTTGTGAAATTCTTTATGTATATATATACTTGCACACATTTGTCCGTATAGACACACAGACACACACGGAGACACACTCCTGAAGATAAGAAAGATTTTCATGTATTCAGCAATGCATATCTTGCCTTTTAGTGAGCTTTTCTTTAGTGATCTTTTCTAAGGATCTGTAGGTCTTTAGGAGATTTACTATGACCACCAGCGGCTTCTTGAAGCATTCAACATCAACCTCGTGTTTCTTACCTGCTAAAACACAAGAATTAAATGATTCTAAAGTGAGATTAGAAGCAATGAGAAATACACTGTCTCCTGCCCTTTCTTTGTTCTGGAAAGAATCGTGCTTTCTGGGAGTCTGAGTCATGTTCAGGGAAGGGACCTGTAAGCAAAGGTGCAGCTCATTGATTTCTTGTTACTTTAAGACCTATTGTCTCAATAAACACAAGTAACTTCTTATGATTTGAGTGTGAGACATGACTCTCATTGGACAATGACAATCTTAAAACAGAGAGTAATTAGTGCTTTTCAGGATGGTGGAGAAACGTCACGGAATATTTATATTTATTTCTCTATTTTGAGTTCTATGAATGAAGAAATTTTCCTTCCCACTCAAATGAATACTTCTCTATTCCCTGACCAGTAGAGTCCACACTAATTCACAGAAGGCTTGCTTTAGTTAGAAAACATTATTTTACTTCTTGGGATCAAAAGGAAACGATGTTCAGTGCTACAACCAGAGGCAACTTCTGTGTGCTCTGAGCTGGCGGAGCCCACACTCTGCACTGCAGTCAGACAGATCTTGCGTGGAGTTCTGGTCACTTGACATTTCTAAAGCTCAAAGTCCTTATATTAAAAAATAGGACAATAATAGAATCAATTTCATGGGGCTTTTAGAAGTAGGGAAGTGATGCTTACAAAATGTTTAACCCAAGACTTGGAATATACCAAGAATTTATTAAATACGAAATACTGAAGCATCTTTACAAACCAACCTTCCTGCCCCCTCCCAGTCACTCTCAGGTGTCCAGGCTGCTGTTTGTACATCTTTGTTATGCTCTTAACACCACTCATCACGGTTTTGTCCTGTTGGTCTGTTCACGCTACTGTGACAAAGAGTGAGTAATTTATAATTTATAAAGAATAGAAATTTCTTCTTCACATTTGTGGAGGGAGGAAGTCCTAGATCATGGTGTCAGCAGGTTTGGTGTCTGGTAAGAGTATTGTCTTCTCTGCATCCAAGATGGTACCTTGTTACTGCATCCTCAGAAAGAATGAAACACTCTATGCTCCCACAGAAGAAGGGGTGGAAGGATGTAGAGGGTCTAAACACTTTCTTTCAGCCCCTTTACTGGCACTAACGTACTCATGAATCCTGAGCCTTCATGATTTAATCAATTTACCCCCCAAACCCTCCTTAACATATTACCATGGGGCTTTAAATTTCAACAACTGAATTTTGGGGGGACATTCTGACCATAGCATCTCCCTATGTGGCTTATGTAAAAGTCAGAAATGAGTGACTATAATTAATTGATTAGACTAATCAGCATCTTTTTACTAAGCAGGGTCTTTTTCAGATCATCTGTTATGTACGGGTAGAAAAATAATATGAAAAACACTTTAAGTACAACATACTGTATTCCAGGGCCATTGTGGAATGTCAGTGACTTATTATTAATACTTCCATAGCCTCCTGTATAAGCATAGTCTTGCATATTGAGGACTCAGCTTAGAGTTATGGTCTGAATTCTCACATTATTTTAAAGACAGGCTGAAAATATCTTGTTTTTATAGTTTCATGTCAGATTTTGGTGATGATCGGAAGGCTCTTTTTAGAGCCTCAGAAGGTCCAACACAAGCTAGGGAGATCAACGCTTTTACAGTCTGCCGAGTCTCTCTTTAGAACTAGTTCCAGCCTTACACTTGAGAGGGAAACAATGCCAGACTCAACTTCCTAATCCTACGTATTTCTAATTACTTGCAGAATTCTTTCTACTCCAAAAGGCCCCAAGCACCCAATAAACAGCAGCAATCCAAACTAGCTTTTAATTTTTTGGAAGTCGTGTCAGTAGAGCTCTTGTTATGTCATGTGAAATGTTACCCAGCTGTTTGCCAGAGATGGTTAAAGACTGTATCCTACTTTTTGGGTGGTTGATACCTCAGGCAAAATTTCGAAAAGAAACATGAAAGTTCTTGTACTACTCAAGGTTAATTACCTGTGTGATGAAGCTTAAGTATTCCGCTCATATACAGTACTGATCTGTTCTTCTCTCCTTGTCTAGATGGGTATAATTTGAACTGAAACTGTGGCATTGTTGGCTGAGTTTTGGACACAGATTTCTATACATGCATATAGATGAATGTAATTTTGGTTTATTTTAAAAATATACTTTTATACAACATAAAAGCTAAGAAATAGACCAAGAGTCGGAGAAATTTCACATAGGGAAGAAAATCCATGACATCTTCATATTAGTCAGGATAATTTTCATTTCTCTGAAAGTAAATAATCTAAACCTTCATTTCCTTAATGTGCTTAATGTCTTTATATAATAGATTCTAGAAAACTATAGGGAAAAATAGTAATCACTCTAATTGCCATTAAGTAGTCTTAGTTTTTTGGTTTTTGTTTTTTGTTTTTTCCACTACTGGAAAACTCATGACTTTGCACTTGCCAGGCAGGTGCTGTGCCGCTGAGCTAAATCCCCAGCCCTAAGTAGTCTTAGTTTTCATGTGAGATATGTATTGATTTTGGGGTGGCATTTAATGTTTTAAAGTTGAGATAGCTACATTTCAGTTTGAGTATTGGATCAGGAGTTAAGAAATAGCTGCATGTCTGTACAATCAATCTAAGATAATTTGTCATGTTGCAGAATAATTATGAAACTAACAGATATTTCTATAAAACAGATAGATTATGTCCTCCTATAGAAAATTATATGAGTCATCTATGGAGAAGGTATTCATCACATCAGCCCAGAAATGTCCAGTTTGTTCTTTTTTTTCTTACAGTACTATGGAGATCTGAACCAGGGCTAGAGACCCTGTTGGTAAGATGGTATCCTCTACTTTTTCCCAGCCCATGGATGACCATCTACTGACAATAAAATGTTCAAATGAAAACTAATGTGAGTTATAGTGATTCTTTAGGTCTCCTACTTTTGCTGAAACGCCATCAGTTTAGAGTAAAATTGCTCAAATATTGACTTTGTGAAAAAATAAGCACTAGTCACAGAACTGATGAAAATTAGGATTACATTGAGTACTGAGAGCTTTCAAGGATTGTATCAGATATATGTTGCTTTCCCAGCAAAGCATGACAAGCCATTTGAGTTGGCTTTTAAATGCACCATTTGGGAGGTGGGGCTGGGGATTTAGCTCAGCGGCACAGCGCCTGCCTGGCAAGCACAAGTTCGTGAGTTCGATTCCCGGTACCAGAAAACAAACAAACAAAAAAAAAAAAAAAAAAAAAAAAAAACCCAAACAAACAAACAAACAAATGTACCATTTGGATAGTTAGAATCTTTAGTCAGAATCCACGTCAGGAGGATATCTCTGATCTGAAAAAAGGTGAGTAAATGCCATGATTAGAAGGCCTGTTGTGGAGCGGCATTATTTTTCATGCTTATTGTAGGTGCCTAAAATAATTTCCCATGTAAGTAGAAGGAGAGATGGATGTAATTTCCATGAAACCTCAGTGCTCATGTCTGTGGAACATTAAAGCTCAGAAGAAGCGAGAAGAGAAAATAGTTGGTGCTCTATAGGGAATAGTGCCTGGTCAGAAGGGACAGGAGAGCATAATTGAATTTGTTCCTGTAGCCTGCAGCAATCTCAGTCACCTGAGGTCTTCACTGCTAGTGTTTCCACTTTCTTTCTCCAGAAAGCAAATGGGAGAAGAACCAAGTTAAAGATATTCCCCTTAGTACTGATTCCTTTGGAGAAACATGTAAATTTTTCAGAAATAAAAGAGGCTGCCGAATTTTTCAGCTATAAAAGAGGCGAGGGTAGTAAAATGATTGTGTATGTCGTTCTGATCCTTCCTGCACGGTATGAAATAGTCATCTGAATAAAAATGTGACAGGTGAGCTTAGCAGAAAAACCCAAATGAACCCAAAATAATACAGATAAACACAGACTCAGAATCCATTATTTTTCTAGTATACATGAAAAAGATAGAAAATAAGAAGTAACATATCTTGGTTGCATTAAAGTGACAACAACAAACACAAAAAATCTCCCATAAACATATCTTTAAAAAAATAAAAATAAAATACATAACAAACCCATAGGAATCAGCATAGACTTTCTTACGTCTTTATGCCTCACTCAGCTGCAAGAAAATGTGGAGGACTTTCTCTGAGAATCCTGCAGCTGAACATAAATGATGGTCTACATCAAAAAAGGAAAGTCCCCCTTGTCTCCATACAAGTATTTCAGTCCCTTAGCAGACAAGAAGCATAGGAGAATCACCTCCTTGATGCAGGCAACCATCATCACTTCATGATGTTTTTTGAGCATCTTTTGCATGTACAGACTTTACTGTGATGTTGGAAAAGGTCAACTTTCTAGAGATGTTTTAGAAAATGTACTTTTCCCAGAATGGAATATCAGCCCAATTCCCCTCTTCCTAAGTTCTGCCTTTTTTTTTTTTCCCCAGCATTTCTCCAGCAGTGTGTGGCTGTCCCCCCACTACTACACTTCCCAGCGCAGTCCTCCCTATGTGATAGGGATGATCTCAGCAGCTGGTATCAGGGAATGGAGGTTTTGTAAATGTAAATAGCACTCTGGTCTTGTGGCTCAGACATAAGCCTTAGTTGTTATCAACTCAGGTCCCTGGTATCCCTGACCCCCGCAAACACACCTCATTGTGGTCAGTTAGATGCAGCTGATATTTCTCTAAGCTTAGGGCCTCATCTAAATTCTATCTCATTTTATTTTTTTTTTATTTTTTATTTTTTTTGGTTTTTCTCTGGTACCGGGAACTGAACCCACGACCTTGCGCATGCCAGGCAGGCGCTTTTGCCGCTGAGCTAAATCCCCAGCCCCTCTATCTCATTTTAGATGTGCCTGTTGAAACTGCCTACTCCCCTGACTCCTGACCAAAGAACTGGAGGAGCCTCTGTTTTCTCTGAATAAGCAGGATGCTTGCTCTTTTCCTTTCTTATGGAATTTTATCATTTATATCTTATAACCACTCAAATTTCAGTTTTTTAATGGTACTGCTTCTTTCATCTTTCATGTACACACTGTGCTACAAAGGAAAGAGCTAAAATTTCACATCTTTTCTCTGGTCTAATCTACATTTCACACATGTAGAAATTCAAAAAGTAATTGCTAAATAATGATTTTTGTGTCCCAGAATTCCTTTAGCCTTTGATCCTTAAGCCTTGTTTGTGGCTATAAGAAGGCTGCTTCATGCAGGATTTTAAGGAATAATTAGGAGTTTGAATCCATGCTATAGAGACGAAATCTTGCATTTCCAAACTTTTCGACTGGACACCATCTTAGAGGATTCAAAAATAAGTAAATGACTGACTACAGGAAAATGAAGTAATCATGATGCTTTGTTGGAATTTCTGCAACAAAACATAAGCCACTAAAAGATTCATTGTGGTATGTGTGTGGTCATCTACTCACTCATTCACAAGTTACTCATGAAAATGATTGTTTATTAGATGATGTTATGGCTTGTGTTTAGAAGTCCCTCCAAAACCTCATGTAGTCATAGGTGGGGCTTTTTCAGAGACAGCTGGATCTAGAGTGTGTAACCTGGGACTGATTTGTGGTGCAATGCTAGGATCAAGGCACTAAGATTAAGGGTGTAAATGCTACCCACTCCAAGTAGCCTGGATAAAATATAAGGGATAGAAAGAGCTGTGGCCATCCCTTGTTTGATTGCCTGCTTTGCTGCCTTCTACCCACCATGAACTGTTGTTTCTCCTCTGAGATGCCTGTCAGCCATGCCGCCCTGCCTTGCAGCTAGCTGATGATGGACTGAAACCTCCACAAACTGGGAGCTAAATAAACCTTGCCTCTCTTAACTTGTGAGTGTAGATATTTTGTCCGAGCAACAAGAAAAGTAACTAAGACGGATGGCACAATACAGTGGATTTGTTTAGCACAACAAGAAATATGGCTTATTAAGTGATTCAAGCTGTGCTCCATTTAACAGTTGTTTTTCCTAGAATGAAAATCATGACATTTAACATTTTAATGTGGTCTAGGGGTTCTGTGGAAGATTCAGGTTCTGGTTCTTTTGTTTGGGAATAAGGCCCAGTACTGCATGTCTCACTCCCAGTGCTACTCATCGCGCTTATCCAGGGATTATACAAGTCAAAGAGAAGGCTCTAGCAGACCTTGTTCTTGTTTTCCTGAACCTGCCGAAGACATCAGATCTAACAGAAAGAACTGTGTGGTCAAAAACTATGGTAAATGTTTACTTTTTAAAAATTATTATAGTAGAAGACACATAGTCATTAGTCCTCCTCAAAATACCTTTACTTCTCACACATTTATCATCATTCTTTCTCCTTTCAAGCAGTTCTGGAAGTCTATTTTCATGAGTGCTTCAGATACGCTGTTGTGACTTCCTTGATGCCCTGAATCAGTTCAAAGTATTTACCTTTCATGGTAACTGACATATCAGGAAGAACCAAAAGTTGCACAGTGCCAGATGCAGGGGGCAAGCTGGATGACACACTGTAATGTTTTTATGAGCCTGCCTTTCTTTTGACATTTTTTTTAATGAAAGAAGGAAAACATATTAACAAACAGACATCCATTTACAAAATAGCATAAGAATAATACAAACAATACAGAGTTACAGACAAAGTTGTAGGAAATTAACAATGGTTGTTGTATTACGTATTGATATCTTTAAAGTGGTTTCTCAGGAAAACAAATAGAGACATGCAAGATTGATCAAACAAGTAATCATTAACTGTTCCTTTCAGTAATGCAATAGAAGACAGTAGTACAAACATGTTAGCTATCCTGTATATGCATACATACATAATTTCCCCTTCTTTCTTTTCTCTGTTCCCTCACTCCAGTTGCTCTTTACTTTTGAGCATTTTCCTTTTGTTTCACAATGTCTATCATACCTTCTAGTTTTTATTCAATCTTTCAGGTTCTTACACTAGTGAGACAATATGTTTCTTACACATGCAAGTCTGATTTATTTCACTTATGAGTATGGTCTCTAATTGTGACCATTTACCTATAAAACCCTCGAGTTTATCTTTCTTTATAACTGAGTAATATGCCGTTATATAAAATACCCAAATTTTTTTTATCCAATTCTCAGTGGATGGACATTTGGTTTGCTTCCACAGTTTTGTCCTGCTATAAACATGGGTGCACCCAAAAATAAAAAGAAAATTAAAAAAAAGGGGGGGGGCTGGGGATTTAGCTCAGCAGCAAAAGCGCCTGCCTGGCAAGCTCAAGGTCATGAGTTCAGTTCCCGGTATATATCGCTGTGATATGATGTTTTCAGATCTTCTGGGAAAATACCCAGAAGGGGAATAGCTGGGTTGAATGGGACCTCTAGACCTAGTTGGCTGAGGAATCTCCAAACTGATTTCCACAGTGCTTTCACCAGTCTATATTCCTACCAGCAGTGGGGAAGGATTCCTATTTCTTCTCAGCCTTGCCAGCATTTGTTATTGGTTCCTATTCAACATAGTTCTGGAAGCATTAGCCAGAGCAATTTGACAAGAGAGAGAAATAAAAGGAATAAGGATAGGAAAGGAAGAAGTAAAATTATCACTATTTGCAGATGACATGATACTTTATATGGAAGACCCCAAAAACTCCATAAGAAGACTCCTTGAATTAATCAACAAATTCAGCAATGTAGCTGGATACAAAGTCAACACCCGAAAATCAATAGCATTCCTATACACAAACAACAAACAGACTGACAGGGAAATTAAGGAAACCATACATTTCACAATAACAGCCAAGAAATTGAAATATTTAGGAATCAATCTAACAAAAGAAGTAAAAGATCTATTCAATGAAAACTACGGTACTCTGAAAAAAGAGATCGAAGAAGATTTCGTTTGTTTTTTTTTTGTTGTTGTTGTTTTTTTTTTTTTTTTTTTTTTTTTTTTTTGGTTTTTCTCCGGTACCGGGAACCGAACTCACGTCCTTGCGCTTGCCAGGCAGGCGCTTTTGCC
>NW_004955432.1:13221749-13313006 GCF_000276665.1 Chinchilla lanigera | reverse complement strand
CCAAATTCAAAGACCCAATCCAAAAATGGGCAGCTGAGATGAATACACACTTCTCAGATAAAGAAATACAAATGGCAAATAAATTCATGAGAAAATGTTCAACATCATTAGTCATTCGAGAAATGCAAATTAAAACTGCTTTTCTTTTGGGAGGCACTCAGCAGCAGCATTCACCATGTTTACCTATTATACCGCAAAAAGACATGAAGGAGAACTTCCAGATCTGCTTCAGAGGGTGGCAAGAATGGTGGAACCAGTGTGTTTAACGTGACGGCGGGTATTTGAGGGAGGATTAATGGCAATGTATTTTTTTACTGTGATGCTTTTTCAAATATTCACCACTGTATTTTTTCATCAGCCCTTCTAAGTTTTGTTTCTCAAGATAATGCTTTCGGCAAAGGAGTGCCAGTATTTTGAGCACCTATAAAATGGTGCTCAAAAAGCTATAATAGTAACTCCACCTTGCTTAAATGAGATGTGAAATCACATAATATGCCCATAAGAGAGATCTAAGAATGAAAATGTTGTGATTAATGTTGATAATAATTACTAATTTCACAATTTAGGTGAAATGTGCAGACTCGAGTAATAGAGCCCTCAAACGGAAAAAAGACAAAAGCTTTTGTAACACAAATATCTGACAGTTCTGTTTCTTGACCAACAGGAGCGTTCAGGGACAGTTTGGTGAGATATTAAGCATGATTTTCAGAAAGCTTTGCTGTGTGCTCAGTAGGGACAAGTCTCCCTTGTGCCATGTAAATGGGACTCATTAAAGAAACAAGTCCCATGAATAGGCTTTGGTGTTGAAGTTTGAATTTACATCTTTATTGCATCTGACTAGAACACCTACCCTGGGTGGTAGCATTACTCATTTCCATTTTAAAGATAAGGATCTATGAGATAAAAGAAGGCAAAGCTAGTATTGCTTTGCCTATAGTGAATCCTTGGCAGTAGCACCCGGAGAGTAGACATCTTAAACTATTTGTTTATGAATAATCAGATCTGATAAGGTGTCTGGTTTAAGGTCACACCAAATTAAGTGGTAGATTAGATGTTATCCCAGATCTATTCAGCTTCTAAGCCAAATAAATGGCTTTATCCTAGGATTCACCTGAGTCCTTGTTGGAACTATAGGCTCCCTGTTAGAGCTAGGTTCCTTGGCTCCTCCAGACCCCTGCACTTTCTCGTTCATAGGTCCATGCTGAGCCCACTTACCTGTATTTTTCTTAAGTTCCTCATTGGATCCCTTTGACTTACTCATTTGTTAAACATATATATATTTTTTAAGCGTGTAATATTTGTCAGTCACAGTTCACAATGCTGGGAAGCTGCTGTCAGAAAATGAAGGAGATAAGAATCCTTGCTAGTAAGGCATCAGGACAGTTTAAGAAGCCCTGCAAAATGCTATGATGGCTCTGGGTTCTGTTTATTAGTGGAAATTGAGATCCAAGGGTGACTTCACTTATCTTTTCTTTCAAATTTATTGTGAGAGGGAAGGGCATCCTGAATAGATGAAAGGAATTTCAGGAGGTCCCCTTTGGAAAAGGAGCCAGGGTTTTTGCTTGTTTGGCCTTTCCGGCCCCTGACAGTGAATATGAGTCCTTCCTCTCTGGGGTAGGTGACAATGCCCCAGCTCCTCTACTGTCCCTTTCCTGTGGGACAAAAAGTAAGGACATTTTGATGGGAATGTGCTTGGGGAAGATTTCTTGATTTCCTGTTTGAGAATCAGGCTCTATTTAATTGGGTAGAGATACTTTATCAAGACAATGTTGTATTTTAATTATCTGTAATGCTCCCACAAATCATTCATCTCAGATTTTTGAACTAGTGTGTGAAAGGTCTTGATTAACATCATTAAATATGCATCACCTTTTTTATTTTAAAAACATGAATAGAAATTTCAGGTGAAGGAAGGGGGCAAGTGGGTGTGTTTTGAAGTGTCTGCTACTCTAAAAAATTGTGGCTGCTTATTCTCTTAAATGAGTAACCTGCATAATTGTCATATTTTTAGTCCTTAAAAATCTGTTTTTGCAATGGAAATCTTCCCGCAATCAGTATAATCAATTGCAAAATTAATAAACTGGGGTGATTTTCAACACAGCTTTTTCTGCTTTGAGAAATGAGGAAAAATACCTCCATGTGTGGTTTAGTCCTGAAGGACTTTTGGTAACAAATTCTGAATTGTATGGCCTCACTTTGAAGTCTCTGATGACGCTCATTTTTCTGTCATTTTCTTAAATGTTTTCTGTGCCAAACTCAGCATTTAAAATGAGCAGAAGGCTCCAACGTAGTGAAACTCATAGTGGGGAAAAACTATTTCTGAAAGAATTTTGCATAAAATTTCAGTATAAGCTATTCCATATTTTAGAAGAGTAGCAAAGCTAGTTACGTGTTCAGGCAAACACGAAGACTCAAGATTTCTATCTTGTTAGATAAGAGTTATGCTTCATTTATTATCACAATATCAAAAATAAAATTAATGCAGTGGCTATACAACGATATGGAAAGTTGGTACTATGACTTTCTACATGCAATTTGAGAAAACATTTAGCGTATAGAGTTTTTGCTGGCTGGTGGCAATTGATAGTACTCTAAGAATGTAATTAATTATCGAAAATGGTCCTGTCTTCCTATTCACAATGTAACAATTGCCTATATATCCTTTCTGGGGAGTAGTAGTCAATGGATGTTATTTGTAATTTCACAAAAAAGGGGTAAGAGCGGTTTTCCCCTCTTTCTAGTAATTGTCTACTTTGTAAATATTTAGTGTCGTTATTACATGATGCTCAGAAAAAGCTCAGTGAACTTTCTCTTTCTACCTACACCTAAGCCTTGAGAAGTGCCAATAAAAATGACATCAGTCTATGAATGTTCTGTAGCTTTAATCCACTGAACTTTGCTAGTTCTCATACTGGAGTACACGCTTCTGAATGGCTACTTGCCTGAAACTATCCTAAGGAAGCGAAGGTCAGTAATTTCTGATAGTTTACTTCTAGTCTGAAATCAAAGTCTGCAGAAATGTTTGAACATCTACATGTTGAATATATACCGAATCAAATTACAAAGTATACTTTAAAGGTCTCTCTACTGCTAGTCACCAAAACTTGGTGCCCAAGTAGACGGCACTTTAATGCCTCCTCTTAAAAAGGATTTGTTTACTTTTAGCTGGTCTCTAAATAAAAATAATAAAAGTAAGTGTGTCAGAGTACACTTTCAGTTTATAATGAACCTCATTTCATTTTGTATATCACAGAACTGCATTAGGTTTTATTTCTTTTTATTTATTTATTTATTTATTTATTTATTTATTTATTTATTTATTTATTTATTTATTTATTTATTTTTTGGTTTTTCTCCGGTACCAGGAACTGAACTCACGACCCTGCGCTTGCCAGGCAGGCGCTTTTGCCACTAAGCTAAATCCCCAGCCCCTTTATTTCTTTTTAAAAAGGTACAACTTAGGAGTAGTTTGATATGGAAATCCAAACCAAAAGTGAGAATATCCAGAAAAGAGTTCATTTTGCTCTTTTAGGGAAAGAAAGAGAAAAAAAAATGATGCCAATCATAAGCTTAATTGCTGTTAATATTACTCATAAGAGTTAATTACTTAAGTAAACATTTGTAATAAATACATACATAGTTATCATATATTTCATATAATTGAAATCTAATTTTGAGTTGTTCTTCTGTTAATACCAAATATGAAACCCAGAAAACTAATGGAGAGCAACTTTAAAAATATAGGTGTGTGGAATTTTAAAAAAATCTATTCTTTAAAAATATCTCATTCATACCATTGAAAATATGAGAGTAAAAGTAAGATTTTTACTTTACAGTTGCTTTATTTTTTTAACATCCTTGAAGGCAGAATAGTTTTTTCATGAGCAGGAAAGATATAAGACACAATGAAATATAAGTTCTCTGCAAAGACAGTCTACCTTACTTAACAACTAGGTGCTATAAAAATAAATTATACCGTATGACTCAGGGAAGTTGTTAATAATTCTACTTTGTTTACATTATGCTTAGAAAGCAACATAGCTTAATGAGATCAGATATTAAGCTAATGGTGTATCTTGGAATCATAACGTTTTCAAGCTCTGCCAAAACCAACGGCCGATTGAATGTGGGTAGTGTTTACTGATGGTGTTTTCAAAAGAGGACATGAATAAGGCCCTGTACGATATTAGAAGCTACGCATTCATTGCCTAAGGAAGAGTATTAAGTGCGTGTAAATTACTGAGGTGCTTTGAAAGGACATAAACAACTCAGGACTATGGAGAACAACTCAGGAACCATGTGGGTGTGTTTAGCATCTATGAATCTTAATAACAACAACAATAATAAATAAATAACTTTATGGAAAGCCCATAAGAGCAAGTGACCAAATGCTGCACCCCCATTGTCACATTCTAAAGCAGGTGAGCAGTGTTTAAAATTCCAATTTCCTGCAAAATAAAGTGTGGTTCTACTTATTCCCTGGGCTCTTTGGATGGACTAGATACAATGAGTTAGGCTATACTCAGTTTTTCATTTGTATGACCATTGTATACTTGATTTTTAAAATAAATGTGGCTTTCAGTAAGCCAGTGCTGTCAGGCACCCTTTCTTAAGCACATAGCTTGATGATTCACATGGGAGAGCAATGTCTCATGATATCAATGAAAACAACAGAAACAAAAGCTCTAACTGTGCTGACTTTAGTTGCAAGCAACCTGAATGTTGCCAACACATAATCCAGCACAGCAGAATGTCTCATAAGTAGCATAGCCTTTGTAGAAATCTGCATATTCATTGCTTGTTTTTTTTTCTCAAAATTGAATTGACATTGCTTCCTCTTTCTCCATACACCCAAGCCTTGCAAAGTGCCAGAAAAAAAAAAAAAAAAGCAGCCAAACACCCACTCTGGCAAATTAGCAAGAAAGCAGGATCTGCACAATGTAGAAATTATTCACTTTGTGCCAGTGGGGCATGTCAGCTGCAGGCACACTGCTGCTATGTCAAGCGTATGCACTTTTTCTAAGAGAAAAGTATAGCATGTGTCAGTACACTCAGCTTCCCATAAAAATAAATACATTTCTAAAGAAACAAGACTAGGGCAACAAGAAAAACATATTTTGCCAAGCTTACTGCTAACTAGTGAGGAGATGAAATGACGCTGTTTTGTTCCTGCATCCAGAAAATGACAGTATTTCTAGGGTTGGAGGGAAAACATGTGGTATAATTTAAATGATCTCGAGATCCAGCATTGGAAGGAATTATATACCTCGAGGTGATGCGTTGGGGAGAATAAACGGACGAAATCTGGTGCTGCAAGATGCGTATGTTGTTTATTAAGCCATATCATTTCCCAACTCTTTTTATGAGACAAATTCAAGGCAAAGGAGTAAAAGGAATGAGCATCTTGATGAATAACTCACCATTCCTTCAATTTTTATCTTCGGGGATTACCGAAATCTCAAAGAAACAAATTCATAGGGTTTCCTTCTATGCTATAGGGAACAGTGTCTCTTTTAGTTACTGCAGCAAAACAAATCACTCCAAAAGTTCGTGGCTTAGAACAGTAATAACCATACTATTATCTCATAGTTCCAGTGGCCCATGAATGTGGGGTGGACTCCACTAGGTGGATCTGACTTGAACTTTTACCTGATGGTGGATAAATAGAAGTAGTTGCTAAAACTGGTTTGGGTAGGTGAGGGTTGGTCAGGCTTTCCTTCCTTCCTTTCCCCCTCTCCTTTCCTTCCTGCTTTCTGTCTTCCTCCTCCTCCTCTTCCTCCTTCTTGTTCTTGTTTCTCTTATTCTCCTTCTCCTCTTCTTCCTTCTTCTCGTTTTTCCTCTCTTTGCTTTTTCCACCCATCCATCCATCCTTGCTTCCATCACCTTCGTAGAGTCTCAAGGTGTCTCTGTGCAGTGCCTCCTGGTAGACAAATCCAGGCTTCCTGACAATATGGTGGCTTCAGAGAGTTCACTTTTTACATAATAGCTCAGGACTCCAGAAGGAATGTCTTCTAGAGCAAACTGGGACCTACTAAGCTTAGTAGTCATACAGACTCCCATCGCATTTTATTGATTACAAGGAGAGAAGAGAATTAGATTTAACTTGTTCATACATGAGTGGCACCAGAGATATTGTGGATGGTCATTAACGAAATATATAGCCACAGTCTGTCTTTACTCTGAAATCGTTATCTTTGTCAAATTGCAGATGTTATATTTGGAGTAAAGATAATACCTTTTGTTAATAGATGGCTGAGAATGAATAATCAGGATAAAAATTTAAAATAATTAGATAAACCTCTTGACTCCTTGAGGTAAGATGTCTTCATTGTGATGCTTACACTCATGGAAATTCCAGTAATTTCCCAAACTAACAATGGGCTTTTGTTATCTTTTTAGCCTGGGGCCTGCCAGAAGGTCTAGAACAACACCTTTCATCAAAACGTTCATTCTTATTGTGACGATGTAATAAAGGAAGAAAATAGAAGAGTGGAGATCAATTGGGTCAGTGAGGTAAGGAAATAGGAGGAAACTGAACATTAAATTGACAGAAGGGATAGAATATTTCAGGCCAACCGAGTAATCTTTCTTGGTGTCACTTTCCCGTTCTGTAAAACAGAGGGAAGCATTCCTACTTGGCTCACAGAGCAATGGTGAATCAAAGCTGTGAAAAAATTTGGGGGGCAAATTTTAAATATGTGGTTCTACCTGGATGCCCACTGGGAGGTGTCCTCATAGTAACTGGATTGGTTCAGCCTTGTGACCGCAGCATGGCCTCTGTCTTTTGGAGGTAAGACCATAGACCTCTGCCAGATACTTTCTTTGAATGTTTATCTATAGCAGGGATGGATTTTTGCTGGGCCACCCACATTCCCACTGGTGTTCCTCTCTAACAGTGGAAAGCCCTCGCTTGGTGTCTGGCAGGGTTACCTAACCCTCCACAAAAAGACTAAAATACACTAGCTTTTGTGGTACTCTGGCTGCTTAAAATCACATTATAAACAAGGGAGTCTGATCTCAAGCTTTGCAAAGACTTCTGCTAGAAAAATACTTATGAAAATCTAATGCACATTCTGAGAAATTGCAGTAGATAGGCTCTCCACACCTGAAAAGAGAAGTGAGATTGCAAGGGTGTAAATGGCGGAAGTTTTAATTCTCAGGTATCAGAAGCTTACTGCAGAAGCGTAGCTCAAAAGGACGAGGAAGGGTGTCAAGGAAATTTTGTCCTCTGTAGAAGGGTTTCCCTGGTGCCTGGCGACAGGATCAGCTCTCTAATTTCATAGGACTACAACACATTTGAGTTGAAAGTCACCTCTTCAAGATTAGTGTCACAAACTGAACATGATCTTATGAGATGAACACTGTTCCAAAATTTTAAATCTATGGGACACTCAAGGGGTGTGGATAACAAGGTCTCCTCTACGGCCGTACCACCCTGAATGCGCCTGAGACTCAGGGGCAGGTTTGGTGTCCATCCTGTGCTCCAAGGATAGGCAAGATATTTTGGTGTTTTGAGGAAGATCATCTCTGATTGTAACACTCTTACCTTTCCATTTCCATTAGATAATTCCTGACTTTCAAGATAGTGGAAGGAATTAAGCCCCAGCTGACTTTTTTAAAAGGCAGATTACAAACAGCAATTATAGACCAGATGAAGAGATAAGAAAAAGTTTCTAACAATCTTTTAAGTCAAATTATTTACTTGTAAGAGGCTCACCTGTACAGCAAGCACAGCGTGATGCTTTTGTAAAGTCCTCTAACTCTCTTGTAAAAGAAGCCGTATTTAAGTAATCATCCATTTATACCATTTATACCGGCAGATAACTGCACACCGAGCAATACTTTGTACTTCTCTGAGGAAATTTGAAAGAAACAGATTTTCCTAAAATGGGATTTCAGTGATATTTTGGGTTAAACATAGTGCTTCTATTGTTTCTGTAATTTAGAGTCTTTACTACCAGTGAGCAAATAAAAGCAATGATTTTGGAGACTTTTGCAAGGCAGATAATACAGATGATATTTCTCTTGCATTCTTGTCCCCGGTGAATAATTTCCACTGGGCTAATTAGCTTTAGAAAGAATTTCAACTTGGTTGGTGTATTGAGCATAAAAATTGTGTACTGTCTTAAAAATTAAACATAAAACAAAGTACTCTGCGAATAAATAATATTTCACAGATTCTAGACATATCAAGAAGGTATAACCTCGGGGGAAAGATTGAGTTGCTCTAGATGGCAAATTAATAGGAAAGGTAGGACCTCAGAACCAAAAACCAGTCTGACTTTTACTTAGGAATTACTTACTGTGGTTGTTCAGTATGAATTTTATATGAAGAGATTAACTTTGTTTTCTCAGTGTTTCTAAAAAGCCTGGAAATTAAGAATTAAGCACTGCTTCTGCCTGTCCCTTAAAACCAGCCAATTCTTCCCCAAGTTCGACACCTGCTGAACATCTACCACACAGTGGCCTTCATCTTCATTGTCTACGTCAACAGATGTGAAAATGCCAAGGGGCTCCTCAGATGTTTGTGCTTCTGGGTCTTGTGGGAGCACCAAGAAGGGAAGGGAAAAGGACCCTGGAATTCCAAAGGTCACTGCTGGACTGAAATAATGAAAATTGCCCATATGTCAAAAAGAAAAAAAAAAACCAAACTCATAAAACCCCTCAGATGTGATTACTGGAAAGTCTGGCAATCAGAACAAGAAGAGCTAACCGAGCTAGAAATTCTTTTGTTTTTTGTTCTTTTTGTTTGTTTGTTTGTTTTCCGGTACCAGGAATCGAACTCACGACCTTGTGCTTGGCAGGCAGGCGCTGTGCCGCTGAGCTAAAACCCCAGCCCCTAGAATTTCATTTATACTTAAAAGAAAGAGAAATAAATAGAAGGATGGTGTATCAGAGTAAAAGAGAAACAATTATTATGTTCCACAGCCTTCAGGCTACCACAGTTAACAAGTTCAAATATAAAATGAAAAAATATTTACTACAGCAAAAGTGATGAACTGGTTTTTCTTTTTTTTTTTTTTTAAAGAGAAAGAAAATAACAAAATAACAACAACAAAGGCAAGAACAAAACCACATGGAAACAATAAAAATGATACAGGTGAGTTAACAGTTCATCGCTATCATCTTGTTTTTGAAAAGTGATCAACTGTTAACACAGCTACACAAGCACTCATTTCTGAAAACAAATCTTAAAATTTCTTGTAAGTGATTTAAAAAGGTGGGAAGTAGAATAATGTCTTTTATAACCAAAGCAGAATGGGATCTATTTGAACTTTAAACACTTAATATGTTTGGCTCTTATTTCTTGTTTTGTTTTTTTTCTCTGGTACCGGGAACCGAACTCACGACCTTGCGCTTGCCAGGCAGGCGCTTTTGCCGCTGAGCTAAATCCCCAACCCCTGGTTCTTGTTTCTTTATAACTGTTTTCTAATAAAGCCACTGTTTCCTTCACCTGAAATTATACAAAGGCCTCCTGGTGATATTAAACTATAAAATAAGTAATTTTATATATGTCAAAATATGTTGCATTTTCTGCACAAAAATATACTTGGCAGTTATATGTCACAACTTCTGCTTTGTAATTTTTTTGTTTGTTTTTGACTCTGGGTTACCTAGCAGAAGGCCAAGAGTTAACGTGGGGTAGTACAGAGGCCAAAGGCTTTGCAGGTCAAAGCTGGGCTGCATGGTCTTGCGTAAGTTATTTCCTTTATGAATTCATTCACTTACTGAGGAATCATTGACACCTGTGACAAGTTCTGCACGTGTGCAGTGGTCACACAGAGAAGGACAGCCCAGGCCTACAAAGTCTTTAGGCAATTTCATCGTCAGTGTGTTCGGTGCTGAAACCGGAAATGCAGGAGGAAGTGGCGGCTCGCAGGAAGGAAGTGCTCCTGACTCAGCACCGTGGTGGGAGGAGCTGAGGGAATGCTCCCCAGGAGATGTTAAGATGGGGACCAAGGGCCCATGTAGGAGTCACCATGGAAGGGAAGGGGCAGTTTGTGGAAAGACTGCTTTAGACAGAGATAGCACTGTATGTGAAGACCTGTCTGTGTGACCTTTTAGCTGCATATGTTTTTGTTTTGAGACGCGAAAAGATGCAGAGTTTTGTCAAGAACTAGAATCTTGGGAGACAAATTACAGAGACGATAAAATAATGACTATTATAGGGGTTGTGGGGTTGCCTTCAGCTTTTCTGATTTTAGCTCAAAGCGTTCATGGAAGACCACACAGGTGGAGACTTGAGGTTTTGCTTCTAGTAACAAGAGGAACTTCTTGGGTTTTACCAACTCCCTTGAAGCTAGTGAGATTCCACAGCTGGCCTTTCCCAACCTCAGATGCATCTTCCAACATAAGCACGTATTTCAGAATGATGCTTCTAGAAATTTATATGTGCATAAAAATTACCTGGGAATTTTGCTAAAATGCAGACTCTGGTTCAGCAGGTCTGGGTAATCCCGAGAGTCTCCATTTAATGTTTCCAGATGATGCTGGTTTGAGGATCCTACTTTAAATAAGTGAGGTCTTAAAGCATGGAAGGAAGGCCAAGTTCAGGGTGATTAATTTCCTGAAAATCTTAATGGGGTACTTGAGGTGGTTGCTTTTTTTCACTCAGCAGCTCTGACTAGTTTAATATCATCCAATAGTGGACTTGGGTGATGTCCTGGGGTATAACGATTCAGTCAAGGTCCCGGATAAAATAATGCAGAGATACTTGACAATTCAAAGCTAACAGTTTTGCATGAGTTTGTCCAAATATTCCACCATAAACACAGAGTTATAATCCTTATCAACATCTCTAATCTTTGGGAAAGAGACCCAGTGGCCTGATATATTAAAAAAAAGAAAAGAGCAATTCCAACTCTTACAATCAAGTCTTGACCTGATTCTCAGCTACATCTGCCCTGCATCTACATAAGACACAGAAATCTGTAAGGCATCATTGGGTGTTTCTTGTTCCCCACCAGCGCTCTGGGTTGGAGAGTCAAGTCTCTATGCTTGTCATTTTGTTTATGTTTATTTTCCAGGGCATTCTCTTCCACTGTCTCAGCAATTACCATTGTCACTATAACAATGGAGTGCCGCAGCCACTTTGCTTCCTGGTGCTCGCATCTCTTCCTTCATTCAGTGGCACCAATGGTGACCATACATATGAGTGAGCATGATGTCACTGTACGCTTTGGATTTCCAGGGTTTGCTATCTTTTGGGCAAGACTTTTTTATAGACTCTTTAAATAGGACCAATATCCAATCCTACTTTTGAGATACTATTTGTCATAACTCATACTTAGTCTCAGTTACTAACTTAGTCCAAGTCCCAGCAGAGCTCACTCACAAGATCTATGGGTAGCTTAAAACATGCCCAATCCGGGTATTTCAAGAGATGCCCATCAACCTGTGCTGGCTGGAAAGAGCCTATACGTCTTTCTGCTAACTGCAGTATTACCTTTCACAGGTCAGTTTCAGAATCTATCTGGAATTCACCTTTGCATATAATAAAGATTTATTTTTTCCATGGAACAAACCAGTTTGCTATCAATCTTGTAAAAAAAATCTATTACTTCCTGACTGGTTTGTTATACATTAAATTCCCATAAATGCATGTGTGTGTGTTTTATTCTGTTGGTCTATTTGTCTGTTTCTACGTTGCTTTTATTATCCTAGTTATATAGGATGCCTTCATCTCTGGTAGGTTATTAGTGCGTCTTATGTCAATCCATATTGTTAAACTCTTTAAGCAACCCAGTAGGCCATCACAACTAATGGGTGGTTTTAAACTATCATGCAAACAGGGTCTATCTAGTATCCTCACAACTTGTGTAAGTCAAAAATAAGCTGAATTACTCATTTGCCATTTGTGATTTTCCTTCTTCACCTTTTCTTAATAATACTCCATCCTTTTTCTCAATACATATTAAGCAACATTATTGCCTGAATTTTACCCTCATATTCCATTCAGTTATGCCTCACAGTATAACTGTATATGGAGACAGACCTTTAAAAGAGGTTTAATAGTTTAAACAGAGGTCATTAAAATGAACCTTAATCTGACACGACAAATATCCTTGTAAGAAGAGGAAATACGAACACAGAGTGTGCAGACAGAAGAGCATGTGAAGACAGAGGGAGAAGACAGCTATTTGTAGGTCAAGGAGAGAAACCACAGAAGAAATGGACATCTTGATCTTGGACTTGATTCCAGAATTGTGAGAAAATACATTTCCATTATGCCCCCAGTCTGTGATGCTTTGTTATTTCTGGTTTATCAAACTAATACAACCAAGCATTGAAAGAATACTAATTTAAAGGAGCTTGCCAAATTTTAGTCTTGCTCTTACATGTATGTGTCTTAATCTGGCCTTTTCAAATCTATAGACTTGATTTTGGTCTTTTGTTTCTGAGGAATAGAACTTGTCAACTGTATTTTTGATATTCCTCCACAGATATCTGTCCAGAAACTGGAGCTCAAATGCTCCAAAGCTAAGTCATGACTTTTTTTTTTTTCAATGCTGCTATTATCCAGTGATCTCTATAGAGACCTAGGAGTTACCCTAGATCTTGGTCCCTAAACCCAGGCATTCCTTTGAATACACATCAAGGGTTAGTTTATCACAATTATTTTAATCTTTGAACTATTTCTTCCTCCTGACTTCCTCCTACCCCAGTGATTAGCGTGCTGGTTCAAGCCCTTGCTATCCTTGCCTGGTCTATTCCAGTTGACATCCAGACTCCATTCTCTGCCCTTCTCAGTCCATCCTGTATACTGTTCCAGTCAGCGTGTTCTAAAACACAGTGATCACGTGACTCAAGCCTTTGCTAGTTTCCTTATTTAAGTGATCAAGTTCTAACTATTTAGCAACACTTTCAAGGCCTTTAATAATCAGGACCAACTTAATATCTGTACTTCTTCACCGCCACGTGTTTCTCTCGCCAATATCCTTGCTGTGCTGAATCAATCTAGTTTTGCTTTCTGTAATATGAACTATATTTAACACCATCATGGGTTCAGTCCTATTAATGAGTCTGAAATGCCTTCCACCCTCTATTTTATGGTTAAAATTTCACACATTAAACAATTTTATTGGTCTGTGTTTGCAGTACATAATAAACATCTTCGTATACTCTTGATCCTATTTCTCCTTTTTCTCTCTTCCCTCCCATCTCGCTCCATCTCTAGATTCCCTGTCCACCTCCACAATGTCTACCTCCCCCTTCCCTATCATTTAAAAATTTTTTTCTTTAAAATTACTTCTAGTTTGGGTTTGCCATTATTAGAAGCCAGGCAATATTCAACCTTCTGCGTCTAACTTATTGCACTTAGCATTACATCTTTAAGTTTCAAATAAAATTGTATTTTCTCCAGTAAGCTGTCCTTGGTGCCTTCAATTGATAGTTTGATATCTAGGGACCCGTCCCCTACAAGACACTTTTTAAAATTCCATTCCTTTATATTTATCACATTTTGTTCTAATTTTGTACCACTGGCCTTCTTAAGCAGGTGGTGGTGATCTCTGTGAAGGAAAGGACGGGTTTTTTTTGCTTTTCTACACCCACCCAGCGTCCTAAATAGGACTTCTATCTAACAAACTCCTAAAAGAGTTTTGAGTTTGGAAGCTAATAACCAATAAATTAAAAATCAATTAATTACCAATTAATTAAACAACCAATTAATTAAAAATTAATTAATAACCAAAATTAATTAATTTTAGTCTACTCATTTTACAAGATGTATGTCTTATTCATTCACAGAATCAAAGTACAGTATCATAAGGTTTTTGTCTCTCTTGGCTACAGTATTAGAAGATTCTTCTTTCTCTTGGCTGCAAAATAGATATTAGAAAATGTGATGTAAAATGAAATACAAATTAATCAGAGAATTGAATTTGGAAATTGAATTTTCCTTGAAATGTCCTCAGACCAAGAATTCAGATAAATCATTCAAAGAGCAAAAATTTGATTGCAATTGTCAAGTCCCAAATATTTTTGCAATATTCTATGATGAGTGTCAGTTGCCTCAGGGCTTGGATAGACTATGAATATAGCAGAATTACTTTTTTGAATCTGAAAAAAGAACTATTTCCAATTGACAGTCGCCTTAAAGTTTGAGGTACTAGGTAGCAAAACACAGAGCATTTGAGAAATGCCCAGCACTAAATAGACTATCTTCCGCTATCCTTACCGTTTCTTCAATCACCTCAAAGGAAGGCTGATTAAATACTACTGGCTGTATTGATCAGTCAAGGACTCATGTATTGTCTGTACCGTTCTTTTGCTATTTTGTAAAAGGTTGTCTGTCTGATAATGTTTTCCTCCTTTTATTTTTAAAATAAAGAAAAACAAAACAAAACATTCAATCCTATTCAAAACAAAACAAAAAATAAAATAAATAAATACTACTGGCTGCTTGGATAGAACCTTGTTGTGTGATGGTCTAGCACATTAAATACTCCTAAGTTGTAGAATCCTTCTGCCTTAGATCTTGACGTGGTATTTTGTTTCTTCTTTTTTGTTTGCAATTACACTTCCCGTTGTAGGGTCCCATGAATGTTAGAGGAAACCCAGACCACTGACCTTTACATTTCCTGTATAACTATTATGTTTGCTTTTTGAGAACTCTCCGAAGATGCTTTGTAGAACCCCAGGCCATCAGAGCCCAAAGTTGAAAACTTCTAGCTTAGTAACATTCATGCAGCTTTGTAAGGAAACATGAAATTTATTTTGCTTTGACAATATGAGGTCTGAATGTCTCCACATCTTAGTAGTTGATAAGGTACTTCTCCAGTAATTTTCCTAAATCCTGACAAGGACAATCTTTCTGAATTGTGATTAAATGAAACCCGACACAAAAATTGGATAGGAAAAGGTAAAATATTTGGCCTCCTCTTCATCACTAGAGGGTTCCTTTTTTCTACTCTGAGCTCTTATTAGCTATAAAGTGAATAAGGAAAATCATCTCCATTTACAGAAGAAAACCCTGAAGTATTAGAGGCCAAATAACTTACTGAGGGTTACAGAGCAATCAGAAAACAAAACCAGGGCCAGGGATATAGCTCAGGGGCATAAGCGCCTGCCTGGCAAGTGCAAGGTCCTGAGTTCGATTCCTGATACAAAAAAAAAAAAAAAAAAGCGCAAAACCAGGCCCCAAACCTAGAAACCTACATGAGTCTTCTATACAGCCTCCCTCTTCTCCATGTGCTTCATTGCCAGGTGAGGAACGCAACCAGACTTTGAGGGGGAAATGGCTTTCTTTTTTCTGTTCATGGATGCAGCAGAGGGACGGGTAGCATGTCTTTGTTGTAATCGCATTTATGACTCATAAAGACAGATTCAGACTTGTGAAAGCATATACATTCTAGTTTCCTCCTTTATGAACCTGAACTGTGCTAAATAAACAATGGCATTGCAGCTCTTGATCCACGGATAAGACCTGGATAACAACAGTTTTAAAATATGTAATGTATTAAGTCACCAAGACCGTGACTAACAGGAAGACTTTCAATTGACTTTGGGTTTTCACCTTGGTTTTCCTTTCTAGAATGTAAGGGCTCGAGCACAGACAGCTTATTCTCTTTGAGATCCTCCTAGGCACATAAATGAGCAGTAACTAACATTTAGCTCAACTGTATCAGTCTGGAAGTGGCCGTGACCCAACTCTAAACAAAAATGTTACAGCTCAAACAAAAACAAAATAGAGAAGTTTAATCAAAAACACAAACCCTTGGAGTATATTTCATTTCTCTAGTTTTGCTTTCCCTTTGTGTGGGCTGCTTTTAATTTCTTTCTTTTTCACTGTGGCAGTTTTATAGCCATAGTTAGTCCTTTCCACTACTGCCCCAGTTCTTCTTGAGTAAGAGCCGTTGATTTATGTGCAAAAAGTCTACTAGTCTAGAGGCGATCATTCATGAGAACTAAGGGGCCTATTTAAACAGTGGTGGACATGCAAATTAGCGCGATTGCTGGCCCAGGTCCTGAAAGAAATTATGTTGAGCTAAATAGCAAACAAGCTATGCAAGGGTTTGATTTTTTTTTTTTTTTTTTTTGTCTTTCTCCGGTACCGGGAACCGAACTCACGACCTTGCGCTTGCCAGGCAGGCGCTTTGCCGCTGAGCTAAATCCCCAGCCCCGCAAGGGATTGATTTTTAAATAAGGTTTGAAATCAAACATTTTTACTCTCGCACCAGATTTTTTTCACGTCACTATTGAGCATTTCTACCCATTGCATGAGATTCATAAGTGTATGTGAAAGGACCAGGAGGAGAATGTGCTTTTTTCTAGGAGCATTGCTGGCAGAGTGATAGATTTTTTTCTTCATGGTTTTATTAAAAAATGTCAAAATGACTTTGAAATATAGCTTTTTATTTTTGTTATCCTGCACCTGCCTCCCCCATAATGTAAGGGAGCTTGAGACCTTGTATCACTGAGGCCAAGAAAAGAGATGATGGAAAAAAGCCTTCTCTGAGGCCAGGATCACTGTGACCTTGGCATTCTGTGCTAGTTCGACCAGAATTATTTTTAAAGGTTCGGTGCATCATTTCCTTTCAAAACCATGTTTCTCTGCCTTTGGCTGTTCTGCCCCACCTACTGTAACAATGGACAACTTGGGCAATTGGTAGGGTGAAGTTCAGGAATTTCTGGACATAGGTAATAAATAACAGGAAGTGAGGCAAGACACCTTTGGCTAATCTCTCTTAAGTTCCACCCTCTTCCCCCATTCCGCCAAGGCCCTTGTCCCATTTATACTTGACAGCTACTGCTGAGCTTACCAAAGGGATGTAACTAAAGTTAGTGGGGGGCTGGGGATATAGCTCAGTGGCATAAGCACCTGCCTGGCAAGCACAAGGTCCTGAGTTCGATTCCTGGTACCAAAAAAACAAAAACCAAAACAACAAATGACAGCAGCTTAAAAGACACCCTTAGTAGTTTATAAGGGGCTGGGGATTTAGCTCAGCGGCAAAAGCGCCTGGGGGCCTGGCAAGCGCAAGGTCGTGAGTTCGGTTCCCGGTACCGGAGAAAAACCAAAAAATAAATAAATAAATAAATAAATAAAATAAAGTTAGTGGGACTTCTCTAAATATAAGAGTGTAATTAAACTCCCATGACCTTATTGCCCCTTATCTTTATTTTTTGTATGGCTATGTAGGGTGAGACTAATGAATAACACTCAGATTACCTCTGTGTTGGATCAGCTATCGAGGGTATAAAAAAATATAAAGCTCACAACAGATTATAAAGTCTGTTGTGCTAAATAACAATTATAAACTCTATTATAAACTCTATATAAGGTTATTTTTAAATTTTAAAATTAAGAAAACTATATGATGCTAAAATGAACAGCCAGGTACCTACTCCGTTTCTTAAGAAATAGAATACAACTCTGCCTCAGAATTTCACCACCATCTTTTGCCTCTTAGGGGTAACTGTAATCTTAAATATTGTGTTATTAATTTCCTTGCATTCTTTATGGTTATACCACATATGCATATATACTTAAGTAATAAATCACTTAATTTGATGAACATATGAATTTGTGTCAGTGGAATAATATCTGCGTGTATATGCTTCAATGACTGTTTTTTTAAAACTCAACATTACATTTTTTGAGATTGATCGTGTTGCTGTGTCTATCCAAGGCTTGCTTATATTTTGTTGTTGCATAGTATTCTATTGCTTGAACTCAATTTTTCTTTTGCTGATGGATATCTGTCTTTTCCAGTTGCTTTGATATTACAAATAATTTGACTCTACACACATTCATGTGTTCTGATATTCTGGGGTACATCCACAAGTGTTTCTCGTATGAATGTTCCTAAGGATATACTGGCATATTTGAAATTGGACTAGGTGGTAGCAAATAAAATATACACATCTTTACCAACATATTAACTTCTATCAGTCTGCTAAGTGAAGCGATTTCTCACTGTTTTATTGTGATTTTTCTGGTTAGTAACAGCACTAAGTATCTTTTCATATGTTTGCATCATTCAGATTTCTTCTTTCTTCAAATTCTATTTGTTGTATCTTTTGATCATTTTTTGTTTTGTTTTGTTTTGTTTTTTGTTTTTTTTCCAGTACCGGGAACCGAACTCTTGACCTTGAGCTTGCCACGCAGGCGCTGTGCCGCTGAGCTAAATCCCCAGCCCCTCTTTTGATCATTTTTAATTGGGCTGCTCATTTTATTTTTATTGGCTTTAAATTCTGTCCTTTGTTATTGACACTTGATGAAAAGCAGAGACGATTAGAATAAAAAATTTAGAAGGTTGCTAAGCAAAAGATGACTATGATATTTCCATACAATAGTGAGATAAACTATTGCTATGTATGTAAAATGGATTATATCACGCATACAGACATGTAGATACAGGATACATAGCCTGACCTGATTGCCACAATGAACAATCTAATAAACTGTACATTTGGGGAGTTGTCTCATTATTGGCAAATAAGCATGTCTAACTACTTCCTGTCATATCGTTTCCTTTTATTTTTCTAGCCTTCCTGTGTTAATCTGGATTTATAGAAATTGATGAGCAGAAATGCTGATAGTAAGTATTTTGTACCCTATTTTTAAAAAATGTCTATATGGTATTGTGCTTGTGATATGTTGTAAAATGTTGTATGTCTGTTAATGTTTCCCTCCTTTTATCCTTAAAATAAAAAAAAAAATGTCTATATGATGCTTTTTGTTGATTTTTTTAATGCATCCTATCAGGTAAAAGAAGGTACATTGCATTTTTAGTTTACCTAGAGTTACTTACTTTTTAATTTATGAGTATATGTTGAATTTGTCAAATGTATTTTGTGGGTTTATTGAAATGATTATTTTTTTCTTTCTTAATTTGTTAGTGTGATGGCGATGATGAATTATACATTGATACATGTTAACATGTTAAAATCACCTTGATTTTTTTTGTTTGTTTGTTTTGTTTGTTTTTCTGGTACTAGGAATCGAACTCACGACCTTGCGCTTGCCAGGCAGGCACTGTGCTGCTGAGCTAAATTCCCAGCCCCCACCTTGATTTTTAGTGTAAACTAAAATTGTTCATTTTACATCAACTTTTAAAATATATGGTTGCATTTGATTTCTTAATATTTTGTTTAGAAGTTTTTCATCTTTGTTCATGAATAAGATTATTTTCCTCCTTAGTATTTGCCTTTGTCTAGTAGTGTATTATATATTGATTATACTAATTTGGAAAATCATTTTAGGGAAGTGTTCACTCTTTCCTCAATTCTCAGAAAAATTTTGTGGTGAGATTGGCACTTTCTATTCTTTTTTATATTTCTACACAGTCTTTTACAATAACTTGGTTTTCCTTTATATTTTAGTTTTACTATTGAATTAATTTTTTGATGGCTAATAGCACTTCACAACTTTTTCATGTTGTAATACACAGAAAAAAATGATCTGTGCAACAAAAAATCTGGAGGAATATTAAGTGTCTATATAAACTTGCTGTCAACATTCATTACAATTAAGTTAAACAACTAGGAGCATATAAAGCCTAAAGGATTGGAAAGTACATAAACTATAAAATTCTATATTAATTTTTACACTAAAATTACATTAAAATATTTTTGGAGTCTTTTTTTTTTCTTTCTTTTTTCATTTTTGGTACCAAGAATCAAACCCCGGCCCTCTGCTGAGCAGTCCTCCTTAGTATGCCAGGAGAGACTATGTATCTGGTGATTCGCCTGGTGGAACTTCTGGGAACCTCAGGCTCATATGACCACCTGGAATGCTGATGAATGCTGGAATGCTAATGGAACCACAAGTGAAGGATTGTCTGGAGCCTCCAGAAGCTTGGAAAATGCAAAGAAAGATTTTCCCTTAGAGACTTACAAATCTCCAGCCTTAACCCTAACGCTTATCCTAACCCTAATGCTGACCTGATGAGCGCCTCATGCTTCCCGGTTAGCTCAGCTCTCAGCTAAGACATCTGTCGGCAAACCTCAACAAGTACCTGTCTATAAAAGTTGCCTCCAGCTTTTCTGAGTTTTTGGATTTTTACTTTCTCATTCCTGGCCTTTGAAGGAAACATTTCTCACTTCTGCTACAAATTGGAATTCTAAAACATTTTTTAAAATTTTTTTACTTGTTTTGTACAAGAAGGTTTTCTAGGAACATTTAAGGAAAATAGACTGAGGCTAGATTTTTGTTTTTATTCTGGTCTAGGCCTCCATGTGTTGCTGTGCCTTGTGGTAGGACGTTGGTGTATTTCTGCTTGTGAAATCTGCTATGGAAAGCATGGGATATTCCTTTGACTTACCAAACCTTACAAGGACCGCATTTTCAGACTCTTAAATCAAAACATATGGGCTGACAAACATTACTGTGTATTTATGAACAAAGACACTCTTGAAATTTAAATTTTCAGGAAAAAAAGTAACTAACAGCCTAGTTTCTGACATTAGACTCACTTAGGTTTCAAGCCTTAACCTGACACTATTTATTAGCAATGCTATATGCACAAGTTGTTTATATAACTTTCCTTCCACATCTTCATCCATAAAATAATAGTCCTTACATCACTGAGCTATGGTGATAGTGAAATGAAATAATTCGTATAAAGCACTTGATCCACATCAATCAATACCATATATCATCAGGCATACAATAATCATTACTCAATAAATGTTAATTACTGCTATTGTTACTGCTGCTGTTGTTGCTCATGTCGGGATGACCTACAGATAAATTAATAGGAAAAGAAGGATTGGTGGTTCCTCTTCTCTTGCTGTGTGGTCTCCTCTCTATGTCACACGCTCCTGTCTCTTAGGATCCGTGGGGTCTCCCAGTGATGTATGATTCCTGCCACTGCCCTACCCATAATGACTAAGGTCTGTACTTTAATACTTTTTCTCCTATTTGGTGCTACTCCTATTAAAATATAACTGGACATGCCTATCCCATCGAGTCTCTATTCTACTCAAGTAATCTAAAATCAATGAAAACCCAGGTGAAAATATAGGAAAGCCCATTTAATGCTAATTTACCATGTACTATTTAAGTTTAGTGGAGATTAGAAGTGCTTCAGTGAAGACAGTGTTTAATAGTATGGGTATAGAAATGTAATAATGCCCTGGTACTGCAAATTTTTAGGCAGGGAACATTTTAGTATCATGGAGGCATAATCCACAGAAGATAAAGAAAAATGAGTTAGGCTGTGAAAAGGTGAGTATATGCTCTTATTATTCTCATTTTAAAAATAAGAAAATTGTCGCTCAACTATTGTGTAATTTTCTTAGGTCACACAGATAATCAATAGAGAGGATTTGCACCAGCTCTGTACAATAAAGCTTTGTCTCGCATACAAAAAGTTAGTGAGCATAAGTTAGTGAGTAAAGTGTGTAGGAGAATAAAGCCCAGCACAAAGCACAATATAAAGAAAAGGGAGGGGCTGGGGATTTAGCTCAGCGGCAAAGCGCCTGCCTGACAAGCGCAAGGTCGTGAGTTTGGTTCCCGGTACCGAAGAAAAACCAAAACAAACAAACAAACAAACAAAAAAAAAAAAAAAAAAAAAAGAAAAGGGAAAACAACAGAATATGGCAGGAAGAAAAGAGAGTGGACTTCCAGAAATTCAGAGGGTGTTACCGAAGCTGTTTATTAAGGTGCGGCCAGCAAATAATGTATTACTATGGAAGGACAGCTATGTAAGCCAAGAATAATACAAAAGAGGCAAAATGTCACCGCTGGGACCTTGAACCTGATATAGGGACTGGAAGAATTTAGCTGTCCTTCGAAGGGAGTTGCTAGTAGTTAGCTAAATCACATTTTTGGGGGAAGATACATATATACATATGTGCTGCAATTCCTGGCTGTACACATCCATCCTTTACATCACTTGTCACCCATTCTGATAACTCAGTGTAGTAGATACAGTTAGAAATCCAAAGATAGTAGAGTTGTCTTACACCTAGCAGACTATCTGTAATTCAGCTATCTGGTAACTTTGTTATTTTACTCTGATAGTATTCTGTGTGTTAATTTCTTTGAGCATAATTTTCAGTAAAAAGAACTGCTTTCAATTTTTTGTAACAGAGAAACAGCAAAATCTGGCCACAGGAATAATTGATCATGTATTAATTTGGGATTGCCCATGAGTCAATCTGTCATTCCTACCAGTAACAAGGAATGTCTCTGCTTTAAGTATTGTCAAGAATTTCACGTAGGTTTCCTTTGTTCAACGTAGGGAACAGAAGTGCTGGATCCTGTATTTCTTTAGATTATTATATCAAAAGCTATTTGTAATGGAATGAACCATTATTTAGTTGTTTTAACAACACTGTAAATAGCAAAGTTGCTGATAAGCTTCAGAAATGAGAGCTAGGGTGGGATGCTAATTTTCTGAACCTGAGGGGGAAACTTGAGTAGAGAAAAGAAACTAAAGGCTCTTCTTCTCTCTTCCCTGTCCTTTATCACAGCTGTTTAATGTCAGGAATAAAGAGGTCAACCTCTGACTTCCAAGTCCTAGCTTTGATTTACTAGCTATATTACTATAGCACGTTGTTTCATCTCACTAAAGTTAAATCTCATGTAGAAAAGTGAGTACGATAGTATGTGTTACAAGATTGGAGTCTTTCAATGGTATATAATGAGATAATGCATGAGAAATGATTACTGTACTGTGTTATCTGCCATTCATTTAGTATTAAACAAATATTGATAAGAAGCCGTGACCCACGTGGTCCAGTCTTATATCACTGTGACAATAAAAATACACACTCTGTACATTGTGCAAAAATCCATACGCTCAGATTCTTCATTTACATTTAATCAGTGTCTGGAAAAGGACATAGAATCCTGAGCAACAGTTCTTAAGCCCTCACTGCTCTCCCACGCACTGAGTTACTTGAGTTTTCTCGCCAAAAGTTCTGAACTTTCCTCTCCAATGGTGTCTAAATTTTGAACCACAGAATCCCATCCAAGACACTTCTTTAGGGAAATCTAGGGAAGAGAGTCCATGTGCAGAGCCAAAACTCTTCGGAGTGTTTTGTTGCCCATTGTTGAATGATGAGCACATCACTTTCCTCCAGGAATGTTACCTAACTTTACCAATTCTGGTGCCCTTGTAAGAAGTATCAGTCATTCACGTATTCTTTTAAGTTTCTGTAGCCAGATGCACTGAATCCCCAACCAATCAAGTTGAAAGGAAGTTCTGAAAAGCATGTAGTTTCCCAGTAGAGAACCACAAACACTGTGGAATAATGATAAAAAAAACAATGCCTTTCAAATAGTCACATTCATTTGTATTTCCCTTTATAATTTTCTAAGAGTTTCCACATTTTATTTCATCTGATTTCTCACAAAAATCCCATGAGGAATTACTTTTTTTTAAAGTGGATGTCAAAACAGAAGTTATGGACACTGGTACCATACGAAGAGCTGTGGTGTGTGAGAGGGCTCAGACACTCACAGAGCTAAGATCCCTGGTCTTCTGGGGAGGATAATAGACAAACAGTGGTGGCAGAATGACACAGAAAGGGAGGGCCGTTTTTTTCCTACCCTGCTCCTGATCCTGGATAGATCAGCTGCTTTGGTACTGATGCTTTAGCTTGTTAGTTCTTTCCATATATCTACTCAGTCACATCGTAGACAGACTATGATATTGACAACTAATAGAACATTATCTGCAACATTCATTAGTCTAAGAAAATTTTATGATGCTGGCTTTCTTCCACTATGATAGAAAAAACATAAATGAGTTGAAAAATTATCTGTCCTTTTTAAGAAGCAGGAGAAATTTTCTTAGGTTGATTTTTAATAACAAAGGATTGTTAAATATATCACTTGTGGTTTTAGAACACAAGGACGCCACAACCAAGCGAGACCTATTATCCCCAAGGAGAGAACAGTGGTAAGTTTTATTCAATACATTGAATTACAGAGACATTAGCCACAACATGTTAATTCAGTTTCACAGGAAATGGAAATCAATACCATCTGTGTGCATAGCTGCCCCACAGCACCATAGTATAGTCTGTAATGTGTTCGTTGCATCTTAGCTCCAAAACTTCACTTCATTAGAACAACCTCATTGTAAATTTTTAATAAGTCACTTTGCTTTCAAGAAGTCAAAACTTGAATCCAGATTTCAGCAATTGTCCCTGTGTATAACTGGGAGATTAGTTTTAGGACTTCTAAGGATACCAAAATCCACGGATACTCGTATCTGCATATAATCTATGCACATCTTCCCATTTAAATCATCTCCAGGTTATTTACAACACCTAATAGAATGGAACTGCTGTGGAAATACTTGCTGAACTATATTTCTCAGGGAATAATGATAGGGAAGAAAAGAGTTTGTACATGTTTAATATAGACACATTTTTTCCAATATTTTTGATCCACGGTTGGCTGGATTTGTAGACATGGAACTCAAGGATATGGAAGGCTGACTGTATTCCCCAACTATTTTGATTTGCCTACCATTTGATCAATTCTGAAATTACCGTGAAAATTGTATCTTCCAGTACGATGAGATGAAGCCCAACTACCCAGCTTTGAGCTTGCCATGTAGCATGTGCTCAAAAATACTGTCATTTTTCTGGGACAAGATGAATTCTGGGCTTATGCTTTGTTACAATCCACTCAGGGTTCCAAATAACTCTGATTTGCAATCAGAGAGGTGCCTTACTTGATTTTTTTTGGCCACTGATATCTGACATGCTATTGAAGATAAGTATGGGAAGTTGGAAAAGCTTGTTTAAGCGCTTTGTCAGTCTCACTCATATTCAAGGAATTTGCCAAGGGGACGTCTTTGTTCTATTATTCCTGTAGCCACAGCATTCGCACAGAATTTAGCTTCAATCATACATGTAAGTCAGAGCACCTGAGCTGGAGTCCAGCAGTGACTCCACATCAAATGCTCAAGTTCTATGAAAAGTCACAAAAATAGACCTTTACTATGTTCTTTATGAATTAATATGTAATTAAAATGTTCCCTTCATGGCCTTGGAAGTTAGGGCTCTTTATTTACATTTCAAATCTTTGCAAGTCAGAAATGCACTTTAAATTGATTGGAAAGGGATAAAATTTGACCTGTCTGTGAGCTGTAGCCTACCTACCTTGTGAATGTTTTCACATGATCATAGGAGACAGTCATGCTGGTGACAGTACATCTGCCACCATGTAACTACATGCTATGGAACGGTACCATTGCTCATTCTTGAATCCAAATTTTTTAACCAATTCTTTTTGAATTGAATCTTCAGTGCAGTCATGCCAAACCTACAGCTGTAAAATAAAGTCATTTTAAGCTATTGGAACATGGAAAAGAAATGTGAACAATTTCTGAAAGCACAAAGCAGGTATTTTCTTCAAACTCAAGTAACTGAAATAACTGAAGAGATTTAGTTCAAATTGCAAATAAATTCGCCTTTGGATTGAGACAAGGCTAGAGAAATATCAGACTCAAAGGTCAAAAGGAGCATTTCAGAGTAGGTTATAAACAGAAAATAGGGATTTAGAATGGAAAAGCTGAACTCAACAATAAGATGGGGTCATGACACCTTGGCAAGTAGTTTTATTATTTTTTTGACTCACTGTGTTAACCCAGAACTTTATTTTCACTGGCTCTAATTGAGATTATTTCATTGGCTTTATTTTTCTTTCTCTGTGTGTATGTTTTTTAAGGAGTGGGGAAGTGGTACTTTGTACCTTGTTATGTCTTGGTTCAGAGGAATTTAAAGCATATAGATACTTTGGACCAGTTTTCACCCATATTCCCTCCTTTCCTCTAGAACATATATTCCCCAAATCACTATTTCTTTGTGGGATTAGCCTGCGGCTGCTATGGTCTTAAATTTCCAGGGAGAATTACCTAATCAAAGGAACATTAATTTTCCAAGCACCTGAATTTTCCCAGCCACCACCAATGTTGATAGGAGTAACCCAAAATTGCAAATTTAAAAGCCAGATAAGATTATACATTTGCCCATAGGTAATTAGGACAAATGTGTTTAAGTCTTAGAAAGCACAACACAACTGGAGTAACTTTTGTTATTTAGTACTTCTACGGTGGTGGTAAATTTTGTGTTTCCTGGGGCAGCAAACTTCAATGGTATGATTTCCATCATTGTTTAACATGTGTTTAATGAGCGATCGTCCTCTAGTTAGGGATTTGTTCTCATTTCAGCTGGTGTCTTTATCCACATGAGCTTCTATACCACAATAGCATAGATTAGGGAATTTAATAAACAGCAGATACTTATTGCTCGTAGCTCTGAGACTGGGAAGTTCAAGGTCACAGTGCCAATAGATTCAGTAAGGTCTTGTTTCCCATGGATGGCACCATCTTATTGTGTCCTGGGATGCTGAGAGGGACAGGCAGGCTCATCAGGCCTCTTTTATGAGGGAACTAACTTTATTCATGAGGGTTCTGCCTTTACGGTCTAGCCAGGTCCCAAATTCCCCATCTCTTCATACCAGTGCATTAGCGCTTAGATTTCAACATATAAATTTTGGGGCATCATAGCAACTAAGTTTAGATTTACTTTTCCACCAGTTATTTAAAAAGAGTTCTTAAAGTTATTTTGTAATATGAAAGTGATTTAGGAGAAAACTAAAAAAAAATTTCCAAACTGTGTGAACGGAGTGTTGGGTAAAAATGTATAGTGAATTCACTATTCTGTCCCACACTATAAATCTGCACTCATTAGAAGAATCATATTTCATCAACCTTCAGTGGGCGTGAAGCACCTCTTCCTATAGTAACAAGCCACTTTTATCTAGCTAGCTAGTCTCACCTCCTAATACTTCCCTAATTGCACTTTAGGTTCTAGCAAAATCAGGTGGCTTGTTTCTTCATACCTGGGCCTTCTCTGCCTGAAATGTTCTACTAATTCATCTCTTGGGAAAGTCTGAGCTACAAGTCAGGACCTAAATTGTATTTCCTGAGTAAAGGCTTGTCTGTGTGTCTTGAATACATCACTCTGTCCTCACCATTCAGCACAGGCAAATAATACAATCTTCTAGTTGTGTTTACTGGGTGGTTTGCATGTCTACTAAATATCCAGTGGATTGAATAATCCTTGAGGGCAGGTGACTGTGTATCTGCAGTTTTGTCATCCTAGTACCTGACATAGTATGTGCCTTGGAAATACCTGACCATATATCTTTTTAGCTTTCTCATGTCCATATCTTACAGGTATATAATTTTCTTTACACAAGAGATCTATGCCTGAGAATGTATTTTTTTAACTTAGGAAATTTCACAAGAATCTTCATTGTAAATCAGTTGAAATTTTACAAAATTAAAAATTCAGTTCATCAGTAGCACTAACAAGAGTTTAAGTGTACAATAGCCACATAAGGCTGGTGTCTGCTTTGCTATATAACACTGAGTATTGCTATCATTGCAAAAATCTCTGTTGTGTACAGTGTTTTTGAAAAACCGGTGGTCTTTGTTTGCTTTCCAATTTTTTTGCAATCACATTCAAATAAAGTAACTCTGAAAATCTAGATGGTAACGTAGCCAAGTTATTCATATAGTCTTATAAAATATTGTACTCACTGACACAGCCAACCACTTCATAAACATTTTAGTCTGTCCAACAAAACACAATAGTGAACTAATCAATTTAACATGATGACCTAGGTTCAACTTTTTATTGTTTCTTCTTCATGAGACACCAATACAATCAAAGTAAAAAATATTTGTAGTCTTATAACCCCACAAGAGAGTTTGATAAGGACCATTAGTACACAACGGAATTTGAAAAAATTCTGGAATACAGAAAAGTGGTTGTGGAAGTTAGGATGGAGTGATTTGCCTTGGAATCCACCTGGGAAACTTGAGGACCACACTTCTGCTCGTGTCTGGATGGAGGTCATGGAGGCATGTTGGGTACTGTGTCCAGCAATGGGAAACCTGTCTAATATAGTGATGAAGCAAACTGTAACAAGCAACAGTCTCTCATAGATAGTCTCTTGATTTCTTTTCTCATTGCTGAAACAAAATACCCAACATCCACAAGCTTAAGGATGAAAGATTTATTTTGGTTCACAGTTCATAGAGGGTCCAGTCCATAGTCACGGAAGCAAAGCAGAGGGAAATGGCAAGGGAGAAACAGTCCATGGCAAGAAGGTAAAGAGAAGTAAGCAGCAGCATCAGCAGCAGCAGCATCTTTCTGTCCCCTTACATTCAGTCCAAGCTGCAACCTTATTGATTGGTGCCACCCATACCCAGGATGGGGCTTCCATTATCCCCACCAGGACCTATGCTAAGCTAGTTAATGGACTAATTCACACCCCCTTAACCCCAGCATCTCACCCTTGATCCATATTCATACAACCTAGATCCTGCCACTTCCAAAATCTCCACCTATGAGTGCATGAGGCTTTGAGGAGACATCTAGATACAAGCCATACCAGATAGACAGACAGACAGGCAATGAACTTTGGAGAGTGGAGATCTCCAGTCTCCATACTTAGAAAGACCAAATGGGAGGGAGAGCAGTAGTAAGTTATGTGACAAACAGAGGGATTGATTAAAGTCTTGTACACTGAACTGTCAGTTTGAGAGGGCCCACTGCATGCTTGGCACAATAAAGGAAAAATTATCTATGTCTGTATCATGGAGAAATTTGAGAATAACAAAGTAAAAGGAATATAAGGAGAGAAAGAGCCATCTAAGTAATGACAAGATCCAGCCTGGCAGAAACTTCTCATTAGCAACTCTGGATGCCAGAAGACAATGGACAAAGGGTTTCAAGTTTCTTTGTTGGGTAAGAAGGCATCAGAAAGACGTTTTCAGACATTTACAATTCAGAAAGTTTACCTACCATATATTCTTCCCTAGGAAGTAGCTACAGGATGTTCTCCAGCAAAATAAGGGAGTAAAGATTTCACAGGGGCTTCTATAGATTGGATTATTGTTCCCTATGGTTCACTTGCCTATTATCAACAGGTATGTCCATGCCTTTCACTAGAGAAGGTGAAATGGTTTCCATTACTTTTTTAACAGAGGCGTTGGTGGTATAGTGGTTAGCATAGCTGCCTTCCATTACTTCTTTGATGTTGGGTTGGCTATGTGATTTTCTTTGGCTAATGGAACATTAATAAATACAACATGAGCAAAGGCTATAAATACACTCCTTTGACTTAATTTTCTCTCACTCATTCCCTTGCTCTCTCTCTCTCCCTTTCTTCCCCTCTTCCTCTCTCTTTTTTTCTGGGGTCTACATCTTTTCTGTCATCTTCCATGAGAAGAGCCTGCCTTAAACAGCTGCTAAACCTGAATAAAGAACACTTGGAGCGATTTTGAATTCCACCCACAGATTGAAGTAGAATAAGAAAATTAAATGTTTGTTATTTCTGCTGAAATTTTTGGAATTTGTCTTATGCAGTTCATGGTTATGTAGTATCTTTGTCTCAATAACTGACTAAGAAGAGAATCAACCCAATCTATGGGATCAGAGACATCTTATTCCACAATTCTTACTATGTGGAAGATCTAAAAGTAACCAGTTAAGTTCGGAGCATGAGAATTAATGGTCCTGGGAGATGGCGCTCTGGGTAATAAGAATCACAAGAACAGAAAACATGACCAGGAACTTGGAAATATAGTAAAGGCAACTGTGAGTCACAAACATGAGAAATCCTTCCAGCTGCATTCTAGAAGTACAGCAGGCATGCCCCTGGAACCTGTTAAAAAAACCCTTGATCACATACATTATTAGTTCAGCAGTGAACAATATTTACACAGAAGTAATTCATTAAGCTAATTAAGTTTTCCTCTTTTAGAATTAACCATTGGATGTACCATAGTCCAGAATGTGAAGGTTTATTAAAAATATAATAACAATAAAAAGTGCAAGAGTAAAAGGAATGCGAGAAGGGTGAGAGTTTGAGCATTCATTCTATAGAGGAATCAAGGAAGGGAAGAAAAGAGATGCAGGAATGTCATGGGAGTTTCAGTGGTGGCTGGATGAGGAAGAAGAATGGTGCTATAGTCCAAAACCATCTCACTGGGCCCCGTGCTGCTAGGATCTCTATACTCCATGTTCTTCTCAACTGTGACAGAAAGCCAAGAACCAATATCTGAAGTTGGTAAGTCAAGAAACAATGTTACAAGCATTTCATTTAGATTTAAGAAGTAGCTACCAATATAACTGAAAATTCTGGGGTGTCATGACATTTTTTTTCATCAATTGTGTGGGTCTTTTTTTTCCCTACAGAACCTGTTTTGCTTCCCTACAAACACAGAAAATGAGAACAGGGGAGGAAAGTGCTCCCAGGAAAATAGTCCAGTCTCTGAAGCTTCCCCCAGGCTGGGGCAGAGGAGCAGCCTACAGGCAGAGCCCGCTGGCCTCTGATTTCCCAAGTGGCTTCTGAAAGTCTACTAGAAGTTAAGCTCAGCATTTTAGGGACAATGCTTTTTTTGTTGTTGTTGTTGTTGTTTGTTTTTTTTTGTTTTTCTCCGGTACCGGGAACTGAACTCACGACCTTGCGCTTGCCAGGCAGGCGCTTTGCCGCTGAGCTAAATCCCCAGCCCCGGGACAATGCTTTTGAAGACCGTGGCATTGCCAATATCCTCTTATTTTGTTTTTCGGGTTTTGTTTTGTTTTGTTTTGTTTTTCCCGGTACTGGGGATCGAACTCACGACCTCGCGCTTGCCAGGCAGGTGCTGTGCCGCTGAGCTAAATCCCCAGCACCTATCCTCTTATTTTGAATGTCATAAAGAAAACATTTTATAGGGGCTGGGGATTTAGCTCAGCGGCAAAGCGCCTGCCTAGCAAGCGCAAGGTCGTGAGTTCGGTTCCCGGTACCGGAGAAAAAACAACAACAACAAAAAAACAAACAAACAAAAAAAAGAAAACATTTTATAGTTTACAGTTTAGTTTCCTTTGTCACCATCACACAAAGTCCTCTGCCCATGGCCTGGTGGGCTATGTGCACACAGCGGGTATGCATCTCACTCAGCTTCCACCCACAGCTGTCCGCATCTCGCGCTACCTGTCTCCCATTCATCTCCCTGGGCTCTGTGGTGCTAGGATCTCCGTACTCCACACATAGTGAAGGAAGTATGGCATGACCTCCCAACAGTCAAATTTTTTGTATCACTGTGAGCTACATGAGACTTGATCACCTCTATCCTGCTTTCAAACACATGCTGGTTGTTTCTGGCTCATCTGAAGCACACCTGTCTATGGATGAAGATGAAGAACCTGCCAGAACCACTGACGGACCCTGGATATTGTGAGATCGTGAGGCTGAGCTCACGTCGCTGGGCAAATTCCCAAGTCCAACTTGCGTGGTGTGGAGGGAAGTGGCTGTGGAAGACATACCTTGGGGGAAAGTATTCCTGGCTGGGGATCCTGTCGCTTCTGCTGGTTGCTGATGTGGAGAAGGACCACAAGGTCATGCTGGGCTGCGGGTTCTGCGCTGTAGCTTTGGTTTGGTTTCTGTCACTCTATCCCATTTTATCATAAAACCTTTGGTCAGGCTTGTGTTCTAAAAACATAACATATACAGCTCACATATTTAAAAATAACTATACTTTCCAGTCCAAGAACATTCTATAACTTTTTTTCATACTTAGTATTCTTTTCCAATGTTTTTAATGATTCTCTTCACACAAATAGCTCCATAACATAATTTTCTCGCTTATTGAAAAAAAGAGGAGAATCTATCTAAAGTTTGACAGTAGTAAAGTTTGAGTCAGCATTTCTATTACAAAACATACTATTTTTTTTTTGTTGTTGCTACTTTGCAATCACCAAAAGCAGCAGCAGCAAGAACAACACAACAAATATTCTCCAGGCTTAACCTTGACTTAAATCAACTTCCGTCACCAAACCTAATCCCAGGTGTTTTGGAAACTGAGGTAAGAGGATGGCAAGTTCAATGCCAGCCTGGGAAACTTAGTGAAAACTTGTGTAAAATAAAAAATAAAATGAACTAAAGCTATACCTCAGTCATAGAGCACTCCTGAGTTGATCCCCAGCCCTGCAAAGGAAACAAAGAATAAAGAAAGACAAAAAAGTTATTTGTAAGAGAGCAAAGGAAAAATTATTGTGTTTTGTGCTGGTAAAATTAAAAATTCATGAACATGAAATTGTTTTATATTGTAAAAAACAATTGTTTTAATGTTTTAATAGTCATATGATGGGCAACACATGGGAGCAGATATATGTGGGTGAGAGAGCAGCTCTTGTTTAGATTTCCCAAAGGAAACCTTGTCTCTGAGCTTTGTTTTTCTCTCTACAAAATGTGTGTAGATCCCTCACTCTGACTGTAAGTGGGATTTCTAGTTTTAGTTTTTTGAGAAATCTTCACGCTGATTCTCATAGTGGTTGTACCAGTTTTCACTCCTACCAGCAATGTAGACATTTTCCTTTATCCTCTGTTTTGTCAGCATTTGTTATTCTTTGGTTTCTTGATGATAACCACTCTTTCTGGTGTAAGATGGAGTCTCAGTGTTGTTTTAGTTTGCATTTCTGCTCTGGTTTTTATAATTTCTTTCCTTGTACTTGCTTCATATTTGGATTGTTCTTGTTTTTTGGAACTTCAGGTACATCATTAGGTTATTTATTTGGACTCACCCTGTTTTTCTGATACGGGCATTCATGGCTATAAACTTCCTTGTTAATAATCCTTTCTTTGCATTCCATAAATTCTGGTAAGTTGTACTGCCACTATGGTTTGATTTTAGGAGTTGTGTAATTTTTTTCCTTGATTTCTTCTATGACCCACTGATTACTCAGGACTCTATTGTTTAATCTCCATGTGTTTTTACTAATATTTATCTTTTCCCTTACAAATTAGCAAAGCAGATGGGACTTTAGTAAAATTATAAAAATTACTCAAAATATCCGAATCTAATCATGGAGGCAGAGTGGTTAAATTTATTTGACCAGAGTTTGATAGAGGAAAGGAGGATTCCACATTTGCCCCTCACAAGAATGTCAATTCATGTGACCATCCAAGGACTACAAAAATCTTTTGCTAAAAGCTTCTATTTTTGAGGTTCTATCTTATTACATAAACCACTCACTCAGTTTCTAGTTGCAAAGGTCAGTATGACTTCTTTAATAACATGGAGCTGTGGAAGATTGTCTACTCTGATGCTACCTGGCAAAGCAGTGACGTGTTGGAGATCATCGTTGAGAAAAAAGATGTGCAGAGGGAGATCTTGGGTATTCGGGATAGCCACAGGCTCTTGCTAGATATGAGGTCATTCAGGAAGCTCTCAAAAATTTCCAAAAAGTAGATTGTGCAGTAAAGGCTGAGTAAACACAGCCTTCCGTATTGTCCCTTGGAACTACAAGAAATGTGACAGAACGTGCAACTAAGGATTTTTGTTTTTTAATAGGCTGATGATCACTCATTAGAAAACCTAAAATCAGAAATGTTCCAAAATCTCAAACCTCAAGCCCCCAACATGATTCCAAGTGGAAAAATCCCACTTCTGACTGTATGTGATGGATTGTGATAAAACATGAGCACACTGAAAATATTGCAGAAAATTAAATTCAGGCTTTGTGTATAAGGAATATATAGAACATAAATAAACTTGGTGATTAAACTGGGATCTAATCCTCAAAATGTATCTCATTCAGATTATGCAAAAAAAACCCACACAAATTTTAAAAAATCCAAAATTTGAAAAATATTCAATCCAAGATGTTTCAAATAGGAGATACTCAACTTGTACAAGTAAATCGGAAGAGTTCAAATAAAGAACAAACTGACAAAGGTTCTATGTAACCTCTAAAAAAGTACAAAATGCTGAACATGCTTAGTTTATTTTTTTAATTTTAATTTTAATTTTTTGTCTTTCTAAGACAGGGTCCCACTATGCAATTTGGGCTGGCCTTGAGCTCGCTTTGTAGCCCAGGCTGGTCTCAAACTCACAATGGTCCTCCTGCCTCAGCCTCCTGAGTGCTGGAATTACAGGCATGTACCACTATTCCAGGCCCAAACATGCTTAGTTTAAAGGGAGAAAGACTGGAATGAAGCAAGGTAACACCTCTAAACCTATATAAAGGTATAAAGCATGAGAATTTTGTTCCACCCTCAATAGTGATTAGTGGGCTAAATGCTCAGGAAAGTCACGAACTATAGGCTATTCAAAAACAATCCTTTCTGAGATACTCACAGTGCAAGAAAATTTCCTTTAGTTCTCTCATTAAATTAGTAAACTATGAAGCTACACATCTAGAAGTTGATGTTCACAACATAAAAAAGAAAAAGAAGAATATTTGTGTAGAGCACAGACTAAATGCACTATTTAAATGAATAAACATTTTGTCTGTGAAAACATAATGGAGGAAGAAAAAGAAACATCACCCATAGAGGTGATTTAAGATCTTAGAAAGAGAGTGAGTAGGAAACTTAAAACAGGAGCTGAGAATATTGATGTATCAGTACACTATACACTAAGATATATCAGCATATATATGTATATATATATAAGTGCAAACTAATATATCAATAGATATAAGTACAAATTTAAATGCGGAAAAGAATAAGATACAAGAAGTGAAACAGCATGAAAATCATCTGATCTTGAGTGATCGTAAAGACAAGAGAAGTCTGCTCTCTGTAGAGTGGAGAAACTCCTATAAATTCACATAAACAAATTAAAGTTGAACAATGCAAAAACCTTAGGCCTCTGTAAGAGTTCTCAAGTTCTGTGGTAGCTGTGAAACCTGCGCTGAGAAAGCAACACTGATCATTTACACTAGTCTGGATTGCAGAGATAGTCAAGGAAGATGAATAAACCACAGTGAAACTGCTGAAATAAATCCTAGCTGTGCAACAGAAAGTGCACCAAAGAAATGATCCTGACAGATGTGTCAATCAGGTTGGAAGTGTCTAAACAAGTACAGAATGGAACCATAAGAAAATCACAAAAGAAAAGCTAAAAATCAAAAGGTTTTGAAAACCCTACAGGATGCTATAGAAAGGAAAAGATATTAATACAGACCATTTCAAAGCATGAGTCTGTGGAGCCGACCAAGATTACAAAGAAAATCTCTCTGAAGTGATAATGGTGGAACAGGGACACAAAGATATGAGCATGTGGGTGCAGGGTGTATAGGAAGGGACTTGGAGCAAGCTTACCACATGCAGGGAATTAAAGAGAGGGTGCTTGACAGAGAAGAATAAAACATTATCAGAGCATGTGTCTCTTTGTGTCAAGTGCTATTTCAGGAATCTAAACAAGTGGATGAGTGAAAGGAAGATTTGTGGTTGGATGAAGAGCCTTCAAAAGGTACATCCCTGAATCACAGAAATCAGACCCTGGCAAACAGTTGTTGGGTGACGAAGCTCGCCATCTATCTCAGAGCACTCCTCCCGGCGGGTGGCTGGCAAGTGCTATGTCCAGGCAAGTTCCAGGCTGGCAGAACCTCGTGCACAGCAGGCAACTTTCAACTACTATATAAAAACCAGAATGTTAATACCCACAGTATTAACTGGTTTTGGCAGACAGACAGAATGGAAGTTTAAGCCCTTTGGAATAATAGTAGAAAGTCTCCGGGGGAAAAGCTTGAGGGGATAGACAATGTGTACTTACTGTAGCTAGAAGTAGGAGGGGAAAAAAGAAAGGTAAGATTCAGGAATACAGAAGGATGCTTGTGGGAATGACAAGAAGTAAGGCCCTGTGAGAATCTCGTAGGTCTCAGAGACATTATAAGTGAGTCAGCACAAGCCATTCAATCACCACTGGAAGCAACTGAAATAAAAACAAAATCGAGTAAAGCCTAATCTGGGGTACTGATGAGTTCTGTAATAGCTAACTCCGTGCACATGTAACGATGTTGAAGAGGAAATATCATACCTAGTGTCTATGATAAAATGATAGTGGGTCATGGTGGAGTCATGGTATATATTTGTGAAATTCTAGTTTTGTTTTACTAACCGCTAACTACTATTTTGCCCAGGGAGAACACAGAAGGAGCTGGTTACAGGAACACCCAGAGAAAAAAACTTTAACGACTGGAGAGAGCAGGCATTCCTAGCTTGTTATGTAACCAGGGTTTTTCTGAAGAAATTTGGATGCAGCAAACATCCTTAAAAATATTGTATTCAAAGGAATCTCTGTTTCAAAGGAACTTTGAGCAACTGCAGTTTCAATGACTGAAAAAAAAGAACCTACTAATAATCACAGGACTCCCAATACAAAAAAGAGATCAAATCCAGAGTGAAAAACCCCTCAGATTCCAGAATATCCCTTTAACCACATCTAGCTAAGAGTTTCACCACTTCCTTGGTGATGAAAAGCTCTGGAGCAATCAGAGTTTCATTTGAAGGAAAGTGATCAAAAGTATGATTCATAACCTTGTATTATCACATATACGAAGTTCCCAGGCCTTAGGAGAGGCATTTTTGTTATCTTCATGATAGAGCCATCTATTATTGAAAATAAACATCTGAACTGGGCAGCCTCCGATCACGGCAGTCAAAATTCTTACACTGAGGTGGAAAAATTTACATATTGGCGAAACTATGGGTTATGCTGTGACAAACCATGACTAAACTCACAATCTTGCCAGTGGAAAGATTTTTTTTTTACACAAAAAACAGCATAGGTTTTTTTGTTTCCCTTTCATCTACATTAAAAATCATATGAAAATAATTTAGAGATGCAAAGTTGCTCCAGTGAGACTAGCGCTGGGAGCGGAATTCTTCCCTCGGTCATACCCCATGGACATTTTGTTCGTGAAAACATAATGGAGGAAGAAAAAGAAACATCACCCATAGAGGTGATTTAAGATCTTAGAAAGAGAGTGAGTAGGAAAGTTAAAACAGGAGCTGAGAATATTGATATATTAGTACAGTATACACTAAGATATATCAACAACTTACTCACATTAATCCCGGAAACAAATTTCACAGCGCTATTCCTTAACAAACTCAAACTGGAACAAAAAACAATTTTATAAAGATGAGGGTTGGGGGTTGTTGTACTGGGATCTACTTTCTTAGTGCTGAACAGAATCACAAAAATAATTGCTCTATAAACATAAGACTATCAATTTTCATTAAGGAACTCACACAAAATAATAATATACTTTCTAGGCATATGAATCATGTTTAATATTCATTTTGGAATAGTAAATATCATCACTATTATTCTTAAAGCTCAAATATGAGTTTTTAACTTTTTCATGTATGATCTTCTTTTAACCAATTATTTATAAATATCTGAAAAGTAAGCAAATAAAATTCTCAATTCTCCTTGATGAAAAAATTCCCTGTTTCTGAATGTACAGAAAATAAGGTTTAGCTTACATAATTTAAAATTTTTTTCCCCCTTCAAATATATAATGGCTTCAGTATATGTCACGATATGACTGTTTTTTTAAAGCACAGAACCTTTCTTATTTTCTCAGAAGCCTGAAAAAGCAAAGGAAAAAAAGTCAGTGTATTGATCCCTACAATGGATTCCAATGTTATTCTAGCTTCAGAAGGTGTCCAGTTACAGAGAAACATTTCAGTAATCGTAAAGTTCAGACAGACCCTATGTGACCCTATTCATTCCTGACCAGCAAATAGTTTTTGTTTAACTTCGAAAGAAACCAGACAAACCCCGCAAGGTTACTTATAATCATGACACCATTTTTAGAATTGCCATGTGCTGGGAATATGCCTTCTCGCTTCCTCCTTCTATCTACAGTGTAAATCTGAAGGACTTTGTTATGGCTCTTCTACTTTGCACAGCTTAGGCCTATTTAGAACATCAACACCATCAATCACATAATATGAGGCCGACCAGCTGGATGAACCCTGGCTATCATGCAGAGGTTATTTGTCATCTGGGCATGTCTGTTTGGTATATAACACTCCTTCAGTCCCAGAACAATTTTCCCGCTCCAAAAATATTCTCTTTGATTCAGGAAACACGTGATTAATAAAGGACAAGGGTTTAAAGCTGGAGGTCAAGGCTAAAAGTCTTAACCAAACAAGTGCACCGCTTACTAACGTTTGCATCAGCAGTGAAAAATTCCCTTGAAGAGCTCCCACACTGAAGAAACACAATCTTTAAATCATAAATTTTAAGGGACTCCAGCAACTCCGTTCATCTTGAGGGATTTATTTTAAAATAATGTTGCGTATCTGAGAAATGTTTTGCTATGAAATAATATCAGTGCATCAGCGCGTAAAAGGCCCCATTACAAACATTTACAAGTTAATATAAAAAAATTAATGTTGAAGAGACATAGTTTAACCAACATGATATGTAAAGGAAATTTATACTATCACACTAGAACAATTTGCATTAAAAATAATTGTTTTCTTAGAAGGCTATTTATACTAAAATGGGTTTAAAAGCAACACTCCCTCTCTCAGACTTTTTGTCTTATTTATACGCCAATCTACAATATTTCACGGTACTTTTCCATTAGAAAAGTTTTTTTCCTAATGGTTTTTCTCCTACCCATGTTTTCCTCCCTTCCACCCAAACAGCATTGTTTCATGTTTATAGAATATTAGGTTGACTTCTTTCTAGGCAATTTTATAGTTCTATACTAGTATTTACTGTATTTAACATTCATGATATGACAAATTTGAAGAGCCATTTTTAATAACAATTTTTATATAAAATAATTATTGCTCAAGGTTTTATATAACCCAAATATTGACTTAACTAGAAGTGGCTCTGCTTTTTGATCTACAAAAATGGATTTAGGGCTATGGATTTAGCTCAGTGGCACAGCGCTTGCCTGGCAAGTGCAAGGTTGTGAGTTCGATTCCCGGTACCGGAAAACAAAACAAAACAAAAATGAATTTAATAATGTTTATGTCACTGGAGTTATAAAGGGGTTACAAACTCCCACTGGAGTTCTGAACAGTTTCTCAAAAGGTGATAAGTAAGTTGTATTATAGCACTGATGCTGCTGGACAGCCATTCAAAGCTTTATTCAACTTGTAACAGGCTTCAAAGTTGCTGAACACGGGCCACTGTAGGTAACCATACTTACTAAGAATTTATGTTTCTTTTCCTCTCTCCTTTCTATCAAATGCCAGGGGAATAAAAGTAGAAACTCAGCACAAGACAAATTGTATTCAAAATAATTTTCTGTTGGAATTCGTACTGGCAATGCATTTATCCTGCTGTCTCAGAATCCGGTTTGCAAGTATATAGTGGCCTTTGATATTTCCTGGTCGGACTCCTCCTCCTGTTGCTGTGGAGACTAAGCCTTCAGTGAAATACTCACAGAGGTAAAGCTAGAACTCCATTCTCAGTGCTGCCTGTGCAGTGGTACAAAGCTTTGGAAGTCTCCACTGCTGGTGTGGAATCTTTGGGTTACTTTACCCTGAGTCGCTTACATGGTAGCCAGCTGTTGCTCTGCTGTTTATGCTAATATGATGACATTATATATGTGACTGCTGATGCGGTCTCCTACATGCATAATGCTCTCAGTGAACTTGGCTGACCCTGTTAAACAATGACAATGTGTGTGAGGCCCCAGTTGGTTAGCACTCATTGTTCCAGCAACAGGGTTACTGACCTTGTCATATTTAAAAGCATTGAGCAGATACGGCAATCTGGATCCTGAGGGCAAATGAAGAATTTCCATTGGTGATGTAAGAACCATGGTAATTAGCCTACCCCTCCATTCTGTTTCTAGGCATTGAATAGTGGTATGGTTCAGCTAAAAGGCTCACTGTACCCTGAACGAAAAAAACCCAAGAGTTTTTATAAATAATAAAAGGAATATATTTCAACACGACATCTCTCAGCAAGACTGGCTTTTTCAGAGTGGTGTTCCGGGGTGGCTCACCACCTTATTTTTGCTGTTGCATCTGTCTCATATAGGGACAGATGGTTCTAAATGAAGTAACAATGTAGATTGTTATGATTGAAATGAAGTAACAATGTAGATTGACCAAAAAAGATGTAAGATAATCATCTTTTAAATCCATATTCCCTTAAAAGCATTTTCTCAGCTTAAGCTTTAGTGAATGCTACCACACTCTAAGACGGGCCTCAATGGCATATCTAAACATTTGGATAGGAGTGTTCTTGCTTTAGTAAAAAAACAAGCTATGTTAATTTTTAACAATGCAGTATTACCTTGATACATCTTCTTTCTTTCCCTCAGGGTCTTATAAGAATGAATCAGAAAATTGTTCCCTTATGTTGAGGCTGGGTCTGCACCTGTATTAAATTCACATGAAACTGCAATTTGCTGTGTGGGGGAGGGGATAAATGTCAGCAAAACTAATAGGATGATATATCTAAGCTTGAATTCTCAAGTGGATTAGCATCCAGTGCAGAAAATATTGACAGGAACATTTTCATAGGCATATTGTCTCATACCTAGAACTGAAATTAAGGGTGTAATCATGTTGACCAACTGTCCTCAAGTTTATGATTAGAACCATTTGGCTCCAGATATTAGGAAACTCAGATTTATCAGATACGTATCCTGGGTCACTTTTCCAGTTTTAAAACAGTATCTATGAACATCCATGAATATTTCATACCCTATGAACATCCATGAATATTCAAGCAAGTCACTGAAGCAAATACAGAAAGCAATGAGAAGTTGAAAGAAGGGAAGAGATAATGACCTCTAGATCTGCAAGAGCAAGTGGACTTTTTGATGGTCTTCACGGGTGGGTGGATAGGAGCTACACAGACGAGGCATCAATGCTAAAGCGAGAGGAACTAAATGAGAAATTAAACATGAAGAAAGGTTTTTTACTCATGTCCTAAGTCTGTTCATCATCCATGGATAGCAGCGGTTAGGACAAATGTTTTCCTCTGAATACGGCAAACTTCTTAATGAAATGTCACATCTTCTTATTTTATATTATGCAGTACAATATTGGTGGCTTTAGACAATAATGGTCATCATAGGAGAGGCACTCTGGATGAAGCTACCTGCCTGAAAGATTTTACCAGAGAAAGGAAGGAAATGAGAGAAAACTTGGGGCTCTGACAATAAAACACCTCAATTTTGTCAGCCATGAGGTACACAGTGAGGAAGACAATTATTTGCATATTGCAATGCAGGCTGGTTAAAATCCAATCAATTGACTCCAGATGTGGGTTTCTTGTGAAGGTTTTTTTTTCAAGTGAAAGTTGCCAAAATTTCATGAGCGCATAGACCACAAGCTAATATAAGCCAAAGAACTCACAAGTAAAAGGAATATTTTTGACTTATAAGAAATCCTACTTCTTTAAGCTTGGTGACTGGAATAATGTGGTTGGTCCAGGATAAATTAGTTTGAGGGCATTTACAAATGGCTGGCCTTTGTCTAAACAAAATATTCCCCAAACAACTCTACAAAACAGTATTCCTGAGATGATGTCTGAGCTGATATTTACAGAACATCACAATTGGTAGTTTATGTTCCTTTGTCAGAAGTAGACTCCAGGAAACCGTCCATGAGAAATCTTCTCCTGACACATGGTGTTTATGAATAGAATTCAGATAAAAGGTAAAGGGATTTTGAGAAGGTATAAGGGTCATAGAAATTCTAGCTTTCTTAGGAAACTAACTGGAAAATCTTTAATCTTTGAAGTTGATTAGTTATTAGAATATTGGGAAATTATTTTCTAGGGAATTTTGTTATTTCTGTGCTATCTTTTAAAGGTGACTAATTTTGATTACTCCCATCATAACCTCTCCCTTGGAACTAGTATTCTTGAAATAACTACTTCAGGACCAATGTGTGTGGCATGATGAGTAGAAATACTTTGTTGCAATTTGGTTTTCTAAATTTGTTGAATATTTAAGAGTAAATGAAAAAATAATTTCTCCACAACCCCATCACCCTGGCAAATCAACCTGTTTCCATGTTCCTAGGTTCTCTTCTCCTCTGTATGTATGCAGTTTTCTTTGTATAAAATTATAGGTGTGCTAGAATGAATACTTTTATCTGAATACTAACCCAGCAGAAACTTGATTATTAAAATATTTGAACATGATTCAGTGTTCTATACTTATGGAATTCAATATATAAATATATTTATATATCTATTCTGTATCTATACATCAATTAATATGGCAAATTATTTTTTAAGAAAAATTTTTGTTTGCTTGCCTTGGACTATGACTTTTTTCTGAAATCTTAGATAAGAGCCAAAATTTGTTTGATCTCTTTCCAGAGCTTTGGATTTTTCTGTGTTTATGTTAGATCACTGAGTGTTACTGTAAAAATATGCCATCAAATTTGGGAATGAGGAATTCAGAAATGATAAGACAGAAGTGTTCAGTTAGAATAAGTGTTCAGAGTGTTACTGTAAAAATATGCCATCAAATTTGGGAATGAGGAATTCAGAAATGATAAGACAGAAGTGTTCAGTTAGAATAAGTTGGATCCATTTAAATTCCACTGAATTTAATTTAATCACCCTAATTTATTTTCTATGTGCTAGGAATTCTAAGGGGCACACCTGCACCTGAGACTTCCTGCATCTCCCAGTGCCTTTCGATGTGTTATACCGGATTCAACACAGAGTTTAATATAAGAAGAAGCATTTTGTTTTAAAACCTTGTATCATTTTTATTGTTTTTATGTTGTTTTGTTTTTGTCTATGTTGTTGTTTTCTTATTCTCTTTAAATTAAAAAAATTAAATATAGGAGTAAGCACACTTCTTTGAGAATTTCCAACCAAAGGAATGGAAAGGGTATTCAAACAGAGCAAGGGCTTCTTAGTGAGTGAAAATTAAACAAGAAGAATGGGAAGGCAGGGTTTACTTTTGTCTGGATCCTTTGACAAACTCTTCTCGATAAATAATGCAGATCTTCTGAGGAAGTAAATTATACAAGAAAGAGGACAAGCTGCTGTGAAGGTATGGAAATGGAGAGGCAATAAATTGTTTTTGTGAAGTTAGAATGTCACATGTATAAGGCACTCGTGCTAAGTAAGCCTTTCTTTCTGCCCAATAAGCCTTCCTTTTCTCTCTCTTTTTCTTTTCTTTCAATCTCTTTCTTTCTTTCTTTCTTTCTTTGTTTCTTTCTGAATCAAGCTCAGGACCTTGCACTTTCCAGGCAGGCACTGTGCCACTGAGCTATATCCTTGGACCTTCTCTTCCTTCTTTCCTTTCTTTTTTCCTTTGTTTCTTTCTTTTCTCTTTCTTTTCTTCTTTCCTTTTTTCTTTTTCTTTTTTTTTTTTTTCCAGTACTTGGAATCAAACTTACAACCTTGTGCTTGCCAGGCAGTTGCTGTGCCACTGAACTAAATCTCCAGGCCCCATTTCTTTCCTTTTTTCTTTCTTTCTTTTTCTTTTTTCTTTTCTTTCTTTCCTTCTCTTTTGTTCTTTTTCTCCCCTTCTATCCTTCCTTCCTTTTTCTTTCTTGTTTCTTTTTCTGTTCTTTCTTTTTTGTGACACTATACATTAAACCTGTGGGCCCCGAGCTGCACCTACAGCCTTTTTATTTTGTTTTGGGACAGGATCTTGCTAAATTGTTCAGGCTGGCCTCAATCTGTGATCATCCTGTTTCAACCACCAGTCACTAGAGTTAACGCAGGCCTTTCCTAAGCTACTTAGCAATGCGTAGGGCTATCTTCAGCACCACAAGATTTTGAGCTCAGAAGGGCCTTGTACTTGGGACTGAATGCACTGCAGTTACTGTCTTGAAATTCTTAATAATCTTTCCTCTGTAAATAAATGAACCCAACACTGTCAAAATAAAAGGAGGGTGTAAGGTAGGGGAAAAAAAGAATTGAAATGCATTATGTACCTGTACCAATTCCCTGGAATGAATGTAATCATTGTGTACTTTAATTATGTACTAATAAGGGCAAAAAACCGTATCTTTGCATTTGTGTTTTATAAGTGAACTCCAATAGGAAAATACACCAGGGGCTTAACAGTCTTGACTTGCTTGTTTTTCCATCATAGTCACCCTCTTCCCCAATTCTCTGGACAAATTCTTAGCCCTCTTTTCCCTGTACCTGTGGCTACACACCCCAGAATGACCTCACCATGTCCATGCCTGCCTTGTACAAAGAAGATAAGGTGCTTTCCTCTTGATGTGGCTCTCGATTTGCTTTGGGAAGAGAGAAGACTGTGCCATCATGAAAATCCACCACCATGGCTGTTCAGCTATGTGCAAGGAGGTATCTGGCAGCACTATAGTGAAATTGTGGTGGTTTTCTGGGGGCTCTTTTGCCCAACCCATGTCCCAGGGGAGAGCTTGCAATCTCTTGGGAGTTGCCTATATATTTGCTGTGGATTTGAGAGACTGACTTCCCTATTCCAGCCAAGGCCCTGCATTTTACTTTACAAATTAAGGAGCTAGCCCTGACACTGAGGCAGGTATTATTAAATCTTCCATTACATATGAGAAACTAGAGCCCAGAGAAGATCTGGTAAGTGGCAGAGCCAGTCTCACTCTAAAGCCCATCCCCTGCCCACTGTGATATGTGGTGCCACCTCCCTTGAGAAGTAGCTTGATGAGTAAGCAGTCTCTCATTGCTGATTTCACCGTGCCTTTCCTTCTGGAATGTTCTGGAAGCAACCTGAAGCACTCTCTTAACAGTACAATCTGAGCTTAATTAGCTCAAGCTGCCCACGCTTTCTTCTAGTGGAAAAGTAGAACGTCTTGAGGAAAATTCCAGGTTTATTATTATGGCTGACTTTTGTCTCCTCCAAATCCCTAAGTTAAGCACTAACTGGTAGAACCTCAGAATATGACTACATTTAGACATAGGACTTTCTAAGAGATAATTAAGTTGAACTGAAACCATGAGCTTTAATCCAATCTGAGCAGTGTCCTCATAAGCCAGGAAATTTGGACAAATAAAAACTCACTAGAAATGTGCCTCAGAAAAGAAAGACCACATGATGACATCTGGCAGATGGTCATCTGTAAGTCAAAGAGAAAAGTCTCAGAAGAAACCAGTGATGTAGCACCATAATCATGGACTTCCGGCTTCCATAACTATAAGGAAATAGATCTCTGTTATTTAAAATACCCACTCTATCTCATGATAGCCCTAGTAGACTAATACAACTACTTACTCTGATATTAATCTGATGTTAATTCAACACTCTTCTGTTGACTTAAACAGTATAGCAATAGGACATAATATAATATAATATAATATAATATAATATAATATATATGGCTTGAAGGTTTGGAGAGAAAGAACAAATGGGATGAAACAGAAAGAAAATAATTAGAATCCCTTAGGTAAGAAACAGTTTAACTGTTGCACCTTGTGCTCTTTTTAAAATATAAACAAGTAATATGTGAATAATACATTCATTTTTTAAAGAAGTCCAAGTCAATGGAGTAAAAAAAAAAAAATCTAAGTCTTTCTGTCCTTCGTTGCTTATCACCCTTCCACCTTCTCAAAGGAAACCACTGATAGGTACACTTTTTTAGATTATTGAAAAAATATATTTAAGGATGCATATTTATTTCTGTGTGTGCTTAATTTTGATGACCTCGGTTTTGACTGTTGATAACAATGCAATTATGTAATATTAACATTTTGTGATTTGTGTTTCTGTGTAATCATATGTATTAGGGATTTATCCATATCTACCATAGACATTTACCTTGTGTCATTTATGATGAAACATGGGGAGTGCAATATGAATTCTTTATAGTTTATTTAATCATTACTTTGCTGATTTTTCCAACTTCTTATGATTATGAAAAGTATTTCAGGGAAAATTTTTATATGCATATATTTCTAACATTAAGATTTCTAATTACCATATTTCTCAGTTACTTGTATGACCTCTTTTTACTTTTGGATTTCTTTTTGAAATCTATAACTAAGATGGTCTTTTCTGATGTGATTAGGTATGTGAAAATTGCCTAAAATTTTTTTCTTTATTATCCATATAACCAGAATTATGCATGATTTCCTGTTTCCTCGGTAGAGCATGAAGAAAGTGCTCCAACTGTTAAAGTCATGTAGCACGTTCACTCCAGGCCGACAGTGCACAGTATTTTCATAGAAGTTTAATTGTTCAGCTTAACATATACCTTTTCTGTAGTTGGGGGTCGGAGGAGAAACATAGCCATGAACTGGGGTGTGACTTAAGCCAAAAGCATCCATGTCTTCAGAGAACAGTGCCAACACAGGCTCACTCTTGCATCCTGCCTAGAACAGATATGCATGGTACAGTGTATGATCTTCCTTACTGTGGAGGTAAAGGAATACCTTGAACAAGAGAGGACATTTCTTCCCTATTTTTTTCAGTTCAAACAGCCTCTTACCAGTGAATAACGGCATGTTAGGTTACAGTTGAGTAAAGTAATACATACAACTCTCAATTTATAATGGAGTAACATTACTATACTTTTTTTTTTTTTTTCTGGTACCAGGAATCGAACTCATGACGTCACGCTTGCCAGGCAAACGCTGTGCCACTGAGCTAAATCCCCAGCCCCGGAGTAACATTACTATAATAACCCTGCCGTAAGTTGAATGTGCATTTGAAACATTTCTTCCACAGAACATCACTGCTCACAAACATAGTACAGTGTGGAGGGTCAGCAGTTTCTCCTCATATTCATGTGGTTGATTGGGAGCTGCTGCTTACTGCTACTGGTCGACACCACAAGACAGTGTTATACCACATATCGATAACCCGGGACGATGTCCCATTTAAAATGCACAACTGCATTTTCTGCTGACTGTTCATCATTTTTGTACAATTGCTAAGTCAAAAAATTCGTGAGTAGAACCATCATAAGCATGGGACCATCTACATTGTTTTTATTAAAGAAATAAATATCTAGAATGGTCTATCTAAATAGCCTAATGAAGGAAGATGAACACCCTGAAGAGCAGTATTTAAAGATCTGAACTAGAGATGAGCTAAACAGGTCACTAGCCTTTGGGCCTTCGAGCTTAAGTCTAAAAGGCAGGAATTCTGAATCGTTTCTTACAGTCTGAAACCTTCCAGTTTCTGTTGTCTTTGGCAGAACTCCTCGCTTCTTGGCTTCAGGCAGGCAGTTTCTCAAGCAGGCTTGCCATTTTCACTTGCTTCACCTTTATGTCCCCATTCCTCCATCCACTCAGGCTTCAAAAACCTCTAATTAGCTGTTTACCTGAATTATTCCAGCTAGAACTTCATCTGGTGGCAGGGTTGCCCACTTCTAAAGACTCAAAGTGCCTGCACCGTCTTATTAGGAAAATCATCCTCTTTTCCTGAAAAGGTGCATCCTTCACTCCTACTCTGTCTTGTGGTTTCCGTACCCAAGGGGGCAGGGGAACCTGGCAGTAGTGTTAGGTGTCAGATTCTGAACTGCATCTATTCTATGTTAGAGAAAATAAAACCTCTGACATAGCCCCTAACGGAACAAAGCGCTTTGGCTTAGGTCAGAATTTGCAGATTAGCTACTAAGTACCAGACTCAAGCACAGTCTGGGCTTAGTTCACTTCTAGGATCTGCAAAAGCTTTAGAATATAGGGATTTGGCATCCTTTGTCTTAGTCAGATATCCATACCTATTAAGTATTTTAGCTCAAAAGCATATAAATTCAAAATAAGACACCATACAACTTAAGGACAATTCTACTAGCTGTGGTACTGATTTAGTTCAAGTTATGATCAATGTTATAAAGAGTAGGTAGCAGTCCCCTGGGATGACACTGAACAAGCAAATACAATTTTGGGTTTCACAAGGGTAGCCGCAGATACCAGACTCATTTTACATAGATTTTTTTGATAACTGTCTTGGTTACTTTTCTCCCATTGCTGAGACAAAATACCTGACACTCAAAGTTAAAGGAGGAAAAATTTATTTAGCTCACAGCTTATAGAGGTTTCAGTCTATAATTGGCTTGATCCAAGACAAGGTGGCTTGGCAGAGGGGCATCTCAGAGGACAATAGTTCATGACAGCAGAAGTCAGAAAAAGCAAGCAGGCAAGGGAGGGAAGACAAGATTTTTTTCTGTCTCTTATATTGTATGCAAAGTACGAACCCTAGGGCAGGTGTAGGACTCACACCCTTAATCCCAGCCAGAACTTTGCCAAACAATCAGCAGGGTGATTTACTAATGACACACGCTTAATCTCAGCATCACACTCTCCAGATTCAGCCAGCTTTGAAAAGGTCACATTACCACATGAAGCACTGGGGGGACATCTAGACACAAACCATAACAATCACTAATGAACTCTTAACCCCTTTGTTATGGTTTCTGTCTGGATGTCCCCCTAAAGCCTTATGCAGTTGTGGGACGGGCTTCTAGAGATTTATTCATGGTCCATTGTTGGAGTTACAGATGTGAGTGCTGCATCTACCCTGGGGCAGATAGTTTGCATACAATGTAAGGGAGGGAGAGAGGCTGCTTGCTGCCCTTTTGCTCTTGTTGCTTTTTCTGCCTTCCACTGCCATGAACAGTTGCCTTCGGCCATGTGTCACTCTGCCTTGGAGCCAGCCATGTATGGACTGAAACCTCTATAAACTGCAAGCTAAATAAACCTTTCCTTCCTTAATTTTGGACATTGGATATCTTGTCTCAGCAACGAGAGAAAAGTAACCAGAACACCCTTGTTAAACAATATTTTTGTTTTTGAAATTTTACTTACAGAAATGTGCTGGCAAATGAGCTTGTCATTAGTTTGAGCCTGGATTAATCCCAAGAACTACCTTTCTCTTTAGGTGAAGTTGCGAGAGTTGAGATTGAAATCTGGTAGAAATAGAAGTGTTTACTGTGAAGTTTCTGAGAATTTTCGCACTAAAGTTGAATTTGGAATTGACTAGGTTCTTGGTTTTCCAAGCCTTACAAGATAAAATATAAAATGTATCATTTATGCCTTTTCAGACAATGTGGACAAGGAATCCTATTTACCACCTTTACGAGAGAGCTGCCCTCTTGGGCCATAGTGAGCCTGTTCAGTTGCAGCATTTTGAAGGTTAGTCTGTCAATTATACAAAAAAGGAAAGACTAAAGATTATTTTAAGCATGGTGGTTTATTTTACTTGGAAGCTTTGCTCCATTCAGTTCTTTTAAAATCCTAATATATTTTTAAATTTATTTAAAATTCAGATTCTCTATTTCTCATTTATCACTGCTTTAATTAGGCTTAACAGATTGAAATTAGGTATCATAGAATAACTTTGCATGTTGAGACTAACAATACTGCAATTTATTCCACGTGATGATCCCCTTCTCCTGTACCTGTCTGAGTCACCAGGGGCACATGAATATGCAAAGAGCAGCTCTTCGTACTTCTAGATTCTCAGATTCTGAAATTTTAAAAAATGAGTTACCTACTTCCAAGACTCATGAACTAGCTCCAAGTCTAAAATTTTTACCTCGTGTCTAATGACTGAAAAGCAAGCGCTGCAGAAGCACTCTATAAAATAATCAGTGTGTATAAAAATGAGTAAAGGGGGGAAATATACCACACACAATTTGCATATGCTAATTTCATAAAACATTCCCCTTGGGAAATACCAGAGTGAAATTAATTCACAATCAGTAGGAACCCAGTGGGAATGTGTTTGTCAAAATAAATAATCCAAAATTATTCTTGGGCTGTGAAGTTTGTTTACCGCCTTAACTGAAGTGTGTATCAAACATAAGTGCATTAGCAGTGGCAGTAGGTTGGGAGAGTCAGACACAACCTTCTTCCCCTCCTGTATTTTTTATCCATTCTGCTGTTGATGTTTCATGGTCAGAGATTCAAATCACAAGTGAGGTTTTTCCTCAGTACTGTGTGTGTGTGTGTGTGTGTGTGTGTGTGTGTGTGTGTTGCTCATCAATACCATAGCACCTTTCAAAAGGAGCTCAAAAGTATGGCTGAGGGTAAGGTGAGATGAAGTGGAAGGGAAGTAGAAATAGTTAAGATGAGTTATGTACATATGCCAACAGTTCATGATGAATGGAATCATTATGTACTGCAGTGTGTACTAATACAAATTGTTTAAAATTTTAAAAAAATTAAAGGGGGTATGGCTGAATTATTGAAAGCTGCTTGTGAGTTTGCTATTTTTAAACATTCTTTTAGAAATACCTGTATTGGGAAACAGCAATGAATATTCTTGCTTCAGAAATAGTTTCTCCCTAGGCAGAAGCCTCAGTGCCGACCACCGGAGAATAGTCACCTCTGGCTACCCCTGTTGTCCTCTTTCAACGCTACATAATGGTTGCTGCTCATGATACTGGCTTAAATTTTTAAGTGACATAATTACTGTACACTCAGCCCAGGGTCTTAGTATCAGAAAAATAAGCACTATTGCCTTTTTTCTTGATCAGAGCCACAGATAATCTATTAAATTATTATACTTATAATAAGTATACTAAATATATTACTACTATATAATATTTAAATATATTATTATATAACATATAAGATATTATTATTATATTAAGTATCAAAAAATTTAGGATTTCACCAACATCAAGAAAGATGGGCACTGTTTACTTTTGGGTCATCATTGAGATAACGCTTGTGGTGGATGAGGAGAAGCTTCTAGGTATAATAAGTTAATAGATTATCTGTGGTTCTGATCATGAAACAGGCCACGATGCTTATTTTTCTGATGCATGTGAAAGGACAGAGTGGCAAGGGATGCTTATTCTTACTTGAAAGCAATTATTCACTCTCCCTAACCATGGAAGGTGCATAACTACTTATTGGTTATCTTCTTCCCCAAGTGTGCTTCTTTGAGACTTGAACAATGAGATAATTCCTTCAGGATTTGGGCTTTTGGATCTATGGTACGAAGTGGGTATTTTCTGGGCTGATAATCTTTATTTGAGATACAGAATACAAGGAATTAGAAGAGAAATATAATGACTACTACCTGTATCTATTTTCAGGTTTCCACTTTAGCCATGATCATTCTGGGTGTTGCTTTTTGCAACAAGCCTATGCATAAGCACCTCTTGTTTGTGAAGTACATGTTGCTGGTGTTGAGCTAGGCATACTGCTCCATAGTGGTCTTGCAGATTTGAAGTGGAAGAAGCAGGGTTTAAAGACAGGAATGTCAACAGCACCTGCCTGGCAAGTGCAAGGTCCTGAGTTCAATTCCTGGTACTGGAAGAAAAACAAACAAACAAACAGACAAAGACAGGAATGTCAGGATCCCAGAGGCTGTGATCAGAACCACGATATACCCCTGTTTTCCTTGTACTCTTCTCGGGGTGCAGCCTTCTGTTGCAGAAATCTCCCTCTTGGTGATCCTTTCTCTTTAAGGCTGCCTCCAATGTTCATCCTAACTATATCTCTCTTGAATAAAAATTGTTGCTGGATTGAAGTTCCATCTTACTGAGACTCATGGGACCTTAGAGCCAGACGGATGGATAGGAGGGTGCATGACTATATGGATGGCCAGACCCACTTTTTTGGAAGAAAGTGGCCCAGGAGTTGGGTGGGGATAATGTTACATCCACAACATGTAGTAATTAGTCAAAGGACTACTTACGGCAGATAACAAGTAGCTCTGTCAAGATGTCAAAGGGGAAATGCTACCAATGGCTACTGGTTCTATTAAAATATACTGAACTGGAGGAAACTACTAGGTAGACGTTGTAAATATTGTAATGATTAAGAGGTTGGAGTCTGAAGGCAGAATGCCTGGGTTTAAATCTTTACACTAACATGTGATCGTAGATAATTTATTTTCTCTGTGCCTCCATTTTCTAATCTATAAAGTGGACATCAAAATTACTCCTAGCTCATAGGATTGTTCTGAAGAATATGAGTAAACACATTTAGTGCCTGGATATAGTTAGTTTAGTATTAGTAGCAGACAAGTTTTTTGTACTTGATCATTCCCTTCTCTCAAGACTCGACTGTAGTTTTAAATGTCTAATACTCAACTCACATGTAACTCCTTAGTAGAGCTTTTGGGTTCATTTGTATTTAATACCCCTGGTATAAAATTCATTTGTACTCAATAACCCTGCTATAAATCCATAACCTAAACATCCTAATCACAGACTGAATTTGGTTGCAGTTTTAAAAAAATTTGGCAATGAATCTCTTTTCTATTCTCAAACCGGAATTAAAAGCCTGACTTCAAACTATCTTCAAGTGCTGGAGTATTTTTATCCAAAAAAGAGGAGAAGAAGAAAAAAGAAACCAAAAGGACTAAAAAAATCGTAGAAGGGAGAGAGAAGGAGGAAGGCACGGAGGGAAGGTCCAAGGGAAAGAAAGAAGGAAGGAAAGAAAGGAAGGAAGAGAAAAGAGAGAGAGAAGAAAAATAGAAGAAAAGAAAGAAAGAAAATAACACGTCAGAGGCAATGTAGGAGAAAGGTCACAAGGCAAAAAGAAAGCTGACGCTTGTGCTTGATCAAGTTTCTGAACAGCCTTTACTATAAGATGCTCAACAAAAGGCCGTGTTTGTATGAGACTGACTGCCGCATGTTTCCAAGATGACGTCCTCCTAGTTCGGGAAAGAATCAGAACTGGAAACCCACTCCTCCCCACACAAGACGTTAGTTTTTCTTCTTTGTTATTCCTAGAAGGTTCTCCTAAACCACAACATTCCATTCAATCTAATGAACTGGAGATTTTATTGAATAAACCTGACTTACGAATGTAAGGCGCTATCTACATTTGTAGTGTGGGAGCCTCAAAAGTTGAAAATGTATTCCAGGTGCTTAGCTTTCATTAACATACAATTAAATTCAACATTGTGAGAAGTCTTTCTAAGGGACTGCTATGAACATATTTTTTGCAGATATGATTGTCCGCAACATTAAAGAGTAACTACATTGAGAACAACTTCACTAAATGGCTGTCTTTTCTATTTATGCTTACAAGAAATCAAAGCAGCAAACATGGGGGGAGAGGATGATGAAGGAATAGCTTCTTTTAGGACAACTCCATGACTAGATTTTACACTTAATTTCTGTAAGACTGCACAAAGATGCTTGCTCAGCTAACTGATGTCTCTGCGTTTTAGCTTTACTCAATCATGTAAAAAAGCAACATCATTAATTTCACAAGTAAAGGGGGGCATTGAACAAAGAATGCATCCTTTCATTAACTTACAAAAATACAATTAGTAATTATTAGTGATTTCCTGGAGAAAGTCCAGAGCTGAATTAAAAATATCACTAACCACAGTGACCTTCATTGGTTCCTTAGGGGGAAAAATGAGGCTTATCCATTGTGCTTGCCTTTAAAACATTAAAAGACTAATTCATAAGGCAAACACACAACATTTGTAATGCTTTTTATTTTCCTTTGCACTCTCCGGGAAATGTGAAGAATGTTCTTTTTTCTAAATAAAATGCCCTGTAGCATTTAGTCTAGCTTGAGAATGGTTATTTTTTTCATTTGAAACTCATAGATATTTTGCCAAAAAATAAAAACATTTTCTGAAAAGTCATATTTTTCAATTTTGGCAAATTCTTTTTAGTTTTTTTGGTTTTTCTCCGGTACCGGGAACCGAACTCACGACCTTGCGCTTGCCAGGCAGGCGCTTTTGCCGCTGAGCTAAATCCCCAGCCCTGGCAAATTCTTTTTAATGGGCAATATGTTCAATGCTAATTCAAGAAACATGGAGGAAAAGTCCTAAAATGTCAACGGTCTCTGGGGCCAATCTTACTCCTTTTGTCATACATATTGAAGATCTTGCCACCTACGCATGTTACAGTTATTAAAAAGGAAGTCGTTAATTCTAACCTGGTGGGACAACAGTCTCCAATAGTTGTGGTGACAGGCTCCAAGATATCTGAAGATCTTCTCCTGTTGGTGTTTTGGAGCTGGTCTTCCTAGGATCTTGGTTTGAAGAACTGCACAGTCCTGACCTTCCCTGAGTATGGGGAGGGATGACGTCTGCCTGTCAAGCCCACAGGGCTCTTTGAAGACAGGTGTGTTGGGAGTAGCATGACACAATGTCAGCACAGCTGCCTGCTGGCATCAGAATGAAGGAAAAGGTGGCCCAGTCTGGGGCACATTTGGAGCCAGACTCCAGAGGATTCTCTTACTCGTATTCATCTGCTTGCCAATTCAACCTGTTTGATTGATTGCTCTTTTTCTCTATTACCTTTTATAAAAATAATGCACACGCAGTGTTGGAAATCAGCTGAACAAACTGCAAAGTCCTGATGTTTCAGAATGTATACAGCCTAGTTTGCTGTTACTCTGACATCAGGTTGTAGTCTTAGTTTATATTTGGCAGTCAGCTGTTTCCTCGATCTGTCTCTTCTCTTGAGGATTCAAAACATAATTTAAGGGTAGACTAGTAATGGTCAAGAAATTAAATCTGCTTCTCAAGGAAAAAAGCATGTGACAGAGTGTCGCTCCTTATGCCCTTCAGCCATTGCCATTCTTACCTCTGTGAGTAGAGGTCCTTCAGTTTTTATATCACCTGGATGTGTTCCAAATGAGAGACCATGAATGGTTCTAAGGAACGCCAGCTTGTAAGTCCTCTCAGGAATTTGGAGGTTCCAAGACCACAGTCTTGGCTCCATGGTATTATCATCCTCTTGCAGAAAGGACTCAGTACATGGTCTCCATGGTTTTCAGTAGATAAGGCAGGGAGGAGACAGGGAGGAGAGAAAGGAGGACACAAAGCTCCATCCCAGGGATGGTCCAAGGTAGATGAGAGGAAGAGGGAAGATGACCAGGCGAGAAAGTGCTGCAAGCCTGTCTGGAGACAACTTGGTTTGCATTCAGAGATGAAGAGACAGGAGGCTTGGAGGCTTTACCCTGTCTTCTGGGTACTTCGTGTATTCAGATTTGAGCAATAGAAATATTTTCTTTCTGCAAAGGTTTTGTACCTTCATGTGTCTCCAGATAGGGCCTGGTGTTCAAAACAAAAAATTTGGAATGACCTATGTTTTCACTTGCCTCTATTAGCAGGACATTGAATAATTTAAAGTTTAACCTGTGCTCTGATGCATTATATGCTACACACTAAGTGAAATAAGATGGAATACCAGTTTGAGACACTTCTAGCTAAATGGATACACCTTGAGGACATACTCCTAAGCGAAATAAACCAGACACACTCGTGTGAATATCACACTGTTTCTCCAGTATGAGAAACTTGAAAGTGTAAATAAGGACCAAAATGTATAATAGATATTGTGAAATAGGAAGAAAATGTTCAAACGGGAAGGGGAACTAGGGATGGGGGAGGAGGAAAGGAAGGAAGGGAAAAGAAAAAAATAAGGAGAAAAGAAGGAAAAAATGGAAACAAACCTTCTATAAACAAGGAGGTGAAGAGGGTTGAAGAGAGGGGAGGGGAATGGGAAACCAAAAAAGAATCAAATTATGTCATGTACAGGTACAAACTCCCTATGATGAATGGATGGTGAGGTACACCTAAAATGTGTCATAAATGTAACTGAGAAAAATCTAAAATGAAAATGCCTTCTCATACCAAGTGTTGGTGAGAACACGATGCTAACTGTAATCACTGAGAAACAATTTTGCAGTTTTGTGAAAGGTTAAACATATAGCTACATCTGATCCAGTTATTTCTCTGTTAGGTATTTACCAAGAGAGATGAAAGCAACTATCTTTAGAAAAATGTGTACATCAATGTTGATAGCATTTTTTATAACAGTAAAAAGATAGAAAAGAAAACAACAACAACAACAACAAACCCAGAATACCAAAGGGCATAGATGGTATTTTATAGTCCTAGCTAAAACACCGCACATCACCTATTATGTGGGACTATCTCCCTGGTCCAGACATGGTTGCTGGAAAACTAACAGGACAAGGAAGTCGCAGACTGTATCTAGAACAAAGACCTTTCTGAAACTGCAATTTTTTTTCTTTTAATTCTTGGGACCAAAATTAAGGGTTCCTTAGGGCAGTTTTACAGTTCTGAAAGAACTGATTGTTCTAAAGCCACACCTCGGTTAATTCCGCAGTAATTATGACAATGGAAGTTCATTGTCAGATACATGTTCAGGAGAAGGGAAGATACTGAGACTGTAGTCTGCCTGGATTCCACGGGAGGTGGAGAGAGGGCTCCTGCTTTGGGGTGGCACACCTCCCACAGGCCTGCTGGTGTCACAGGCAGACCCCACAGCACTGCTGCTCCTTGCAGAGCAGACCTTATTGCCGTGGACACTTCTACTCTATAACTAATAAAAGACTTCAGTTTAAATCTCAGTTCTATTACAAACTGGTGATGAGTGGATTTTGAAAAAAATCTTTCTTAAACCGTTCCTTGTCTGTCACATGGGCATAAAAGTAACCACTGAGCTACTTCCAAAATTGTCACCAGGATCAAAGGTACATCACTATACAAGGCACATACAAGCAAAGTTCTGGTGTATAAACTACCCAGGGTAAAGCGCAAACAAGTTATTTGCAATTACTTATACCTTAGTGCTAGATGAAAAGTGTTTAAAAAGCAAAACTTTTTTCTGCTGTAGTTAGATAAAACCTTGAACATACAAATGTAGTTATACGGATGAAAACTATACTTTAAGATAAAGAAAGAAAATTCCTTCAAAGAAGTGAATTACTGCACAATACGAATCTCAAACACACACAGAACCCAAAGCACTCCTGGGGTTACTGCCTCTCTGATAAAATGAAAAAGTTTATCCCAGATTTTTGCAATTATACTACATGATAGGCCTTGTAAATACTCCTTATTTTTTCGTACAATGACTGGTCCTTGTCCTTGAAAGATGTCCCCCACTGAGGTAAGGAGACCAGTCTTTATACTACTTGCGTTATCCGGCCACCAGGTGGGCTGCCAGTAGGAAAGGGGCGTGACTTAGGGTAAAGCACTTCCTGTGTGGAGGAAAATTCTGGAAGCACGTGGCTCAGCAGGTGTCACACTGCTGACAGCTGAGTGAATGTATGCTTCTGTGCTGGAGGGGATGTAGGAGATAGATAACTGTATTCACTGTAAACAGTTCTCTAAAAGTTGAGTTGTTGATTAAAGTATGAGTTTATAGTTTTAATAAAAGCAGGCAGATTATTTTCTTCTAAAGTTACTGTAATCTGCCCTTGTACCATCAATGTGTTAGAATGGTGTTTCCCCCACACGCTCAGCATTGGGTATTATTACTTTTTCAAATATTTGAACATAGCATATTATTCTTATTTTAGATTGCATATTTTTTTCTGGTGATAAGCATTTCTGCTTTGGTAATATTTTTGTGTATGTATGTGTGTGTTCTTCACTCATGTTTCTATTGTATTTGTTTGGAGAGGCTATTAACTCATTGTGAAGTGTTACGGTAGAATCTTCTGCCTGATTCTTAAAATCTGTTCTCTACTTTGCTCGCTGTGCACACAGTTAAAGAGCATTCCCTGGCCTCCTTTGCAGGTAAGTGTAATGACAGGGCTATGTTCCAGACAGTGGCTTGGGAGCACAAATATATTTTTTATGCCTATTTGCCTTTTTATCTCTCTCCTCTGGGTGTACACAGATTACAATTGCCATAGTAGAGCTATAAGACAGAAGGAGCCTGTGTCCCTGAAGCAGCCCATGGGATAGCTGCCTGGAAATCATGAACTTGGACTATTAGGTAAGTAGCCACCCCGGACCACTAGGTGAATAAGAAATAAATTTCTAATCTATTTAAGTTACTAGACATTATGAGAGGTATTGTCTTAGCAATTTAGTCCACCCTAAGAAAAGTATATTGCCTAATTTCCTCCCAGCCTGTTATCTGTATTTGACCACAGATCCATATCTTTTAAAAGGCTCCTGAGAGAAGAATGCTCATGCAAATAAGTTCCAAGGGAGGAAACAGAGTTAAAGGGAAAACAAGGATGACGTAGTGTCATGGAAGACAAAGAAAGATAGTACTTTGAGAAACAAGCCATGGTGGGTCCCGTTTCATCCTGTTGGGACGGTAGGGAAGGAAGATCGGAAACCTGGTTGGTACTTGCTTGAGGCAAAGATACTGCTCTTCTGAGGCTAGTGTGTTCACTATTGCATGGTGGCCTGCCCTCACACTGTAGGGTGTACTTCATTTCCTACTTGGCCCAAACTCGCCCGCAGAGCCTGTTTCTTTTCCTACCTTTAATAAAACTTTGCTACCATTAAACAAAAAGACACTTCTGGGAGGGAGTATTAGAAAGTTTTCCTGTGATGATGAAGGCACTTTTGTGAAAAGCGAATGCACAGAAAATGTTCACCTTCTGCCAATTAGTGGGTCAAGTCCATAAAGATTCTGGAAGGTGCCACCCATACCTGTGAACAGAAATGAAAGCACAGCTCAGTCCAGAAGTGTTGATTCATGCATCTCTGTAGACCTACCAAGGTGGTTCTAACTCAACCTACCAAATTCATCTGCGACCAGGTCCCGTGAAACATAAGTCTGTTTAGAATCAATTTGATCATTCACACCTGCACTAACTGTGCCTTCCCTCAAACGCACAGCATTCATAAGAAATAACCTCTTGCCTATTATTCCCTGGCCTCTGGAACATATCTCAACTTTCAACTTTTCATCTACACCTTGTTAAACTTGGTTTTTTTCCTCAGGAGAGCCCCTAAAAGTTACTTGTAGAGACAGAACACTCTAGATTACTGAATCTCAGGGCAAAAATAAATTTTTTAGTTTGCCAGCAGGAAAAAAAAAAAAACATGGTAAAATTCTATCACACAATTCCATTTAAGGGATTAAGAGAAAATATATTTTGATTAATCTTTTAAATTGAATGGCTATGGAGATAATTTATCTACTATAAAAGTGAGACATGAAAAGATATTTAGACATGTTGAAAGACATCAATACATGTGCTCATTAAGAGTATATAGTGAGGTACTTTAAAAACCTGGAGCTGAAGGTGACTTTTCTAATTAACTATGACAGGTGAAGTCAATTGTCCTTAATATACTAGGAATGACATTACGAATGAGTAGATATTGGAGCTTTCTGCTCTGCTGCTCAGAGAAACATTTGATGAAGAACCAGCACTTTGAGGTATCCTTAAACTATAGGGGAAAAAAAAAGAAGAATGAAAAGATGACATTAGGAGAAGATCATTCTCTACTTTGTACTTCTAGTAATTTAAACCTGAAATAATTCTTTGGAGAAAAAAATTTAGATTTTTTTAGTTTAAAATATGTAACAAATTTAGCTTGCAGAATTAAAAACCTTCAATCTTACTTGATTCAAAATTCTTATTAGTTCCTGGCAATTAAACAGCATAGATGCTCTCCATTTTAAGGTAATTTATCTCTAGTTTCTTCTTATGAACCTATTTAGAAAACTATATAGAGTTTAGCAGTAGGCATAAATAAAAATAGAATCTATTCTCTTACTACGGCCCGTTCATTATATATTATTAAGACTCTAAAGCACCTATTTTCTGCCATGACTAATTTTATAAGTTACTGCTACTCATTATTAGCGAGAAAATTAAGGGAATATTCACACTTTGGACAATGCAGTTCTCCAGAATTCCAAGATAGTCACACATTCCTTACTACTTTAAATAAATTACTTACAAATTTGTGATGTCTTTACACCACAGAAACACGGGCAAATCATCATTGTGTTACCAAGGATATATCTTCAACCTAAACAAACATAAAATATTGGGGACTGGGGATTTAGCTCAGCGGCACAGCGCCTGCCTCGCAAGCGAAAGGTCATGAGTTCAATTCCCGGTACCGGAAAACATCCCCCCCACCAAAAAAAAAACCCAAATATAAAATATTATCTCTCTTTCTAGATTTTATGAATTTCCTGAGCCTTTGGTGAGACCTTTTGTGTTGGGCAGAGAACCATGGAAAATGGAACTGTGGACATCTGTTTAGTCTTGCCTAACGCATGTATTATGTTTGTAAATAAATACTATCTTCTGAAATAGACTGTGCCTCACCTCTCCCTCCTTTGCAGGGTGTGCTACATTTCATTCCACACTTTTGTCACTGCTGAAAGCTTTCTCTCCCCAGGTGCCACACGTGTACTCAGCACTCACTATATATTTGCTGAATAAATTACTTCAACAGATACAAAGCATATTTTACTTTGTTTTTTAAAAAGTGAACAGATACAAATAGTTTTATATATGAGTAATTTCCAATGATTTCCTTAGCAGATATTTTAAAAATTTTTTTTATTTTAAAGATAAAAGAGTGAGACCATCTTAATAAACACACATACGTTTGGAAAATAACACAAAAACAATATAAGCAATATAGAATCTCAGACAAGGTGATAGGAAATTAACAATGGTTGTAGTATTACATATTGATATCTTCAATTTGGATACTCAGATAAACAAATATAGACATGTAAGACTGATTATACACTTAAACATTAACTGTTCCTTTCAATAAAGCAATAAAAGTCAGTAGTACAACTATGTTAGCTGTCCTGTGTATACACACACATATATATATTTTTCCCCATCTTTCTTCTCTCTTTTCCCTCATCCCAGGTGTTCCTTCCCTTTAGCGATTTCCTTCGCTTTCACAATGTCTATTGTACCTCCTAGATTTTATTTACACTTTCAGGTTCTTACACTAATGAGATAATACCGTGTTTACACCTGCAGGTCTGGTGTATTAAAGCACATCTTTCCCAAAAATTTTTGCTAAGGTACTACTGGTATTATGCACAAACAGAATAAAATACAAATGTTTTCATTTACTATAATTCCATCCTGTTTCCCTACACTCTTTGTGGTCAGAATGTGTCTGTCTCCATCTCTTTCCCCATGTTTGACTTTGTGAACTTTCCCTTTGACCCACATCCAATATGGCTCCCTATCCTTTCTAGAAGCTTCCTACAATAATGGCAACTAATTTATTAGCTATCCAAGAAGGCTTCCCAACTGCTGCTAATCTGAAATGTTGCTTACACCTATGTATGTTATTTTGGGGTGTACATACTATAAGGTTCTTTCTAGAAGTTCTTACTTAGTCACTGGCTAGGTCCAGATTTAGATGTCACCATATTATGTCAAATTTTATTTGGTGACAAATTATGCTACAGCCAAGGTTTAGTTTTTTTTTTCAGAAAACCATTGGGACTTTTTCTTTATTATTAGAATATTATTGTGTTCGTGGCCTTAAAACTATTTTTCCTTGGCTAAACATTAGTTTTAAGGACACTCTATAATCTAGAGTTCAGACTTCAGGAAGACAATTGATCAACGATGTCTGTGAACCCTTATGCCAAAGAACAGCCCTAGATCTCATAGTTTCAGGCCTGGCTGAAACTCAAGGTCCCTGTCATCCCGCTTGATACTAAAATAATCTAATTTTCACACTGACAAATATTCAAAGACATCAAGCCATGCTACCTGTCCCAAAAAATCCCTTAACTCAAATTAAGCTAAAAGTAAATTTAATTGATCATTTTCTTTCATGTCATGTGATATAGTTTTAACCTTCCTCACCCTTCTAGATTACTAGTTTTGTAGTTCATGTTAAATCTGAGCACAGTTTGGACAACTTGGAGTACCTTCACTTGATCTATACATTATATTCATTCTGGCCCAGAGCTGGTGAGAGTCAGTCTTGTGCCAGGCACTATACTGGGCACTGCGTCCACACAGGTAAACACGAGCCACAGTATCTGCACTTGTGGCGCTACTACCCTAATCTGAGAAATCTGTTAACATAAACAAGAGGTAAGTCATACTTGGCCACTATGGAAAAGGTAGTGTGAGGATTAAATATTAAATGTAGTAGAATAGAAAGAACACAGGCCTTAAAGTCAAGTAGTCCCAGGTTAAAATGCTACCCTATAATTCATCATATAAATGAAGCATAGACACATACGTGTTTTAAACTTCAATCTGTAAAATGGGATAATAATTTTTTTTTTTTTTTTGGTGTTTTTGAGACAGGGTCTAGCTATGCAGTTCAAGCCGGTCTTGAGCTCACTTTGTAGCCCAGGCTGCTCTCGAACTTGTAATGATCCTCCTGCCTCAGCCTCCCAAGTGCTGGGATTATAGGCATGTACCACCACATCCAGCTAGGGATAATAATATTTGTCTAATACATTTGTTAAGAGAGTAAATTCAAATAATCAATGCACAGAGTTGAAAATATTCACTTCTTTCTTATTTTTTTCCCAGTGATTTACTCCATGAAGAAGGTGTGATCAAATTAATTGGAAATATGAACAGGTCTAAGTAAAATTACTTAGTTTTTAAAAAAATCTAATTATAAGACTTCTCAGAGTTTTTAATTTGATAACATGGTTTACAGTTCTCTAAAAAGAATATGATTTGTAGCATTTCCCAGATTTAGTGGATCACGGAACTCGTTTTATGCGGTGCAGAGTAACATCTTGTGTTTTCCCCAAACACGGTGTGAGACACGTCATCCTAGTGGGATCTCTGGATGTGCTGCTCTGCCTCCTGGGCATGTCTGGAAGTATGATTATTCCTCTGGGTCCTGGGAGTGGCCTGTGCAGGGAAATTCATTTCATGCAAACACAAAAAGGGAAAATATTTGCCCTCTGCTCCAAGCTAGAAAATCGGAGTCAGCAATAAAGTAAAGCCTTAAGTCTTTCAAAGTCTTTTCATTAACAACGGTTAGGTATAATTCTCAGGTTTGGGAAACCATGAAGAATTACTGTAATGAAAATACGGTGAGGAATAACTCACCAGGATGGAGCAAAAGCTGAAGATATTACGTGGTGGGCTGGGCAGAGTCAAGCATGCTGTCCTCTTTCACGAAATTAAATATTTCTGTTTATATGATGGAAAAATCTGTACTGATTCATTCTCATTAGGGTTCTAGCAAGTTCATCAGAAAAAAACTTTATAGGGACCTTGGGGAAAACTCAACGGGGGGAATTTCCTGTTGGGGCTGGAGGTGGGGAGAGAGAATTTTCCCTTTATTGGGGTTTGCTTTGTTAATTGGTGTTTGAGGAAACCCCATTTCTTTCATAGTTGAAGCTAAACAGAATTAATGTTAATTAAAAAATCATGTTAGTGTTCCCAGGGCACATTCAAGCTGTTTGTGGAGAAAAGATTTATCCAAAACAACTTTCTCTTGGCTTTGTTTGCACAGGGAACTGATGAGTGAGACCTTGGCAACAGGGCAAGAGAGAGGGAACCACTTGTTTATTTCTGAAACGCAAGGGGATGTGTTTCAGAAGACACTTAAAGAATGCACTAAAAAGTCTCCTTCCCCAAAGTGCCTTTGTTTGAGAGCCAAGCCTGAGACCTGTCAGATTGCTGTGCTAGGCTGCGTAAGTTGATGTGAGCTGCGTAGAAGGAAGGTAGAATACAGTGATTGTCGGGATTCTAATGACAACAGTAACATTCTAAACTTTACTATTTGGAGTAGGCTGTCTTTTCCTACGCTTGTACAAATCCATGGCTTTTCTATCTAATATTCTGTAAGGACTATTTTACTTCACACACAGAGGACTTCAAAAAATAGATACATTACCATCAAATCCCTAAGGTCCACGTACTTCCTTTGGGTATAATTAACTTGGATGGCTCACCAGATCTAAACAACTAGCTCAGACAGTAGAGGGAAAAAATTGAAATACTGTATATATTTTTCTGAGGATTCTGGAGCCCACTGATTATTTTTTTTAAGGTATGAGTTACATATTACAGAATAGGAATGTCTAAAATTAAGTTACATTTAGGTAGAAATAAACTATCACTAGCACATTCTGAAACTTGAAATGACTTCCAAAGTCATTGGAAATAATTATTTGATTATTCATTCATGTATTCCTCATCTCCTCCTTAAAACATCTCAGATGGTTTATAACCAAGATCACATATAAAATACATCTGATAATGTAAACCCGGGTATTAGAAAGGACATCTGTAGAAAGAGATGCGAATAAATGTACCAATATCAAAAACTGGTATATGGGTGTTCTGGTTAAGCATGCATTTTGATTCTGAGCTTCCTGAAAGCAGAATTAAATGAGAAATATTTCTGCATTATTGTAGTTAAAAATAAAGAAACATACACGTTCTTCTTTGAAGGTAAGTTTTCTTTAGAACTAAATTCTAAAGAAAAAGATTATGGACTTTTAGAAAGTGATTTCTCTTTTGAAAGTTATTTTTTAAACACAGAAATCATTCATTAATGTATTTAAGTACCAGAAATATGCATATTAAAAAGCTTAAATTCTCTTTCACTCTTTCTAACTCATCTTCCTACCTGGAGTTTTATTTGCATCTTTTTTTCTAAAAACCCCCTTTCATTATAAACCCTACCCTGTGTATATCATACACATCACATACAGAGATAATGTATAGAAATTATTCTTCAGCTTGCTTTTATTCAGGTCTTAAAAACCACCTATGTCAATATAAATAATTCTATCTTTTTTGTAAAGAGATGCCTTAAACTTTCATTAAAACAGCCATGGGGTTTTTGCCATTCTATATTATTAGAAATAATGCTATAGTGAGTGGTGTGCACATAATTATATTTTTCTGTAGTGGGTATGCTAGACACTTAGAGGTAGAAAACAAGGTCAGAGTATGTGCACAAAAATAAAATCATGATGAAACTTCACTATTGAGGGAAATCAATCTTTAAAATCAGGAATTTTCAAACTGTTGGATAATGCTCTTTGGGGAAATTTCTTACATATTGCTAAAGATAATTCTACCATATGAACACTTTCTATGTCGTACAATATGTCCTTTTATGCAGGTGATAGGATAATACACTGTAATCTCACATTTTAAATCAAATTGGCATATGAGGACAAGAGGATTAGCTGTTCCTGAGGAATTTTATTTCCAGCATTTTGTGATTTCTTTTTCTTTCTTCCTTTCCCGTTTTTTTTTTTTTTTTTTTTTTTTCTACTGGGGATTGAACTACTGAGCTACATTTCCAGCCCTTTTGTATGTTTTATTTTGACACAGGGTCTCCCTGAGTCATTAGATTGCCCACGCTGAGCTCAAACTTGTGATCTTCCTGCTTCAGCTTCCCAGAGTTCTGGGATTACAGGCCTGCACCACCATGCACCATCATTTTATTTCTTGACTATTAGAATTTGTGAGTAGACAAACAGAATCAATAAATAAACAATAGGAAAAGTGTAGTAATATTTTCAATTCAGAGTAAAATGCTGCTGGATTTTAGCAGGAGAAAAATCTAGGTTCAGGATGTTCTGAGGCAAAATAGTTTGAAAATGAGTGCTTTTGAGTAAATCAATGACAAAAATAAGAAAAAGAATTACATATAATACTATCACTGTAAGACCCATGTTAAAATTTTATCCAGTACCCCTTTGAAATGATATGCTATCCAAAAGAATTTTTATAACAAATTTTAGGTGAATTCCGGACTGATGATATCTTTAATCTTTTCTTGATTGTTTAGTTCTGAAATTTATTTTCTGGTTCCAAATCAGTTCATCTGAATATACACAAGTAGGTTTTGCTTATGCTTAGAAAACCTCATGTCCTTGGTTAATATTCCTGTCTTTTTTGATATTGTCTGAGAAAAAGAATGACTCCTTCCAGCCACGAATCCAAACAATTCTGAAGAAATGCTGAATAAAGACAGTCCCTGGAGCAAATTATAGTGTGCTTTGAAAATTTGCAGTTGTTCCTGGTACAACTTGAGCATAAAAGAAATAGAACTTCAATCTTTAGGTAAACACCAGCATCTTCCAAACACTCAGTTCTGATCAGGTCTGAATTCTGTCAGGTTTTCTGAAAGAGAAGACTCAGGATGAGATGTATTCTGCAGTTTTTGAGGTGTAAGGCCCTGAGCATCTCCTCTGACCCAGTTCCCCTCCTCTAGCCTCCTTCCTTCAGCTTCTTGGGTAGTCCCAGTCATTTTGTGTTGGAACACCTTGCACCTGCAGTCACTCAAGAGTGGGAATCTTGTGGCTTTAATCAGGCATTAATCATTTTATTGATGCATTGCAGGAGGAAATGCTAGGGCCATCAATGACTTCAGAACTGTAGACATTCCGGGGAGACACAAGATGGCTAGTCCCATGAACAGATTTGTTTACAATACCCATAGCCATAGAATACCTTCAAAAATATGCCCTTGGTCTTTTTGTTTTCCAAACAGGTATATAGTTGATCAGATGCTTTAAGGAGTTTTGAATTTAACAGGACTAGACCCATCTTTTATCCTTTATCCTATCCATATTTCTACAAGATATATTTATTAATTTTGACTTAGGAGATCTGGGATGGGGAAATTCTGACACCAGGTCCAAAGGCTTTGACTCCCTTGACCTTGATGGTAACTTAATTCTTAGATCTCTGGTTTCTTATGGGAATCAATCTTCTTCCCTAGCCAGTGTTTAAAGGTCAGAATACAAAGATGATCTCTAAGGGCTAACAAAAAGGAATTGTGCCAATAATTCCAATAATTCCTTTCATTCCCATATTTTCTTGGATTTGAAAACTAGCTTCACAATTTGAATCCTGTACCATGGCGTTACTGAAAATTTTTATGCTTAAACTCTTTTGCTAATATTACATACAATCTTCCTTGTAGCTACTACTGGCCCATCTACACAGGAAAAAGCTGATCTAGTCTATATTCTGGATACGCCATAAATTCTGGATCATGTTTTCCGCCACCACCATGGTACTGAGATTGATATGGATCCCAGTTATAGAACTGACCTTACGAGTCACAAGCACATTTTAAAGTTTCCTAAATTATGATGGAGCCACTGACATATTCTTCCAAGGTGTTCCAGGGATTAAATGAGGTAATATACACAAAGAGCTAACATAATGCCTTAAATCAGTTTAACTATCTAGCAATAGTTATCTAGGAGGCAATCAATCAATCAATTAGACACAGACTAACTCCAAAATTTCATTGAGGCAGACATTTGTTTTATTTAATACCATTCTCTCTCATCTCCCCACTTGGGTTCTGATTCTTCTTGTGTAATATAAAAGTCAGCAAATGAGGTTACATAGCTCCTAATCGATCTTAAGACCATCATCATAAACAAAAGATCACCACCATCATCATCATCATCATCATTCTCCTGGTTTGTAAGACCAATAATGCATGGCACCATCCACACCAAATTATCTCTGAGGGGCACATGAACTAGTTGAATACAGTGAGATGCAAAAGTAGAGGTATCTTTGGGTTCCATAGTCATGATGAGAACGCTCTTATGAATTTTTCAAAAGATTGGCTTTGTTCCGGTAATTGAGGAAGAACTCTTTGATATGATCCTGAGTTCCAGGACCTAGTCCAGCATTCTGTGCATGTCTGTGAGGTGTTGGCCAGTAGTACAAGATGGACCACAGCAGTGTATACCTGACCAAGCAGAAGCACCATTTCTGGGACACAGCACTAACGCATTAGCTATACAGTTGTAACGCACAAAATTTTTGTTCCCCAGTGACTAAAGGCCTAACATGTTCCAGCATGTGCTGTGTACACTGGCTAATACAAACAGTTTCTGTCCTAATTCTTTACCAAGACTGCATCCTTCAGCATAAGAATAATTATACTTAGTCCAAAGCCGAACGCAGTAGAAGACGAGAAGAAACTGCTTCTGCCCCATTCTTCCTCCACCAGGATCTGGGATGGTTCTTCCTGGTGAAAATTGATAGTTCTAACCTTGTAGCCATAGGCAGTCTGAACACTGAATCTAGTCCAGTTTAAATTTTCTGTTAGTCCTTTTCCTGTCACATATCCTTGAATAATACAAAATGAACTAGTAAAAAGTATTCTAGGCAACCAAGATCACATTGGAAGCTTGGCATCATTCCGTGTTTAAGGTCACCAAACCGCTGGATATTTCATCTATTAGATGTTAAAAGTGCTACTCATCCTATTTTATCCAATTTCACTATAAGCTTTTGAAACTGACAGTTTCACACCCATGTCTATTTTTGTCTATTTTATGTCTATCTGGGACAATGTAAGTAGTATAAGCTAAGCAGAGAATGGAGAGGAACCCAGGGATTTCCTGAATCAGGATGAGGTTCAAAGATCCTTCCTGACCAGCGCACACCTTCACTAGGCAGTATTTACAGGACTGTTGAGTTTTTCCTATAAATTCTTTCCTAAATTGACCCCGGGCAAAGTCACAACAGTATACAAAAAGAGTGAGGCCAGAAACAGCACAGGAAACTATTATGAGAATGAAGTTCAAGGGACAAGTGGAACAGAAGACGTGGACCAGAGGGCAGAGGGTCCCTTTGTCATGTATCCCGCTCACAAGTGACTTTGCAGGTCAAAGATAGCCGGCAAAGCTTTTCAGCAGAATAAAGCGAAATGAGGGAGGTCAGAGGCAGGAGGTCTGGTTAGGCTGCCATGTAGAAAGCCAGGCAAGAAGTAGTGAACCTGAACTAAAGCGATGGTCAAAGGAATAAAAACACAGGGTTCAGGGGCTGGGGATTTAGCTCAGTGGCACAGCACCTGCCTGGCAAGCGCAAGGTCATGAGTTCGATTCCCAGTACTGGAGAAAAACCAAAAAAACCCCCCAAAAATCAAAAACACCACAGGGTTCTCTTGAGAAGTATTAACGATAGAATCAAGACAGTTTGGTGACTGACTGAATGTAGAGTCTCAAGAAAGAGAACATTGTGATTATTCTTGACTTTGAGGAAAAGATGGATATTAATTCTAGCACACAGAATAGCTGATAGAAGCAACAGTGAGAAACCAGGTAACTGTCTCATAACTTAAGAGGTTTTTTTTTCCTACAGACATAGTAAGAAGTTGGGTGAACCCACTAAAAACTCCATATTACCTGGTTTATCACCTGGTTACACTCTTCAACCTGGCTGTACACTAGGGAATTTTTTTTTAAAAATACTAGTTCCTGGTCTCTAATCAGTTTCTGTAGGTTAAATCTAGACCCTCTCTGTGAATCTAAAGCGCAGACACTGATCTATGGTTTCCCTAGACTCAAAACTTTACAATTTATTTCAGTGCTTACTTTTCTAATTGAGCAGAGACCTCATATTCTCTGAAACTAGTAAGATATGAAAGCATTTGAAGTACAGATATTTTGGAGCTTTGGTTCTGAATGAGAAAAGCTTAGCCCTCAGAACCCAGGAAAGATGGGGTCCAGAAGGCTAAGACTGGACTCTCTAGGTTTACATCAATCAAACCTTGGTCTGCTAAAGGATTCCTGACCCAGTCGGGTAGAGGGACCCGAGGGAAGTGGAGCGCCAAGACTGAAAAGACCAGCTTCTCAAGTGATGAGAACATGTTATAAACCCTCCTAATCCATAATGACCTTATCTTAGGTTGATTACATCCGCAGAGACCCTGGGGTCGCATTCATGACTACTAGAAGTTAGGACTGAAACTTATTTAGTAGGACACAATTCAACCCAGAGCACAAGGCCTCTGTTATCTATGTAAAAGGAGAAATCCCACTGCTGCCTCTAACGAATGTCTTGACATGTCAAATTTTAACGTCTGCTTCCTGACTATAATCATCTGTCCTACCGTCCTTCAACCCCAACTGACATCTCTATATCTTAGATCAACTGAGTCACAGATTTCAGAGGATGTCCTCGCAATACAGGCATTGTCAAGACATGCATTTACCAATCAAAAGATTGAGACCTTTCCTCTCCTACTTTGTCTACTCCCAAAAGGAAGTTTTGTTCTCGTTTGAATTTCTGACTGGAGCTTACCACAACTATCTCCTTCTCAAATTCTTCCCTTTGACCACCTCCTTTTTTGCTTTCCTATCTTCACACACTTTCTTCACATCCCAGCTACCCCATTTGATGCCAGTTCTCTTCGCCAACACACCAGTGTCATTTTTGACTTATTGGAAAACCTTACCAAACGCTTAAATTAGAAAATCTTGACCCACTTTAGACATTGGCTTAGCCTCTGTTTTTATCACAATTTAAGAAAAAAAGCCCCAAAGATTAGAAAAATAAAAGATTCCCTTTCTTATTTGGTGACGATTTCTGGTATCATCTCATTTTCTGCTCAGTCATAAAAATGGACCTCAAAGATGTGAATCCATTCCATAATTCATATAGTTCATTTCCTTACGTCAAGACTCCTGCTGCCCCCAACCCACTTCCTCTTTAACTAGGGACCCTCCTTGCTGCTTAGAGTATGATTAGCAAACTTGGGATTAACTGCATGAAAGGCAGTCTTCTATTTTTATGTTTGTCCTTTTGCATTAGAAATCCTATGGGATGAACTGTTCATGCTTCACTGGGCCCATAACTGAAGTGCCCCTGGGAGTGTTCCCTGTTATTTACTGACTGTTAGATTAACTGCTGTCTATTTCTGGCCTTGAAATTTTTTTTTTTCCTGTGAACTTGAACAAATAATTTAACCTCCATTTCCTTTTCCTTATAAAACCATATCCTTATTTCCTATGGATGTTAACAGGCTTAACAACGTTGTTACTACGTGATTATATATCAACTTAAAATTATAAAGCATGGTATACTTACTTTTATTGGTTAGGATACAGTACACTTCAATACAAGAGGCATTGATATACGGGTGCCCATGGTATATCTAGCATTGCTTTACGGGCTTGTGAGAAAATAGTAAATGTCCATATACATCTGATTGATCCATGTAAAAGATATAACTCCTGCTTTCAAGGAATTTAGAATTTCTATGATCAGGACTACTTTGCATATTTTGAGGAAAAAGCAATTTACTAAATAAAATGTTCTCTTGAGCAAGTCTAGGTATTAGCAAGGACTAAGGAAAGGAAAAGAACCCAATATTTAGTAAGTACTTAATATAATGTCTATTAAATCCTTTAGCAACACTGTTATCCTTTATCCTCACCACAGACCTGTAAGGTAGGTATTTATCATTCCTGTTTCCAGAGAAAGAAAGAGAGGGTCAATGGGGTTTGGGAACTTGCCCAAGTTGTACCTAGTAGGTGTGGAATGAAGGTTTCATGGCAAAGCCACTGGATACCTGTTTAACTACAAAGCTGGTGCTTTCTTTGCTGCATTACTTTGCACAGGCTGGATGCCAAACCCTAGGGCACGGTCCCATTGTTTAGTCCTCTTCATTGCTGCTGAATTAGAAGGCTTCAGACTCTCCTGCCAATACATGACCAGGCTCCGGGAGAAACAGCTTAGCATGCCTACAGCATGATGATCCACATTTTCAACTCTGCAGTGCAATCTTCGTGTCTCATTTTATAGGCAACTCCTTGCCGGTCATTCGTTCCACTTATTTTCTCTGTGCGGCTCATTCGATGTATCTCAAATTAAATTCATTGTCTCCTCACCTCTCTTCCTTTTTATTCCCCTGGCTGGGGAAACCTTGCTTCTGCTCTTTGTTTAATGTTACCTCCTAGGTCACTAACATCATCGGCTAAGATGGCCCAAGATAGAAAATTTGTCTTTGTTTCTTTGCTCTATTTCACCTCTTCACTCATTCAGTCTCCAAGTCCTGTAGATGTGTCCTGTCACACCACCCGCCCCGGTCCATGTCTTCACCAATATTACCACATTCCAATGGTTGAACAATTATAAAGATTCTAACTTGAACAATTGTAAAGATTATTAATGGGTTTCCTTTGCTCAAGTTTTCCCTATTCTGATCCCATTCCCCACTCCAATTCAATCTCCCTATCATCTGAGGCTATAGACACACACACACACACACACACACACACACTGCCATTTTAAAATTATATCTACTATGCTCCTCTACTCTGAGTACTTCTTAACAAGGTTATTTTTGTACATATATTTTTTTATTATGCAGTCTTTATAGTATTCACAAAATATAAGCATACAATGCTGCCTCTGTTATATATCCTTCAAGTATTTTTAAATAAACAAAATATTGCAGATAGATTAGCACACTTCCATGTACCTGCTACAGCCGAATACCCTGTCTCTCCACCAACTGGAATGTGCAGTCTCTTTGCCCACACGTTTTCACACTTGCTACATATTTATGTATACATAGTCAAAGCCTTGACAAGTTTTTAAAAATATCATAATGATCTTCCACAATTGAATTTTCCTTTTTGTCCTCTATTGTCTTCTGGTGACTTAGCTGTGTAGGTAGATGTGACAATCATTTGTTAATTTTAACTACAGTAGTCCCTTATTATCCATGTATTTTCCCTCCATGGGTTCAGTTATTCGTAGTCAACTGTAGTAAAAAAATATTAAATATATAATTCCAGGAATAATCTATAAATTTAAATCATGCATTGCTCTGAGTAGTAGGATAAAATCTCCTACAGTTTGGCTCCATCTTATCTGGGGCATGAGTTATCTGTTTGTCCACTGTATCCATGTAGTATATCTATTTGCCCGTTAATCACTTAGAATCATCTCAGTTATCAAATCCACTGTTGATGTATTATCATACTTGGACATAAGAGTCAGTGCTATCCATGGTTTCAGACATTCAGTGAGAATGTTGGAACATGTCCCATAAGGAGGGACTAGACAATAAGTCTTTCTCTTTTTCTCTCTTTCACCTTCTCTTCACACTCCACAAGTACCTCACACTTTCATAGCATTTTACAGATGCCTAGAATTCTCACAAAACATCTTTTCTTGGGCTAGAAACCACAATTCATGAGTCATTATCTAATTTTCTCTTTTTATCTTTTAAAATTGTGGTAACATAAGATAACACTTGCCATTCTAAGCATTTTGCATATACAGTTTGGAGGCATGAAGTACTTTTACAGTTATGCAACTGTCACTACATCTATCTTCGGGAGCTTCTCATCTTCCAAACCAAAATTCTGTGCCCATTAAACACTAAGTGATCACGTTTCTCCCAGACTCTGGAAATTCATATTCTACTACCTGTCTTTATGAATTTGACTTCTCTTGGCACTTCTTGTAAGCGGACATAGAGTATTGTCTTTTTGCATTTGCCTTAGCATAATGTCTTCAAGTTTCATTCATGATGTAGCAGGTGTCAGGATTTCATTCCTTTCTACGGCTGAGGAATGTCACAATATGTGCATCTACCATCTTCATCAGATTTTACCTGTGTCTTTTCCCCTTAGGTACCCGATGGACAATGACAAGCCAAGCAAATACAAACTGCAGCATGTAAGTGATACAGGCTTACCGTGGTGGTCCTCTACACAACCTGGGGTGTGGTATGCTGAGAAGAAAATGGGCTAAGAACAAGGGGCTGCGATCTGCGTTCAGTCGTCTGGATGGCATTGGAAAGTCACCCTAACTTTTCAAGCATTAATTCCTGATTCCAATTTAAAACAATAAATAAATGAATAAAGCCTCATTCTAAAATCGCGTGGTCTTAAGGCGTGTCCTTCAATTCATGACTCAATGTGAATAAGGAAAACAGACTTGAAAGTATCGTAGCAAAGTGGGTAAAGGAAATACTAAGGGAAAAAGTAACTTCTCAAACACCATTACATATGCACGCACACGCACACACACACATGCGCACACACACATACACACACACGCACATATACACACTCACAGGCATGCGTATGGATGTTAGACATTAGACAGTTTAAGGCCTAATGTTTCCTTGTCTAGAATTGAATCACAGAGCCTTTTACCTATCTCACTTAATTTTTGAATTCTTACCAGGCCTCTGAGACTTAGTTGGGTTTATTTGTTTGTTACATTTTTTAAAACTTAGCTCTATAGAATATTGCAAAAGAGGAGCTAAACTCAATATTTTGGATATTATTGAATTTCTTCTGTGTTATTATTTGTTCTTTAATGTATATCCTTTCACTTTTTCCATGTTTAAAAGATCCTCTGATCTGTACCTTTCGTGGATACATTTGTTCTTCAGAGTACTTAAGGACTGCCCCAGGAAGCAGACAGTAAACATGTGGCCCAAACCAAAAAATAGATCCTTTCCGTTTCTTCTACTCTAATCTGGCTGGGGAATGAAACGGCAAGGAAGGGAAGAATTTCGAGACTTCATCTTCCCATACTTCCTAAATTTAATCTCCTGGCTTTCTACTTACTGAGGTTGACATTGTTGTTTCTTACTACTCCTTTCATGGATGTTATGCAGAAGAAACGAACATGTATTTTTTATTATAACTGTTTTCTCTATATATGTGCTTTGAAAATTTAGACAAGTGTACACATATGGCACCAATTCATTAAATTTTAATGACTGCACAGTATTTGTTTTATGAACATAGTGATTTGCCTTATTTATCTGTTCTTTCATTTTGTTTTCTTTTTGTTTGTTTGTTTGGTTTTTTGTTTTTTTGTTAGTTTGTTTTTCTTCTGGTACCAGGAATTGAACTCACAACCTTGCGCTTGCCAGGCGGGCACTGTGCTGCTGAGCTAAATCCCCAGCCCCTGTTCTTTCATTAATTATTAGCCTGTTTTCAATTTGTCATTGCACATTTCTTCCATGAATACATATGAGCGTATCCTCAAAACCTTACCTTTATGCCCAGGTTTACAGAAGCTGCTTTTCTTATCTGCTTTTTTTTTCAGTTTTCACTTTTCATTAGTACATGTTTGTATTGCATAATTACATTTTCTTGGGGAGCTGGTGCATATACATAACACATCTTAGCTCTTTTTGTTACCCTTTTCCCTAACACCACCTCTTTATTATCTTCTCATTTGAATAAAATCTGTCTTCCCCCTTCCTACTTGGTATCTCTTCTTTTGCTCATTTATATTTTGGATTTTTCATATGGGAGAAACCGTGAGGTATTTAAACTTGTGTGTCTGACTTATTTCACTTAACGTTACATTCTCATGGCACATAATGCTGTAATACTCTGCCATAAAAAAGGATAAACTTCAGTCATTTCTTTATTTTTTTGATACAAAATTTTGATGCACTCCAAAAAGTTCAGTTAACAGAAATGAGCTGAGTGTGTACTGAGTATAAAGATGCCAGGAAAAGCTAAAGCAGAGTTTCTGTTCTCAAGGAGAGGCCATTGGAATAGGATAATAATCACATAACAGTGCAAATAAATATAATAAAACAGATGTAATAACCAAATGGAAAGAAAAGTCCATCCGCACCTGATAAGAGAGTAGAACAGGGATGCTTGCTTAGTTTGTAACGGCAAACAAAAACACTGAGACAACACCAGGATTTGGAGGCAAATTTACTTATGTCAATGGGCACTGATTGGGATCATTCCCAAAATATCAAGCCCTGATCTCTGGGGGTCTAGGGCTTATGTAGCAAAAGAAAGCAGGAAGTATGACAGCAGGAAGTATGACAGAATTGACAGCACAGCTTGTCAATTGCAGATTGCTTCTTACAATATGCATCACAGTGACCAACTGTTTCTAAGAAACAAAAGTAACAGGAACTGTAACAGGAACCTGGGCCACCAACACACTGAAGTGTACTGGCTGGGGGAGGGAGGCATCTTCTGCTGCAAGCTCAGGGCATCACTGATGGTCGGTGTAATTTTTTTTTTTTTTTTTTTTTTGGTGCAAGTGAGAGACAGAACAAAGACAAAAGGAGCCTTTATTGTGGGAGCAGGAGGGCTGCAGAAGAATGTAAGGACCCTCTGAAGGGGGAAGCAGGGAGACGAAGGTTTTATTGAACTGGGTTGAGAGTGGGGCTTACATGGGCAGTCAGCATGTCCTTACAAACACTGGTTGGGGAAGAGTTGGCATGCACACAGAAGGGAAGAGGAAGTTGGGGTTAGGAAGAAGGGGGAAATTAGTCTTGGAATGACAGGTGGTTGTTTTTTGGGCCCTACGCCATGTTGGACCACCGCCATGATGACTCGGCAGAATTTTGTACAGGGCCAGAAACCCATCAGTCAGAAAGGAGAAAGATGGACAAACAAGAGTGAGCAAGAATAAGAGCCTGGTAAAGTCTGAGGTTTGGGGTGGGCTGGGGATGAGAAAGCGTCCCAGGCTTAGGAAACATCAGCTGCAGACCTGATAACGCTGGAAGAGAAAGTGGACAATGAAGAGGGAAGGCCCTGTGCCTGGATCAAAGAGAGAAGGGAAAGAAGGTGTGAGACACAGGAACAAGATAGCTCAGAGCACCTGGGACATCTGGATTTTGTTCTAAAATAAAGAAGTGCCTTGAACTGATTTTAAACTAACAAAATATTAATATTTTTAAGGAAAAATAATGTCACACTTGAGATTCAGAATAACAAATTCACAGGCTCCTGTTTGGTGAAGCCTTGCTGGGATTGCTTAGGGTGAACCTGCACAGCTGAAGCTGATCCTGAAGCGGGACTCAGCATTTCCTTGAAGAGTGGCCTGAAATGAGGAAATGCTTTGAAGTAGGAGGATCTGCTTTGCGGCTGGATAGGCAACAGAAAGGGGAAAGTTGATAGCGTCTGTGAAATGCTGAGAGTCTTCAAAGAAAAGGAAAATGTTAAAGACAAGTTGAGGTAAGGGAGAGTATCCACAGAAGAGGAAAAGGATGGGGAGAAAACACAGCCTGCATGCAAGCTGGCTCCCTGGGAAGCCTCTTAGGCAGTAGATGCGGAGACCAGGGTGAACTAAGGCAAACAAAGATCAGCATATGAGAAGATTTCAGTTACAATTTGGAAGGAAAACATAACTCTCTAGGTAGCCCAAAGTGGACCTCGGAGCCTACCAATTTCACAATGCAGCAACTAAAATCCTGTAGTCTCTGGGACGCCGGAGTGTTCTTACATTCATAATTAATATTCTTTCTTCTTCAAAAATAAGAGTCATGCTCTGAAGCATGTGCTGTCAGTACTCTCACACCGCCTCCTGGTAACTCACAGTTCCACCGCCAGGCTCCCCTACTCCAGCCCCGTCTCTGTTCAGAAAACACAGACCACCATGTTCTCTTGGCTCTCAAAGGGCCAGGCTTTCCTTCCCCTGTTATTTAGCAATGTGTTTTCCCTTCTCATGCTTTCAGTAGATGTTTAGTTTCTAAGACAAAGGGAAAAAAACACAAAGAACTCTGACTCAATTTGCAGTGAGGGAAGTGCTCTATTACCACATGGGGGCGGGGAGAACTCTTATGAAAAAGAAAAGATTTTATTTGGCTTTTTCAGAAAGTATGTATTACCATGAAAAAGATTTTGGTGCTAACAAAAATACAGTCTCAGAGAAGAGCCTGATTGGAGTATAATTGATTATGTTGGACAATTACAAATGCTCCTATTAAATAATTGCATTTAAACCACATGATAGTTTTGTAACTGATTTATAAAAACAAAATTGTGAAAGTTTAAGTGACATAATTGTTCTCAGTATCACTACAATTTTCAAATGAAGCAATTTTGCCTTAGAAGCAATTTCACTTTTCATTGTGATGTTATTTTGGTGTCAGGCTGCCAGCTTTTGTTCCACTCCAGAGTTCTAGGAATGATGATTAACCCCTCCATCTCCTCGGCCAATGATATGTCTTTCTAATGCACTGGGTCTTCAGATTTTCTGCAAACCTAGTAGGTTATAAAAGGAATAGTTTTCGAGCCTCTAAAAATTTATATGAATTTCTATTTAAAAAAAAGTGGTAGCTTCTGCATGCATGTGGGAAATGTAAATCTTTTTAAGATTAGGAATATTTGTGAATAGTAAAAATAAAATATCTTGTATAGGAGGGTACTGATAAACAAAGTTAATACTTTTTACACAATGTCACTCAAAATTACATCAAACACCAGAAACACTGAGAGAAGTCCTGGTAACTCAGACAAATCACCACAGAATGTTAATCCAAGGAGTCAATTTCCAGGTATATGAATAAAGGATCTTGAACCATTCAATAGGTAAAAGACAATACCATTAATGTGCTTATTTTTTTTTCTTTCTGTGAATTAGTTTTATACAAATACTATCTCTATGCTGCATACAAAATTCCCAAGGTATGTTCTATACTGGTAATAAGAGCTAGAGCTTCTGTATTTCATTTCAGTCTTGCTGATAGCATTTATCAGCAAAATCTGGCTAAAAACAGAGTATGCAACTTAAGCCTGATCATAACTGGACTGCCGAGGAATAAAGTGGGGGATTATCTGGAGACCCGGAGCACAAATATAAGATTGTACTGTCATTGTATGCTATAGGCCTTTTGGCAAACTGTAGTGTAAGCCCCGGCTGACAGGCCTTTTCACAACTGACAGAGGAAAATATGAAACTTAAATTCTTCATGACAGATAAATCTGTTGAATGAAAGGAAGGCCAATAGGATAGCAGTGGGACAAAAAAAAATATTGCTTCTGGGTAACTCCCTTCATTCTACTTCTTTTGTAAATATACAAAATAGGTATTCAATGAATATCTTCTAAACTCCTACCTATCAACTCTGCTAAGCAAGCCGCTAAATTGGAATGATAAAATAAGCATCTTTTCTTCAGCACATGAATACAAAGTCTTATAAGACAGGGGTGGCAGATTAAATTTAATATGTGGGCATGAAAGATATTTCCTGGATGGCTATCAACTGAAGTAGATTTCTTGAACCAAAGTTGACATGTTACTGTTGTAGAAGGCTTATTAATTGAGATATTAAATATACCTAATCCACCATGATTGGAATCTTTGTCAAATTTTTTTTAAAAATATGGCTATAAGTAATTGCTCTTTCTGTCAGTGGGCCTTGAGTCTATGAACTGTAACCAGACTGCACTCAGGATGAATATCGTTGGCCTTTCCACTGGTGACATATAGACCTTTTACCTTGTCAAAGGTGCTGGAACCTCCAGGGGTCTAAGATTCTTTGCTTTTCCCATGCAGAGTTGGCACTGACATTTTCTATATCCTGAGAAAATTTCATCCTGGTTAGCTATAGTACTAATTCTATCCAATTCCAGTGGCAGTCTATGGAAAACGACCTCGAATAATGACAAGCAGATTAGAATGAAAAAGGAAGGTTTCTTGGTGTGCAATTTAAAAAAAAAAAATCCTGGAGTTATTCACCAGGCGATCTCACTGCTGTTGAGTATCTCCTAGAATAGTGATGGTGAACCTTTTAGAGCTTTCAATGATAACAAACAGGCGGCTGCAGCACCGTGCCATAGGTTCGCCACCACTAGAGAAAGCACGTTAAGCAGCACCACCTGGGCGGGATAGGCGGCTCCATAAGCGACTGCTTCTTTGATTAGTGAATGACTGGTGCTTTGTCAAACCTGAGGTCCAGCTGATAGACAATGTCCCGTTGATAAAGCCTGAAGCAAGTTTCAGGACCCAAGAGTAGATCTTTCTGGAACTGTCACTTTCCTGGTTGCCATGGCAATTTATGGCTAATCAACACACACACACACACACACACACACACACCATAAATAAGGAAAGAGAATGGGAGAAAGGAAAGATAAAATAGATAAGATCGCTGAGCGTCACTTTCTCTGAGACTTCATGCCCCGACCAGCTGGTATGAGTTGTTCTTCCTCCAGCCAGTCTCAGAACGTCTGGCAGCAGAACTGGGTCAGGTCTCAGGCCATGGGAATCTTCCACCAAGGCAAAGGAAGAAGAAAAAAGACAGTAAGAGATAGAGTCTGAGAGACTATGAGTGAAAGAAAGAGAGGAGGAGGACAGGCGGGGAGGAGGAGGGAAGGAGGAAGGGGAAAACGAGGAGGAAGAAGAGGGGGAGGAGGAGGAGGGAGGATAGGAGGGGAGCCAGCCTGGAGTCTGAGAGAAGAATACAGGCGCCACAGTGTAACAGCTGCCTCAGGTATGCTAGCCAGTCTCAGCTCGCTCCCAGCTCTTTTTGGCAAGCCCTAGGCTCAGGCTCAGGTACACACACACACACACACACACACACACACACACACACTCACACACCCCAAGCTGAGACTGTTATAAAGAAGCTACTACCCTGTCTGCAACTATGTCCTCCAGATATTCGCTGAGAGAGCTGGGCTTGCCCAGCACTGCTTTTCATAACTGTGGTAAAATTGCCTAAGACCTTGGTAAATAACAAAATCTACTCAAATACAGAGGGAATTAACTCACTCTAAAGATTATTGTGTTTTGTCTGCTGGATTAAAATTGCTTCCAAAGTTATTAGAGAAACTCAACATTAGCACTTGCCTTTCTATAAAGAAACAAACCGCACACACACAAAGGTGAAGCATTAAGCGGTAATTATCCAAAAGGCTGCCACTCAGAAGTATGAGTATGCTGCGTGTTTACACAGCATCTTTCTTTCCCAAATAATTCAAATAGCTGCACTACCCGTGTATCTTTTTTTTTTTTTTTTTTTTGGTTTTTCTCCGGTACCGGGAACCGAACTCACGACCTTGCGCTTGCCAGGCAGGAGCTTTTGCCGCTGAGCTAAATCCCCAGTCCCACCCATGTATCATTATTCCTCTCAGCAGCGCTCTAAGCGCGACACGGGTGGCAAGGATAATTATCCACATTGCCGGGGAGGGCACTGAGGATCACACAGTAAGGAAAGAGCAGTTCTGGGTTTACTATACAGAACATTAACTCTCAGAGTTTTACTATTTAAATACAATATATACTCTTTTTTTTTTTTTTTGTACCGGGAATCAAACTCAGGACCCTACACTTGCCAGGCAGGTGCTTGTGCCACTGAGCTATATCCCCACCTGACTTTTTTTTATTCCTCTTTTTATCTTGATTTCCTAAAAACAATTCAGCAAAAGTCTTTCCCCTTGAGAGACTCTTCTGAAGTTTGTGTGTATTGTTTGCCTTAGCACTTTTCTGTGTGTTAGCATACTTTATTTATATGCCTGGCCCTCTCCTGATATTATATTTATCTTAAGGACTGAGACTTAATCATCTTTGTATTTGTAGTGCTGAAAACATAGTCGATGTTTCTTAGACATCAACTGGTTGAATGAATGAAAAAAAAAAAAAAAGGATGAGTTAATGAACAGCCCTCTAAGAATTTCTGACAAAATAACAATAAATGTAAATTGAGACTTAAACTAAGTGTATCTCACCTGATTTTATGTTTGCTATGACAAAAAATATGTCCACCTCACAAGGTTTCTTTTTAAGAATCCACTGAATACATTTAGAGTTAATTCTTTTCCTGCCAGGGCTGTTGGGTTTATTGCTTCAAACAATATCCTTAGACTTGTAGAAATACTAGGCCTCCACATAGTCTGTTGTAATTATTTGCCTCGCAGTCTTCTCTTTGTGCTAGCAAAAGGAAAGCATTTAGGTGCAAAGGTTTTAGGGAGTGTTAATATATAGTTATTATGCTGTCCCCCAAACCCTTTCCTCTGTGTATTGAATTTTAAAGCCAGACTGTTATTTGGGGGAGGAGGTATAAACCCCAAAATAACAATAGGAGCGATGATTGCTCTTCAAGGAGACTATAAATTTAACTCTCTTTTATATATTTTTCAGTGATCAATACAAAAAGGCAAGGTAATATATGTTAATCTTTACCAGATGCACTTTATGTATCCCCTTACGTTGGAACCCTTGCAGGAGTACAATGTCACAACAGACATTTACTGAAATACCTGGGGAAATGTAACAAAAAGTGTTAGAGGAAAATGGTCTTTCAGCTAAATTACCTAATATATTTGCTAATGGTATCTGATTTAAAAGCCATAAAAATACCAAGTTAAAAGCACATTAGAAGATGTGTTATATTTATAAGTGTTTGTCACCTTGGCAACAAAAGCTATATTCCAAATCTAACACTAGCTATGATGGGCCAAGACCTTTTAATATTGGTAAATACTTCTTTACCACAATGATCTGCTTTCAGCTACTGAATGTTAGTACTAGAAAAGGCAAGTCCTTCCTTATATAGTAAGGTTTTTGCTATTTTCCTACCATGGGCAAGCTTTTTCTATTAGTTATTATCATTTTTTCTTAACAAGAAAAACAATACACCGTCAAGTAAAACATCAGTCTTAACTATTCCTTTCTTGCACTTAGAAATGCAGATATAAGCATTAGACGATTCCTAAAGTTTTAATTTATTAACCTACACTCCAATTTGTCAATCATAATACTGCTCCTCAGTCTTGATATTCCACAGATGTAAGTTATAAAATCAACCTTAAGTTACAAAAAAAATTCTATATCCCAACCAGCTGGCTGAAATAGGTCTAATTGGGTAGGCAGTCATACAAAAAGAAACTTTCAGCATACCTTTGCCTTTGGAGGTAGCTACATGAAAGCTGAAGATCCCCTGTCACCATGTCTCACTGAAATTCTGCTTCCTGCTGTTCCATCTAGTAAAAATGGATCGTTTGGTGAAGAGAACCCACATTTGAAAAGGTGAATTTCAGGTGGACTTCAAAGAGGTTGAAATATGGACCCTTACTGAGCTTCCCTCATTTTTCTAAGCCTCAATCTGATTTCCAAATCCTATAAAGAATGTTTGGGTTATATACCCGTCAAAGATATGATTCCAAGAGTCTAACTAGATTCCCATGTGGTTGAACCAATTTTCAGAAGTAAACCGTGGAAAAGGTCTGGGTAAACACACATTCTTTGTGGGCTGGGGCTGCTCACTGGGAGCCTAGACAAGATGTCTGTGCAGCCAGCTTGGGAAAGCTGCAGCCCAGCACGTGATTTGTAACCAGGCTCAGCAGGTTCTCGGATAGACGGATCACTAAAAGGCCTGCGACCATCACTCCCAAGTAGAATTTCCAAACACAAGGAGAATACGTCTCTTGTGTCCCGAAGAATCAGTAGAAATTCCCTGACATCAGCCCACATGAAATATTTCTAGGATCTGTGATTCTTTTTTGTTTTCTAAGAAATAATGTCTCTGCAGTGAGCAGAAGAAATAAAGTGGTGTGTATGAGACAGTAAAGTCAATGGTATGCATGTAGAAGGTTCTAGAAATGTATTTGATAAGTTGTTAGTTAGGAACTAAGAAATCAAGATAGTAGCCCTTGATTTCAAGTATTTACCATATGAGCACAGCTGACAAATGTGCCAAACATATTTAAACAAGATTTATCTCCCACTGACTGAAGGGACAATAATCACATGGAATGATACATATTCTAATACCTACACATAAGTGTAACTCATCTATTGAGAATTTCCTGGTTCTGTCACTTTATACTAAATATTATCGAACACCTAACAAATCAATTACCAAACCAAAATCTGTTGGGGAATTTTTTTAAAGTCCAGTTTATTTTTGTCTCAATATGAATTTTATTATTAATATTATTTGAGTCATTGGTCACTGAACTTATGTCTTTACACATGGACCTTCTGCTCAACTATACCACCCCATCTCAATATAAATTTTATTTTATTTTATTTTACTTTATTTTATTTTTATTTTTTTTCTGGTACCAGGAATCGAACTCATGACCTTGCACTTGCCAGGCAGGCACTGTGCTGCTGAGTTAAATCCCCACCCCTCAATATAAATTTAGCCTAGGGTAGAAAATTACCACATCTTTTAAAAAATCATCTATGTTATATTATTTAAAATGTTAATTTCATAGTATTTAATCTTTGTAAAATATAACCAAAAGGCCATCTGTGGTACAAATGTCCTCATATATAAAGGTACAAATACTTGGGGCTGGGGATTTAGCTCAGCGGCAAAAGCGCCTGCCTGGCAAGCGCAAGGTCGTGAGTTCGGTTCCCGGAACCGGAGAAAAACCAAAAAAAAAAAAAAAAAAAAAAAAAAAAAAGGTACAAATACTTCATAAAAACCACCTTAGCAAAATGAAAAATGAAACACTTAGCGCTGTCAAATTTCTAAGAAAATGGTAGGTCTATGAGAAAAAAATTATTGTTTTTCATCTTTATATCCTTTGCATACTTGGTAAGCAGTAAATATTTGTAGAAATTAAAAATAAGTATTGTATAGATGAACTTCAGTAAATCTATTTTATGTATTCTGAATGATAGCTGTCACTGGACAGGGTCCAAAGAGATCTCACCAAAGTAGAAATGTAGAACCGTAACTCAGCCCACCCATGGTACAGGGTGTAGGTTTGCTGACTTCTATCATACATCACATGAAAAGAATTTTCAGGACACATCAGTGAGAGGCATAAAAGGATTCATTAGGCAAAATTTTAAAAGTGCACACTCAAAGAAGTGACCATGGGCTAGAGAGAGAGAGAGAGAAAGAGGGAGGGGCATTCTAGTCTGGAGATCTGGAGTTTGGGACATTTATGTGTTTTGGTGGCGGAATTTGGAATCTATAGAAAGTTCGGGTTTGATTTACAGAAGAAAACTGACGGCTGAGGTAGGAAGGCAGAAAGGTAAAGACAGAAGACTAAAAGATAAAGACTCATTTCCCAGGGGAAAGGATAGCCTATTTTACAGAAGAAAGGCAGGGAGGGGGCCCGTTTACTGCATTTCTTAAGGTCAGATTTCTGCCTTTTTACCTTATCAACTAAGATAATTTAAGGATTTAGAGTATCTTTAAAGGATTTGGGATGTGATGGCTACGTAAAACAAGAGGTACAGACAAACCTGGTGAGCACAGACACGGATAACCTTGGCTAACCTGAACTCTGTCCTGAAGTTTTAGCCTTCTGAAAAGTACAATCTTTAAGTTATGATTTTCTTTGTGTTCTTTCTACCTATCAGTATTTCTTCTGTCTTACCTCAATAGCTCCAAATTAAGGAATGAGTTTCTACAGGAATGTGTGGCCAAGAAAACACGCTAAAAAAAATACTAAAGATAAGACTAAAACAAAATAGCATGATTCACCTTCATGTCATGCTCCATTTGTCAATATTTGTGTGTAGCCGTGTTTTCTCTGCAGATCTGAAAGATGAGTAGAAATTAGATTGTGAAAAGAATGGGGCAGTAAGTGAGAATAACCTGGCAGCAGCTTTAAGGAGTCTCGCTCAGCTGGCCCCAGTGAGTACTACAGATTTACAAGTGACTAGGACATGTGGTTAAGTAGATAGGATGGGGCTAGTTACAAGCCATGAAAGGAAATTAACATTTGCTAAATGCCAAGCCTTGCACAGAGGTTCCTTTGGATTATTCATCTTGACAAGATCCTAAAGTAGGCATGATTATCCTTACAGATTGGAGAGTCTCAGAAAGTTTAAATGACTGACTCAATAGCTCTCTGCAAGTACATGGGAAAAATGAGACATAATCTAACATCTTTGCACAACACGATATTGTACTGAAAACCAGGCAGAGACAAAGAGATTAACTCACACAGAGCACAATTGCATATAAATCAAGTCCAGAAAAGTGGAATCTAAGTAAACAATTTTAAAACACGCATGTTTGAAAGGACCTCTGGCTCCTCTGAGATTTGTTTTTTTCATGTGTAAAATGAACAACATTATCACATAATCATGTTCTTAACTTGAGCAGGGCCACCTGCTTAATTTTCAGGTATAAATTTCAAAGTAGTACTGATTAAGTGATGCAGCTTAGGGTATTACTGTTTGTCATTCCAGAAAACCCCAGGTCTGATTTGGAAAACATTATTCCAAAAGCAGATCTCAGAATGGGAATGTAGACATTGTCTCTTTTTTTTTTGGCAACCTGACAGATGTGCTGTTACGCTCCTCCCTTTGTGGTTGACAAGCTGCTTCCATATGTCACCGGCATCCTATTCGGAAGCTGATTGTTGTGTTTGGGCTTATATTTCATACAACAACTGTCTTGAGCCACTTCCAAGAGGGGATAATAATGACAAATTAGAAAATTTCTCCCCAGGAAAGGAGGCTGTGGTGAAAACAAGAGACGACATTTAAGCAGCTACCATTAAAGACATTTTAATTTTCTGTTGACAAATACAATTTTCCAAATGATTTGCAGTGAGGTTTCTGGGCTGACAGCCATAAAGCCTGTCTAGGACAATGTTTTCTGGTTCTACAAAAAGTGCTAATGAAATCTTCATTCTTCTGTTGGTTACGTTCAGTAAGAGTCTCCATGCCTTAAAAACCACAGCACTACTTAGGTTGCTGAATCCGCAGTCTCTGCTCACATATTCGTACTGAGTTTCTTGTGTGCATCTCCGGGACCAGGCTCTCCCAGTCCCAAACCTCAGTCAGGGCTGCCTGGAGCTCCGTGATTTAAGGAGCAGGATCTTCACAGTTAGCTCCTACAGTTACCTACCCATCTATGTATTCCAAAATGCCCCATGAATACCTGATACAATGAATAGTACAGAACCCTAGATATACCTATGATAAAGTTTAATTTAAAAATAAGGCACAGTGGGAGGTTAGCGTCAATGAATAATAATAGAAAAAGTATAACAGTATACTGTAATAAAAGTTATTTTAAACTTATGAATTCTTGGGAGAATTTTTGATGTAATATTTTCAGATTGCTGTTGAAGTCACAGGGAGTGAAACTGTAGGAGAGGACAACTGTGTGTCCTTTCAGGAGAAGTAGCCTTGTTCTCAGCTCTAAGTGTGCAAAATGGAATTCTAGCTTGCTAAGGAGGTTTAGTTTCTGTTACCTTTACTTCAGTAAAGGTGATTCTGCCTTTAGCGTCACCTGTATTTTCAGCTTGCTAGACAGATACTCAGTCTCTCTTGAGGGGGAAGCCCTGGCCTCCTCCTGTTACTTTGTCTGCCCTGTAAACTCAGAGTCCAGAATTTTTCTAATGTTCTGATGCTCTGCCCTTTTGTCTGTCTGGATTTTCAGTTTTGTTTTACAGATAATTTTGTACAATGCCTTCAGTTTATAGACACGTAAGAAAGCTAGGAATTTGCCCAAAATTTCAGCACTAACCGTTAGATGTCCGGTCTACTAACTTTAAGATCTACATTCTTTCACATGGCTGGGCTCAGGTTGTTAGAAATAGAGACTGTTACTGGGTTGGGGAACAGTGTTATCAATATGCCTGTTTTATTCAAAGACAGCTGTGCAAATAAACACAAACTTTCTGGTCTACAGCTGTTCATCATAGCACTAGCTGTGTTTTGGACAAGTGGAAGAGGCATCTATATCAGACAACTTTTATCTTAAATAACATAAAATAATTTATTGGGAGGAAAGAGTGGTTGTGTAGCTGAGGAAGAAATAGTCAATGCATAGAAACAGTGAACACATAGGGCCGGGGATATAGCTCAGTGGCACGAGTGCCTGCCTGGCAAGCTCAAGGTCCTGAGTTCGATTTCCGGTACCAAAAAAAAAAAAACAAAAACAAAAAAAAACCAACCAAAACCCAAAGAAACAGTGAAAACAGGACAGCTCTGAGGATTTAGGCAGTGGGCACAAAGAATTCTCTGTCTTTAGGACCAGCCGTTGAGTGGTTTAACTCCATCTGCCTTAGACATCTTCACAGGATTCTATCCCTGGATGTCACTGCTCAAGATGAAAATTTCTAGTAGAGAGGGTCTCATTGCCTTAATTAGGTTCAAATCATCTCAGGTGATGGGAAGGCAGGATCCCCTGGTTAGCAGTTCCTACTTCCTATAGTCCAGGAGTAATACATACTCAAAGGAAAGAGTTCTGTGCATACAAAATATATCAACTGCCTTTTCCAGTGTGCTGGTGTGATCCTGACATTACCTAGAAGTCACATACCTGCTGGAATAAATGTTTATTCCACAAAATTTTTTTGTACAGCCCTAAAAGTAAAACACATCTCATTTTGTTAAAATTGTAAACTTGAATATTTCGATATAGATATTTCAGTTACAGGAACAAATTTTGCTATGTGACCTCAATATCTGGTTTTATAGGTGTACAAAATTGGGTTCCTTGAGGAATACTTAGGTTTCCTCTGTCCCAAATCACACAAGTTGGTATAGAAGCAGATATAAACACCAGTCTTCTGGACATCCTTGTCATGATTAAGGTGCTTTTTGTCTTTAGTTAGTTTTCTTTTTTTTTGGTTTTTCTCCGGTACCGGGAACCAAACTCATGACCTTGCGCTTGCCAGGCAAGCGCTTTTTGCCGCTGAGCTAAATCCCCAGCCCTAGTTAGTTTTCTTATATGGGAGGTATATTTTGGATCCTCATTGATATACAGCACTTGTGCACAGTATATTTCAAAGAGCAACCTGACTTACACCTGCCTGCTTGCATCTGATGTTTGCATCTATAAGGCCCCTGAGCTGTCACGATGGCAAAGTGATTCCAAATTAACAACAAATGGAAATTCACAGGCCCCCAGAAAAGAAACTTTCTCCTCCACTGTTCAGGAAAAGAAAAAAACAAAACTCTATGCCAATATATTGAGAAGAGAAAGTCACTTCAAAAGTGGGAATGTGATCCACAGCAGAATGCGTTCTCCCAAAGCACCATGATACTTAGCAAAACTCCTTCCAAAGAAATTCCAATGAAGCCTACAATAGCAGAAACAACCATACTTTGAAAAGTTCAAACATATAACCAATATAAATTTCTCATCTGCCTGACTGTGAGTTAAGGAAGAAATGCAGGGAATCATTAGTGTCTAGGTCTTTGTCTCTTGTCAGGTCTCTCACACCCTCAGACTCTGTTTCCTTCTTTACCTGTGAAGATGGAGTCAACTTCTCACGGTGTTTTCACTCATTGTAGAATTATACACACCATCACCAGTGTCTCATACTTCCCTGACCACTGGGCCATGTGCATTCCTTTGACCAATGGGATGCTACAGTGGTGCAGACCCTTTAGGTGGTGGAGGTTTTTCTCTTTCATTCCTGACTTTACCATAAGAAAAATGTGACCCAGGTAGACACCTAAGGCAAAGAACAAGGGATCAGAGTCTCCTGATTGACCTGCAGGCCTGCATCTTGAAGCAGAGAAGCCTAGTAGATTCCAAGCGAGCACAGGGCCATAGATACTAGTTGAGCTGCATATGCACGGACAAACCTAGCGGAAAACAACAGAACCACCCTACAGATGGTTGATACAGTGTTAGTTCAGTTTCTTGTGTGCTTGGGAAGTAGCTTTCTTCAGGATTATAGTTTTTCATTTGATATCATCACAGCAGTGACTAGCAGAGTCACTCTTAATTCCCTTCCTCCTCCTGCTCCTCTTTCTTTCTCTACCCCTCTTGCTCTATCTTCCTCATCTTGGAAACGTACCCCTCCTTAGCTGCTGCTGCTGCTGGTCCCTTGAATTTTCCAGCTTAGTGCTAAATTGCAAGGTAAATGCAAGGTAATCTACTTGTGAGGGTTCTCACAGAGGAGTTCAAATATACAAAGATGCGAGTGGTCGTGGCAGTGTGCACATGTGATCCCAGGCTGAGGAAGGAGGATGGCAGGTTCAAACTCAGCCTAGCAACTTAGTGATTTAGCAAGAGCCTATCTCTAAATAAAAAACAAAGAGGGCTGGGGATGTAGTTCAGTACAAATGCCCTGGATCCAGTCCTCAGAACGGAAGGAAGGAAGGAAGGAAGGAAGGAAGGAAGGAAGGAAGGAAGGAAGGAAGAAAGGAAGGAAGAGAAGAAAGAAAGAAAGAAAGAAAGAAAGAAAGAAAGAAAAGAAAGAAAAGGAAGAAAAGAAAGAAAAAGAAAAACAAAAAAAGAAAGAAAGAAAAGAAAGAAAGAGAAAGAAAAGGAAAGAAAAAGAAAGAAAGAAAAAGAGAGAAAGAGCATAATAGACACTATATATTAACAGTGTCTTAAAGAAGAGGCATTTCAGAAATGTTTTTATTGTTGACTGGTGTATGTTATTATTCCTTTAAGTAATTTTCACTGTATCATAAGAAGAGTCTTACTAAAAAATGAATCGAGTAATTCATATTTGCAAGCCATTCATCCTCCTGTAGTAAGAGGACCCTCAATGCTCCTCAATTCCCCCACAAACTATGTAACATCTTTTCTTTTTGATTTCCTGTTTGCCCTTTTTCTTTTCTTTCTTTTTTTTTTTTCTCAGCCTGTTATGGAGTGATATGCTAGCCAGAGTCCCCATTCTCTTTTCTCCCTTACCATGCAAATGTCAGTTGAAAATGTACTAAGTTCCAGATATGATATAGTCATAATGGTACCACTGTATTTCTGGACTTATTAATCATAATTAATGAAATTTTTCTTGATTTTGTGTGCCAAGCCTGGAAGCATAATTCAATTTCATTTTTTATTTCTGAGCCTGAAGTAACTACTTAAACTCAGCTGTCATAAAGCTTTTGGACGGAGATCAAAAAATACTACATAGGGAAAAAAAAAAAAAAGGACCCAACTTGAATAAAGGTATAAGGGGAAGCAGAAAAAAAATCCTTAACTATATCAAAAGGGCATACTTATACGTACAAAAGGGCACAATAAGACTATTTTTTGTTTCCATGTAAGAGAATAAAATGTGGTGACACAGCCTTAAAAAAAATCTTCAATTTTTTTCCTTTTGAACCATCTGGAAATACTGTTAGACACAAACAAAGCTCGCAATGAAATAGTGAGAGGCAACATTTAAAGTCCCAGTGAAAACTAAACTAATTTAAAATCTATCAGAATTGTTTTCCTTTTCAGAACCAGTAAATCATTATGAAAACCACTAAGTTAGTCCTTTGGAAATCATATAACTAATGCGGGTCTTTTGTTTTGTTTGTTTGTTACTAAAGTGAATCCCATTCCCTTGTGGGTCCTTTATAAATAAAGTCAAATTGTTTGTGGTTTAATGCAAAATACATGATATTCATTGTTTTGATTCATGGTGAAAATAAAAATGACTGCAGAAAAATGAAAAGTAGAAGACTTTTCTGTAATCCCAGCACCTAGAGATGTCCTGTTAATATTCTGAGGTATTTAATTTCCTTTTTTGTTTCCTGGGCTATGTGTGTGTCTGGTGTGAGTGTAACAAAATATTATATGCTGTATTTACTTTTAACAAAACAGCAGGGACGTCCTTCCTTGTGATAATGTTTAACGCTCTTCTTTCCATTGCTACAAATTTCAGTGGTTTTCACAGAACTCAAAACTGAGTTTGAACCCAGAAAGACTATACATATGGTGTTGATGGACATCTAGCGGAGAAAAGGGGCCTGGAATGGTCCCAGGTATGAGCTCAGTTTGTGCTTGTATTTTGATGAAGAAAATATCTTGGGTGATCAATACTCTTCAAAGGCCAGTCACAGAACCAAAACCTTCATATTGGCTCACCATGATTACAGGTCCCTGAAATTAGTAAGCCTTTCCGGGGAAATAGTTGCATTCTGAGAAGGCTTTTTTTTGTACCTCTGATGAGGACATTCTATGTTCTATGCCATTTCGCTGCTGACACAACTTCAACAGAGCCTTCAGTATTATTCAAAGCATCCACCCATCCCAGGCAACCTTTCCACTGTGACATGACAGAAGCCTAGAGATTTAAATGAACATTTAGATTCTTAGAAGCAAAGAAGTAGAGTGAGGCAGTAATAAAGCAGCTGACAATACACAAAAAACATATTGAACAGTCAACACTTCTATTCACATGCGGAATCACTCCCAGGCAGATTACTAGGGAGCAGACAGGAGTGCGCACATGCAAGTTTAAATCTGCAACAAAAGAGATGAGGCGGATGAAGCAGAGCAAGAGGGGATGGGAATAATTATGCACTCAGAAGGACAAAAATGTAACACAAAAGCCACAGGAATCCACTGGGCTGAAGGTGCAAAGTGAAAGAATTAGTTGTGTTACATTACAAGAAAGGGCCCCATCCCAGAGATCAGGGTTACTTGGTGGTTACTGTGGACTCCGCAGTGAGGCAAACGTATGTAATCTTTGATCAACACCTCCAGCCACAGTGAAATAACTGGGGATTGGGGCTGGGGATTTAGCTCAGCGGCGCAGCGCCTGCCTGGCAAGCG
>NW_004955432.1:13208892-13221649 GCF_000276665.1 Chinchilla lanigera | reverse complement strand
AGAAAAAGAGAGAAAGAGCATAATAGACACTATATATTAACAGTGTCTTAAAGAAGAGGCATTTCAGAAATGTTTTTATTGTTGACTGGTGTATGTTATTATTCCTTTAAGTAATTTTCACTGTATCATAAGAAGAGTCTTACTAAAAAATGAATCGAGTAATTCATATTTGCAAGCCATTCATCCTCCTGTAGTAAGAGGACCCTCAATGCTCCTCAATTCCCCCACAAACTATGTAACATCTTTTCTTTTTGATTTCCTGTTTGCCCTTTTTCTTTTCTTTCTTTTTTTTTTTTCTCAGCCTGTTATGGAGTGATATGCTAGCCAGAGTCCCCATTCTCTTTTCTCCCTTACCATGCAAATGTCAGTTGAAAATGTACTAAGTTCCAGATATGATATAGTCATAATGGTACCACTGTATTTCTGGACTTATTAATCATAATTAATGAAATTTTTCTTGATTTTGTGTGCCAAGCCTGGAAGCATAATTCAATTTCATTTTTTATTTCTGAGCCTGAAGTAACTACTTAAACTCAGCTGTCATAAAGCTTTTGGACGGAGATCAAAAAATACTACATAGGGAAAAAAAAAAAAAAGGACCCAACTTGAATAAAGGTATAAGGGGAAGCAGAAAAAAAATCCTTAACTATATCAAAAGGGCATACTTATACGTACAAAAGGGCACAATAAGACTATTTTTTGTTTCCATGTAAGAGAATAAAATGTGGTGACACAGCCTTAAAAAAAATCTTCAATTTTTTTCCTTTTGAACCATCTGGAAATACTGTTAGACACAAACAAAGCTCGCAATGAAATAGTGAGAGGCAACATTTAAAGTCCCAGTGAAAACTAAACTAATTTAAAATCTATCAGAATTGTTTTCCTTTTCAGAACCAGTAAATCATTATGAAAACCACTAAGTTAGTCCTTTGGAAATCATATAACTAATGCGGGTCTTTTGTTTTGTTTGTTTGTTACTAAAGTGAATCCCATTCCCTTGTGGGTCCTTTATAAATAAAGTCAAATTGTTTGTGGTTTAATGCAAAATACATGATATTCATTGTTTTGATTCATGGTGAAAATAAAAATGACTGCAGAAAAATGAAAAGTAGAAGACTTTTCTGTAATCCCAGCACCTAGAGATGTCCTGTTAATATTCTGAGGTATTTAATTTCCTTTTTTGTTTCCTGGGCTATGTGTGTGTCTGGTGTGAGTGTAACAAAATATTATATGCTGTATTTACTTTTAACAAAACAGCAGGGACGTCCTTCCTTGTGATAATGTTTAACGCTCTTCTTTCCATTGCTACAAATTTCAGTGGTTTTCACAGAACTCAAAACTGAGTTTGAACCCAGAAAGACTATACATATGGTGTTGATGGACATCTAGCGGAGAAAAGGGGCCTGGAATGGTCCCAGGTATGAGCTCAGTTTGTGCTTGTATTTTGATGAAGAAAATATCTTGGGTGATCAATACTCTTCAAAGGCCAGTCACAGAACCAAAACCTTCATATTGGCTCACCATGATTACAGGTCCCTGAAATTAGTAAGCCTTTCCGGGGAAATAGTTGCATTCTGAGAAGGCTTTTTTTTGTACCTCTGATGAGGACATTCGATGTTCTATGCCATTTCGCTGCTGACACAACTTCAACAGAGCCTTCAGTATTATTCAAAGCATCCAAGGGGCTGGGAATTTAGCTCAGCGGCGCAGCGCCTGCCTGCAAGTGCAAGGCCATGAGTTTGATTTCTGGTACTGGAAACAAACAAACAAACAAGCAAACAAAAAAAGAAGAAATAACTGTGCATTTAATTTTAGGTCAAATTACAACTTCAGGAAAAGTTTTTTGTTTTGCACTTTCACTCAGTAAAGATTTTTTTTGGTGGTTTTTTAAAAAAATGGCGTCACCCCTGCCCAAACCTATTCTCCACAGATGTGGGCCTACAGAGTACTACATGAGACATTCACTCAGACTTTTTCTTTTAAATGGAAATTAAACATCAAGCTAGTTATAACTACATGTGTCCAGTTTCTCAAGAGGAAAAATAGAATAACTTCTCCTGGATCATAAATTGGGAAACAACCATTGTGATGACAGTTCTCATCCACTGACGTCCAAGTAGCTGTGAATTAATTCGTTGCCATTGATGTAGCAATTTTCACAGTACAAAATCCTGTGAAAATCTGGAACCGATTCCCCCAGGATAGCCACATTATGATTCCATATAAAACTCCAAAACTAGTCCTGAAGGACACCATAAGGACTAAGAATGTCTCCCTCTATCTCTGGACGAGATTATTGGCTTACACGGAAGTTTTAATCTGTTTCCAGCAGAAACGGTGTTGTTGACTGACTAGCAAATCACCAACAGTAAAGTTCTTTCCGCTGTGGCACTTTGATAGGCTTTTCTGAAGAATGTACCTGTAACTACACAAAAAACTCAGGACAATATTTTACCCAGTATTGAGTGCTTGGTAGCAAGTCTGGTTTTGTGGTTTCACATGACTCAGCATCAGTCTGCTGTCAGAAATCTATTCTGGTTTCACTGATAATGTCAGGGCTACTTATTTGCCATGAATAAACCTATAGATGGCTGTCTTCTAGGAATTTTTAGAGAATTGGAGCTTTTTACTGTACTTCATTTGAAATGGAATTTCATGTGTCTAAATTCTTGAAGGACAAGTGCCCCAGTATAGGTTTTCTAGCCATAATGGTAGACATAGGCGGACGTACAATGTACTCATTGTGATTACACGGAGGTTGCAAGACTTGCACGCACTATCTCCCTTCAGAACCCCGTTCTCAGCCCGTCCTGGGGAAAGAAATGCTTGTTAGATGCTAGATAAGTCGTTCTTTCCTGTTTCTGTCAGATAGCATTCACGGGGGACAGTAATGGGCCTAATGGAGATATGGCGAATTGCCTGTTTCATGGCACTAATCTGCAAGCGTCCTTGAATTCAATTCAACAGCCTGACTACCAGACAGTCCTTGAAACCGTGAAAGAAAAGAGAAAGAATGGGATCTTCTCTGGGAAGGGCCATGCTACGGAACTATGAGCACGGTGTGCTGACTGACCGACAGGGGGCGGAAATTACGTTACACACGAAAGAGCAGAAGTGGGAGGGGGCAAAAAATCAGTTTATTTAATTTTTCCACTTATATACTTCCTACTTTTTCTATAAACTCTTTTCCTCTTTTTTCAAGAAGATAAATGGCTTTTCCTCAAACAAAACCATAAAATAATTGAACATATCTGCACTGCGTTTCCTTACCACCTACGCAGAGCAAGCACTGGTCACTGCTGGGTCCTTTGTGGCTCACCAGCTTTACCCAGCCCACTCTAAGCTAAATATTGCTTCAGGTAAGAATCTGCTGCTGTCATGCCTGCTGATGTGATACTGCACTAGAATGTGATCTTCAAATTGTGTGTGTGTATCTATTTTGTTCATTAATGCATTTCAAGTACCAAGAACAGTGCCTGAATTAGCTATTCAATCCATTTTTGTACTAAATAATAAGGCTCAATACTTTTCCTTTCCCAGAAGTAAATTCATTGTATTGTTACTATTTATTATATATTCTTGTGAACGGAAAGCAAGAGATCATTTGTGACATCATTTGGCTGCCTGGAACAAAACATGTCTAAAACCACTCTCTGGACATTTCATTTTTACACCATCACTGTACAAGTGCATAGGGTGTGGACTGCACAATTGTATGTAGTAGTCCTGTTTACAGGATCTGCCTTCTCCCTGACAATAGGTGAAGTTCTACATGTTGTCTAAGAAATGCAGTCCATTAGCGTCTTAGATGCTAACAAGCATCTAAGATCAACTTACTCTGAATGCACAACATTATTTGTAAACACAATACAGATGCCATGAAATCAGAGTCTTGCGTTTTCAGTGTTGGCTTTACACTGAGTTAGCTCAAATTCTTGACCAAAGTCTTTCTTCTTTTCTCCACCCTAACTTTCCCTCATCCCTATTCTTTTTTTTAATTTAAAGAGAAAAGAACAAAAACAAAATAACAAAAACAAAACAACACAAAAACTATAAAAACAATACAGAATTTCAAAACAAGAGGATAGGAAATCAACAGTGGTTGTTGTATTACTTATTGTTATCTTCAAAATGGTTGCTCAGATTACCAGATATAGATATGCAAGATTGATCAAACAAACATTAACTATTCCTTTCAATAAACAAATAGAAATTAATAGTACAATTATCTTAGCTATCTTGTCTCTGTGTGTGTGTACATATATATTTCCCTTCCTTCTATCTTTCTTTTCTTCTTTCCCTCATCCCAGTTGTTCTTTCCCATTGAGAAGTTTCTTTCCCTTTCACATCTAATGTACCTTTCAGTTTTATTTACTTTTTCAGGTTCTTACAGTAGGGAGACAATACGGTGTTTATACATGTGGGTCTGATTTATTTCACTTCTAAGTATGGTCTCTAGTTGCAACCATTGACCTATAAAAGCCTCAAGTTTATCTTTCTTTATAGCTGAGTAATAATCCATTGTATAAAAATACCACATTTTTCTTATCTACTCCTTAGTTGATGGGTATCTAGGTTGTTTCCAAGATTTTGCTATGACAAATTGTGCTGCTATAAACATGAGTGCACATATATCACTGTGGTGCGATGTTTTTAATCCTTCTGGGAAAACACGCAGATAGGGAATGGCTGGGTTAAATGGGACCTCTAATCCTAACTTTTTGAGGAATCTCCAGACTGATTTCCAAAGTGGTTGCACTAGTCTACATTGCCACCAACAGTGAAAAAGGGTTCCTTTTTCCTCACAGTCCCTCCAGCATTTGTTATTGGTTGATTTCTTGATGGTAGTCATTCTTTCTGGGGTGAGATGAAATCTCAGAGTTGTTTTAATTTGCATCTCTTGAATGACCAATGATGTCAAACATTTTTTCGTGTATTTATTTACCAATTGTATTTCTTCATCTGAGAAGTGTGTATTTCTTTCAGATGCCCATTTTTGGATTGGGTCTTTGAATTTTGGGGCTCTGAGTTTTTTCAGTTCTTTATATATTTTAGCTATAAGTCCTTTGTCTGAGGGACAGTTAGCTAAAATGTTTTTTCACTCTGTGGGTTGTCTTTTCACTCTATTGGTGATTTCTTTTGAAGTACAAAAGCTTTTTAATAGAATGAAATCCCAGTTGTTGATTCTTTGATGTGTTTCCAATGCAGTTTGGGTTTCATGAAGACTGTGCCTACCTCTGTCTTCAAGATTTTACCTACTTTCTTTTCCAGTAGATCTAGTGTTTGTACTTTAAGATTTAAATCTTTCATCCATTTTGACTTTAGTACATGGTGATAGACATGGGTCTAGTTTTAGTCTTCAGCATGTAGAGAACCATCATTTCCAGCACTATTTATTAAAGAGGCTATCTTTCTTCCAGTGGATATATTTGGCCCCTTTGTCAAAGATAAGGTGGCTGAATGTGTTTATAGTTGTGTCCACATCTTCTAACCTATTCCACTGGGCTTCTGGTCTATTTTTTGACAGTATCATGCTGATTTTATCACAGTAGCTTTATAGTATAATTTCAAGTCAGGGGTTGTGATCACTCCTGACTTGTCTTGTTGCCAAGGATTGCCTTTGCTATTCTAGGTCTCTTCTGGTTCCAGATGAATTTTAGGAGCATTTTCTGTAGTTCTGTGAAGTATGCTAATGGTACTTTGATCAAGATTGCATTAAATCTGTGTAACAATTTTGGAAGTATGGCCATTTTCACTATACTGGTTCTTCCTATCCCTGAGCAAGGGATATCTTTCCATTTTCTGATATCCTTTCCAATCTCCTTTTTCAGAGTACTGTAATTTTCAGTTTATAAATCTTTTACTTCCTCTGTTAGATTGATTCCTAAGTATTTCATTTTTCTGTTGCTTTTGTGAAGAGTGTGGTTTCCCTAATTTCTCTCTCAATAAGTTTGTTGTTTGTGTATAAGAATGTTATTGATTTTTGAGTATTGACTTTGTTTCCAGCTATGTAACTGAATTTGGTTATTAACTCTAGGAGTCTTTTGGGGGAGTTTTTTGGGTCTTCTATATAGAGTATCATGTCGTCTGCAAATAATGATAATTTCACTTCTTCTTTTCCTATCCTTATTCCTTTTATTTATATCTCCTAATTGCTCTGACTAATGTTTGCAGAACTATGTTGAAAAGGAGTGGTGATTGTGTACATCCTTGTCTTGTTCCTGACTTTAGAGTGAAAGCTTTCAGGTTCATTGAGTATGATGTTGGCTATTGGTTTGTCACAGATGGCTTTTATCAGATTGAGATAAAGACCATCTATTCCAATTTTCTGTAGGGTTTTTATCATGAATGAGTGCTGGACTTTATCAAAAGCTTTTTCTGCATCTATTGAGATAGTTGATTGTGTGACTTTTGTTTCTGCGTCTGTTGTTATGGTGTATTACATTTATTGATTTTCATATGTTGAACCACCCCTGCATTCCTGGGATAAATCCCACCTGGTCACGGTGTATAATCTTCTCGATGATTTGTTGAATTCTGTTTGCTAGTATCTTACTAGGAATTTTTACATTTATGTTCATTAGGGACATTGACCTATAGTTCTCTTTTTTGGTTGTATCTTTCTCTGATTTTGGTATCAGGATAATATTTGCCTCCAGGAGAGAGTTAGAGTTTATTGCTTCCTTTTCAATTTCATTAAAGTGTTTGAAGAGTACTGGCATTACACCTTCTCTAAATTTCCTGTAGAATTCAGCAGTGAATACATCAGGACCTGGGCTTTCTTTGTTGGTAAGTTTTTAATTACATTTTCAATCTCAATAACTGATATTGGGTTATTTAGAATTTTTATATCTTCTTGGTGCAGCTTTGGTAATTCATATGTACCTAGGAATCTGTCCATTTCTTCTGTGTTTTCCATCCTATGAGAGTAAAGATTTTTGTAGTAGGTATTGATGATCTTCTGAATTTCCTCAAGATCTGTAGTGAGTTCACCCTTATCATTCCTCAGTGCATGAATTTGAGTCTTCTTTCCTTTTTTTGATAAGGTTGGATAAGAGTTTATCAATTGTATTTATTTTCTCAAAGAACCAACTCTTCTATTCATTAATTCTTTCTGTTGCTTTCTTGGTTTCCATTGCGTTAATTTCTGCTCTGATCTTTATAATTTCCTCCCTTCTGTGGGCTTTGGGTTTGTCTTGCTCTTCTTTTTCTTGAAGCTTGCAGTGTAACATTGGATTGTTTATTTGTGCTTGTTCTATTTTCTTGATGTGAGAATTCACTGTTATAAATTTCCCTCTTAGGACTGCTTTCATTGTGTCCCATATGTTTTGGGATGTTTGTATGTTTGTATTTGCATTCTCCTTTAGTTGTACGTATTGTTTAATTTCTTCCTTTATTTCACCTGTGATCCATGGTTTGTTTAGGAGGGTATCATTTAATTTCCATGTGTTTATGGAGTTTTTGCCGTTTCTTTTGCCATTAATATCTAATTTCATTGCACTATGGTCAGATATTATGCATGGGATAATTTCAATTCCTTTGCATTTACTTAAACATGCTCTGTGGGCTAGAATGTGGTTTATTTTAGACAATGTTCCATATGCAGCTGAGAAGAATGTGTATTCTGATGATATTGTCATCCCTATTCTTTAAGAGGAATGCAGTAAAACAGTTCTCTGCTCAGAGCAAATTTCCAGAGACTGAGGTAAACTGAAATGTTATCTTGGTTACCTCCTGAAATACCCATATATTCAAGGATGTTCATATTTAAAGGACAGAAGAAGAATCTCCTGAAAACCAGATAAAGAGTAGGCGAGAATCCCACACACCTGACATTTAAATTGACTCCAATTTATACAGAATACATGAAAATTTAAATTAAGTACCTGTAAAGCATTGGTATCTAACACTGTACAAGACATTGTGACTTGGCTGATGTGTTAGTATTCTCCAGACAGACCAGGCTAACAGAAAACAGAGATGGATAAGAGGAGATTTATTAGAATTGGTTCCTATAATCATGGAAGTAGAGAAGTCTCAAAATAGGGTGCATGTAAGCTGAAGCACCAGGGAAACCATGGGCATGATTCAATCTAAGTCCCAAGGCCTCAGAAACAGGGAAGCCAGTCGTTGAACTCACAGTCCAAGTGAAGGCCACTGGTTTCCAGAGTCCAAAGGCCAGAGAGACTGATTCTGGAATGCTAGGGCAGGAGACAACAGTGCAGCTCTAGGAGAGAGAGAGAGAGAGAGAGAGAGAGAGAGAGAGTGTGCAAATTTCCCTCTCCTTCAGCTCTTATTTATCTGGACCCTCCTGATTGGACTGTATCTGCCCACACTGGGTGAGAGCAGACCATACTTACTCCACTGATTCCAATACCGGCCTCTTCTGGAACCGTCCTTACAGACACACCCAGAGATCATGTCTTACTAGCTTGCTCAAGGTATCCCTTACTACAGTCAAGCGGACACTTGAAATTGACTGTCACTCTTAGACCTTAGCAACTCATTTATCCTAGGCAGAGACAAAACACATCTATCTGATAAACTGTACCTCCTTCCTTTCTTAATTCAGGCCCCTGAGAACATTACTCTCATCTCTGAAAATTCCAGACCCAACCTCAGTACTCTTTCCACAAAAATACCGCTGAGCTGGCCTTTCTAGGAGTCTCTTTGAATGAATAAAGAAAGCAAACTTCTAAAGGCATACGTCTTAATTTGGGGCATAAGGAGCTATGACTTGTGCCGTCTGCATAAGAAAAACTCAATAAGTTACAATAACACTTTACATGTCAGTACAAGACCTGTTGCACTGCCAGTGATTTCTTGAGATATATTAAATCATCCCCATTTTTCTTACTTTTGCTGCCTTAATTAATTTATTTAATTATAAAAGCAGCTAACTTTGGGAGGTTTCAGGCTCAGTATGTTACGCGGCAGGAATGATCAACTTCTCTCAGATACAACAGAGACTTAGAATCAGGGATTTGCAGTTACAAACTAATAATGAGTCTTTCGGTGTTGAAATGTATTTACACTCTGCACGGCACTGCTTCTTGTATTTAGAATAAAAATCTCTTTAAAATGCTCAAAAAGCTTCTCTGATATCAACTGGCTTATATAAAAACACCATTATGATTATTTAAATTTAAGTAAATAAAAGACACATGGATTAAATTTCCTTTAAAATGCATCTGGTTTTTTATTTATTTATTTATTTTTTTGGTTTTTCTCCGGTACCGGGAACCGAACTCATGACCTTGCGCTTGCCAGGCAGACGCTTTGCCGCTGAGCTAAATCCCCAGCCCCATGCATCTGGTTTTTTAAATGAAAGGAAAAGGTGCTTGGTGAAAAAAAACAGCTTGGGTTTTATTGAACCCCAAACTTTTCAAAAATAGTTTAAGCTGCTTGATGAGCCCAATCCATGGTTATTTAAAATATCATTTCTAAAAAGTAAAGAGCAAAAAAAAAAAAAGATATTTAATAAAAATACTCACATAAAAGGAGCAATTTTACTTTAAAAGAGCTCATGTAATTCACTTGATGGATTCTACAGACCTAAGACAGTCTTTGGAATTGTATCCAGGTGAATGTATGTTGCTGAACACTTTGAGTCCTGTTTCTCTTGGGAGTTATCGGTGGTCTTTGGACCCTTTAAAGCATGATGACATGCGTTATTTTTGGAAATCTCCCTAACAGTCCTGACACTTTGTGGAACTATCTGTAAGGAGCTACCAGCTATTATATTTTTCTGTCTTCTATCATGTTTGTTTGCTTTTTCCAAAAAAGTATTTACTTAGGCCAAATGATGTGGCTGATCCCACTCAATTCTCGTATCTTTCCCCATATCTCTTTTTTCCACCTTCTTTTAAAGTACCCCCTAATGAAAGTGTCTCAGAAGATTCTCTCTAGGATTATATATATGATGGAAATTTCATAGATTCATCATTGCCCAGGAAGGAAAACGTCCTGTTTTGTATGATCAGTGTTATCATCACTTACACTTTTGCCAAGGCCTAACTAATTATATTTTATATTCAGGGCTAGACTAACCCTATATTTTGGATAAAGATGGGGACATTATATTTTCCTATGGGTTTACTTAAGTTTAAACAGACCATAGATTCTCAAAAGTAGAAAAAAGGTAATGTGGAAGTAGACTCAGAATCCTCGTCTTTTCCACTCACCAAGAGCATCCCCATTTGATTTTATTCTGCCTCTCATTCTCCCAGTGAAGGTTACTACGAGGAGACAAGAAGCTCTTCTTGCTTGTAGACATGTATTGGGGTGGCCAACACAAACCTCATTTGGCAGAGAATATCTCTATATGCAGGGGTGAGGTGGATGAGTGTATACATGTGCATGTTGGATTAGCTTAGCCCAGCTGAACAAGTGGTCCCTACTCGGGATGGTATGTAGTCACGTATCCCAGACACTGCCATGAGATGGTTTTTAAAGCTTTTGCCTACAAATGGCACTTGTCATTTAGCTCTAAGTTTCAATGACCAAAGCTACCTGGCCAAGTTCACGTCAGCATCAATAAGGAAGGGATATTTTAAATAATGAGGATCTGCCACACCACGTAGACCCACTGTGCTGTCAGTAGATATTTCATCAGTGGTATATGTTCCCTGTATTTCTTAAAGGGCCAGCTAATCTATATCTAAAAACTATATGAAAATCTTTCAGAGTCAGCTGAATGAAACATTGTTGAGCTGGTTCTTGGACATTTATGTATGAGAAAGATTTCTTCATGGGCAGCTGCTTTCTCACTGGTATCTTACTTGTTCCACAACACAATGTTGCTGTAGGAGATTATCTATTTGTCATTGACAGTACCTTATCTTAGTACTAATTTTTCCCCAAGAACTTTAAATGTAGCTAGTAGAGAGTCAACAAAAGGCTAGACTCTAAAAACTTTGTTTCTAATCTCACTAATTTAAATTTTCTGTTTGAGTATTATTATGCTCAATCTGAACTTATGGTATGTTTACATTAATTTTTAGATATTTCTGTGAAGTTCTTTTTCTACAGCAATAAAAAATATTATTTTTTCCTTTTCCCATGACTCAGCAAGCCTTGATTTTGTTCATTTGCCTTCAAAAAAAAAAAAAGTGCTCTTTTGGCTTAAACCGAGCATGGAAAATTTTAGCCCCACAGGAATATTTTGGATGACAGTTTTATAAACAAAACGAAGAAAAGATTTGGATGAGAAAGGCTTTCTCACATTTAACTATAACAAGGCCAGTTAATTTAAAGCCAAAGAATAAATATAGAGAATATTAGTTTGTTCTTAGTGATGATAATAATAATAATAGAAACTAGCAATATATGTAACCATAAGAATAATAAATTAGTTAATTTTTATTGCACAGTTACTATGTACAGTACTGGATATATTATGTCATTTATCTTCAAATTAGTCATATGAAGTAGGTACCATTATTATCCCTATTTTCCACACAAACCACCCCCAAACCTAAGGATTTAGGGGTGCAGGGACATAACCAAGATCACAAGCTAACAGGGAGCTCAATGGGTGTAACTAACTCTGCAGTCTAAAATGATACACTATGCCAGTTGTCCTCTAATGTGACTCCTGGAGCAGTAGCAGCACCTGGAAACTTGACAGAAGTTTATGTTCTTGGGCCCCAAAATAGATTCTGATAGACCTAGCAATCAAGTACTTTAGAAGTTAGGCTCAGCAATCTGTGTTTCAAGAACATAGCATTTTAGATAATTCTCAAAGTTTGGTGATCATTGCATTATCCCATGCTTGCTCCCACAACATTTTTTAAAAGTGAGAACCTTTGCTTTTCTTTTCTCTTCTTACTTTTTTACTGAGGTATAACACACATGCAGTCAGGAGTGTAAAGTACACTATCTCATGATTTTGGCATGTCTAGGAATTTCTGTTACCTTGCCAGTTATTATGAGTGTTATATTTCTTAGTGCTAGATTTTATTGTTTTTCTTCAGAGTGTTGGATTTGTTTTGAAAGATTAAATTATTTGAACTTCAGGTTGATTCTTTTAAGATGTTTTAGTGTGCCTCTGGAATAGCTATTATTATACCCTGTCCAGTTTCCCAGATGTTTTGGGTGAAAAAGTAAATCTGTTTCACCAAAGCCAATAGAAGAATGTCACCACATATTTTTAGAAAGAAATTGATGAGCTTACTCTAAAATTTATTGTAAAAGCAAAAGGTACAGAATAGCCAATATAATTTTATAAAAGAAGAAAAAAGTTGAAGGGCTTACACTGTCTTCATTCAAAATGTACCATAAAGCTACCCTCTGGGAGTAGCCTAAGGACAAATTATACATTCTCAGTAGGTGTGATATCATCCCGTGTGGTGTAAATTTGTTCTCAGAGAGGGAAAATTTTTTTATTCTTTTTATGTATAAGGTAATATATACATATGGTAGATAAACAAATATACAATATATCTATGATACTAAAATTCATGGGAAATGTGGAAAAGACAGTTTTCTCAGCAAATGTTTCTGAGAACACTGGATATCTACATGTGTAATCATTAATTGTGTCAGTTTGAGTAAGAACCACATAACAGATTAGTATAGCTCTTAGTGTGCCTGTGATTGACATGTAGACCTCAAACAGAGGAGGGAAGACCCACCCTTGATGGCACTAACCAATAGGCTTCTACCCTAGATGGAATAAAAAGGGAAAGAAGAAGGAAGTTTACCCTTTTCTCTTGGGAGGAGATCTGGTTCTCCATTGTTGCAAATCATTGGGGCT
>NW_004955432.1:13204402-13208502 GCF_000276665.1 Chinchilla lanigera | reverse complement strand
CTTCCCAACATGAACTCACTGGAATCTGCAGTGAACCCCAGACCTCTAAGCTTTGACTAGGTCCTCAGGTCCTACACCAGGCAGATAGCCGTTTTGCACTCTTCCACTCTTAGTTCTTTCTTTGTCTTTTTCTTTTTTTGTCCACTCCTGATTCTGCAGGTAGCTGTTGTGAGTGTGTCTAGTAAATGCTTATGTAACCATTTAATCTGCTCCTGTAGTGAACCCTAACTAACACAACATTCAAGAGAATTAAATTAGGCCCCTATCTAGTGCAATATACAGAAATTAGCTCAAAACAGATCCATGGCCTAAATGTAAGACTTCAAATTGTAAAACTCTTAGAAAATATAGGGAAAAACTTCATGACATTGAAATTGGCAGTTACTTCTTGGAAATAATATTATGAGGCACAGGCAACAAAGGAACACTTGACAAATTAAACTTTGTGAAAATTTTCAAACTTTGTGAATCAGAAATACACTACAATAGAGTAAAAATGAACCCACAGAATGAAAGAAAATATTTTTTGAGTGTTTTAAAATGTTTTATTAGTTTAGAGGGTAAAAACAATGGTACAGAATTTCAACACAAGATAATAGAAAATTAACAATGGTTAACATTTTACATATAGTTATCTTCAGTGTAATTGCTCAGATTACAAAATATAGTCATGCAAAGTTGATAAAACAATATAAGCACAGACTCTTCTTTCCAATGAACAAAATGAGTAATATAATTATCTTAGCTATCTTGTATATATATATATTTTTTCTCTTTTCTCTTCCTTCTTTTCTCCTTCCCCCATCCCAGTTGTTCTTTCCTTTTGAGCAGTTTCTTTCCCTTTCACAATATCTATTGTAGATTTTGGATCTTTTTACTCTTTCAGTTGCTTAAACTAGGGAGACAATACCATGTTTACAAATGTGAGTCTGACTTATTTCACTTATGAGTATGGTCTTGAGTTGCATCCATTTATCTATAAAAGTCTCAAGTTTATCCTTCTTTATAGCTGAGTAGTACTCTATTATATAAAAATAATACAACTTTCTTATCCATTCCTTGGTTGATGGGCATTTGGGTCATTTTCAAAATTTAGCTATTACAAAATTGTGTTGCTATAAACATGGGTGCACATATGTCGCTGTGGTATGATGTTTGTAATTCTTCTGGGAAAAAACTCAGAAGGGGAACAGCTGCGTTGAATGGGACCTCTAACCATACCTTTTTGAGGAATCACCACACTGATTTCTGCAGTGGTTGCACCAGTCTGCACTCCCACCAACAGTGGAGAAATGTTCCTTTTTACCCATAGCCCCTCCAGCATTTGTTATTGGTTAACTTCTTGATGAAAATATTTACAAGTCTGATATCTGATAAGGGATAAGTATTTTGAATCTATAGATGGCTAAATCTCAATAATGAAAAAAATTTTTAAATCAGGAGAATTTGAATAGACAATTTTCCAAAGAAGATGTGCAAATGAGCAGTAATCACACAAAAAGACATTCAACATCACCAGCACTAAGAAGATAAAAATTAAAGCTACAGTGAAGTATCACTTCATGCTCATTGGGCTGGCAAGTATTAAAAAAAGTGAAAACAACAACAACAAAGCAGAAAATAACAAATGCGGGCAAGGATGTAAAGAAAGTAGAACCTTTGTATGCTATTAATGGGAATGTACAATGATACAGTTACTGTAAAAGAACAGTATGATGCTTTCTCAAAACTTTTAAAAATGAAGTTCAGTGTGGTGGCACACACCTGTAATCCCAGCACTCGGGAGGCTGAGGCAGGAGGATTGCCACAAATTTGAAGCCAGCATGGGCTACAAAGAGCCCTCAAGACCAGCCTAGATTACACAGCCAGATCTTGTCTCAATAAAACAAAACAACACAAAATAGAATAACCATATGATCTAGCAATTCCATGTCCAGGTATATACTTAAAATAGTGAAAGCAGGGTCTTGAAAATATATTTGTATAGTTATATTCATATCATAGCATATACATAGCAGAATTATTTGTACTAAGTAAAAACCTGGAAGTGAAACAATTTGGTCAATAATAGATGAACAAATAAGCAAAATGTAGTACTATCTATACACACAATGTATATTTACTTTAAAAAGGAAATTCAGACCTATAGTATACCACAGCATAATGCTAAGTGAAATAAGCCAGTCACAGAAAGACAGTATTCTATGCCTCCACTTAGTTCATAATATATGGACTATTATGAAATAGTCAGACTACACAAAATCATACAGACAGATAGTAAAATGGCAGTTTTCAGGGACCGAGGGAAGGTAAAAATGAGCAGCTACTGTTTAATGGGTAGGGTTTTTGTTCTGCAGGACAAAAAGAATTCTAGAGATAGTGATGGTGATGATTACATAACAATATAAATGTACCTCATACCATTGAACTGTGCCCTTAAAAATAATTCAAATAGTCAACCTTGTTATGTTATCTTACTTCACTTCTTAAAACATTGGAAAGAGATGTCCATGGAAGAGAAGGAGAATGGGAACAAAGTGTCTCAAATAGCTCTTTAGTAGGATGAGGGTGACTTTCCACTATATGCCCCAGTAATTCCACTCTGAGATATTTACTCAAGAACAACGACTACAAATGCCCCCATCCCCCAAAGCGATCTATGGCAATGTCTGGAGACATTTTTCATTGTTATACCTGAAGGGGTGGGGTGCTTCTGACATCTAGTAGGTAGAAGTCAGGGATACTGCTAAACATCTCAAAATATACAAGTAGACCCCACACAAGAATGAATTTTCTGTCTCAAAAATGAACAGTGCTGAGTTTGAGAAATCATAGTTTGCACAGAAATTTGTAAATGAATGTTTTTAATGGCCTTGTAGTAGCCATCAACTGGAAAATCTCGACTATCCATCAATAGGTGACTGGGTAAATTGTGATATGTCCGTATGCTGAGATCAGAGTCAGCAATAAAAAGAGTTGCTATATGTAATAATGTGGATGAATTTTGAAAATATTTTGCTATGAAAAAAGCAGGCATAAAATAATGAATCTATTTGATTCCCTTTATGAAAGACAAAACAGAGAGAAGTTCAGAGGTTTCCAGAACTGAAGGTAGACAGTGACAACTATTGTAGTTGCAAAATGGCATAAGAGAACTTTCTAGAATAATGATAACATTTTATATTTTGATTTTATTGGTAAAAACACCAGAATATACTTTCATCAAAATTTATCGAATGGGCTTTTAAAATATGTACATCTTGTATGTTAATCTCTCAATAAAGTTGACCTTAGGAAAAAGTCTGCTAGGGTTGTATATCTGTAGATAAATTTGAGGATGGATGAATATGTCAGAAATATGGAGTCCATATTTTTGAATCCATAGGGATGGTTCATCTATTCATTTAGTGAGTTTTAAAAATTTCCCCTTCAGCAAAGTGTTTTCATTTTTTTGAGTAGAATTTTTACGCATCTCTCTAAAATTTAGTAGATATTTGTATTGTTGTTGTTACTATAATGGTATTTAAAAATTTTCATTTTCCAATGTTACTGTGCCTGTTTGATTTTAATTTACAAATCAAGTGAAGCTCACTAGTATGAGAAAAGAAGCTTCAGGAGGTTATAGCAGCACCATTTCAAACACATGAATCAAGAGATGTGGTTTTACTTATAAAATGTAGTTCAGCAAAAGTCATGCATTATATTTTTTATATCTGCTAGAGTTCTAGCATTTTTACCACCACTAGATATCAAGAATGGGTTCTGGAACCCCCCCGCCCTCCAAGACTACCCAAACCAATAGGTGCTCAATTCCCTTATACAAAGTGGTACGGTATTTGCATATAACCTATACATGTATACTTTAAACTGTGTCTACATTACTTTTAATATCTAATACAATATAAATGCTATGAAGCAATTATTCTGTTTTGTTTAGGGAGCAATGACAAAAATTCTGTGGATGCTCAACGTAGAAATAATTTTTTATAAAAAGTACTTTCTATCCACACCTGGTTGAATCTCTAGATGTGGAATCTGCAGATATAGAGGGCATAATAACATTTATATAGTGAGGTAGTCTAAAAGTATTTCATTTAAAA
>NW_004955432.1:13166955-13204257 GCF_000276665.1 Chinchilla lanigera | reverse complement strand
TCAGGAAATACTTCCCATTCATTTAAAGGGAAGCAATTCCTTAGCAACTTGTAGCTCTAGAGCTTTCAGTATACCCTGCAGCCTTTAAGCTGAGACCAATCTTCCTCTTCAGCTGATTACAAGAATGGCAGGGTTCCAAGTCTGCCATTTCTGTCCAGGAGGATTCCTCTAGCCAGTTATCTTTCATCTGGAGTAATGGGTTGATGGATCAATACTTTGTGGGATTGCTATCTGATCCAAGGCTCTTTCTGAGTTCATTTCCTCCCATCCCTTTCTTTCACAGATGTCCAAACGATGTCTCAGACTTCTCACTTCCCCTGCTCAGATGTGCTTCCTCCCTCCTTCCCTGTCTTAGTTATTTTTCTCTCATTGCTGAGACAAAATACCTGACACCCAAAGTTAAAAGAGGAAAGATTCATTTAGCTCACAGCTTGTAGAGGTTTCAGTCCATAATCAGCTGGCTCCAAAGCACTGTGGCATGGCAGAGGGGCAACAGTTCATAGTGGCAAGAGACAACAAAAACAACAAGAGCAAAAAGGAGAGGAAGCAAGCCTCTTTTCCTCCCTTATATTATATGTAGGCTACCTGTCCTAGGGCGGGCATAGCACTCACACCATCTCATCCTGGTGCCTCCTCTTGCTCAGGCTCAGGATGTTTAAAAATCAAAGACCCTTGCTCCCTGCTGAGTCACTTAGGTAAACTTCTAAACTCAAGTCAACACAATGAATCAACCATTACAACATCTTGGAGTGTAAACAGCCATCCTAGGGAATGTCCTCTACACCCCAGGATGTAGAACTGCTGAGTTAATTAAAGTTTCTAAACTTCTTGAGTTGACACAATGTATCAACCATTACATTTCTCTTTCCCAAGTGTACCCTCTCCTTTCCATGACCTCCAGGAAGCCACTTGTACTCCACCTCAGCATCTGCTTCTTGGAGGACACACCTCATAACTTCATAATGTGTTTGATGAATTAGAATCTTTTCCTCAGTTATGTCTCCTACCACACCCACTCAATTTTAACATTCCCTTCACACTCAAATGTGGCCTTTCTTTGAAAGTAAAAGCTTTATTCATTTTTATGCATTTGTATCCAGACACATCCAACATGCTCTGAGAGCTCCTGTGTGAGATTTTGCCTCTTTATCCAGAGGGGAACTCTGAAGGGTCCCTATGTATGGATATTAAAGTCCATCTACTACCGTTATCTTGCATATGGACCCTTAGTTCTCTTCCAAAGACCATACTGTATTTTACCCATGAGTCATTCACAGCTACACAGCCTCCAGATTAATATATCTGCCCATCATGTCATACTGCAAACCACCCTCTTGTTGGCTGGGAACACTGTTGAGTTTTCAACCTCTCATTGTAGGAAGGCTTTTAAAAAAAGAAGGAAAAAAAAAAAAAAAACACCCTGCCAATTCTTTATGCTTGGTTTGAGTTGCAAGGCCAAGATTAGGAAAGGGAAAAAAGGAAAATCGTGGTATTTTTCTTTTCAAAGGTTTTTTCTTTAATGGAATATGTTGTCTGAAGGCTTTTGTCCAAGTCTCTGGGGTCTCCAGCAGTAAAGGATTTCTGGATTTCTCATCTCTTGTTGGTTTTCTGAAAATGCCGAGCCATATAGTGGTTCTTATTTCGACTCTAACAACATCGCTGTCTTCTCCTTCCATTCCTGTGTGGTCTTTTCAGGAAGGGGTAATTGCCCTGTGGCTTCTCCCCTACTATTCATTCATTCAACAAATATTTATCCAACGCCTGCCGTGTGCCAGGCATTTTAATGCATATTTCATTTTATTAGACAAAACAAAACTAAAGAGAGAAATTAGAGCAAAGCAGAATCATATGAATTTTAAAACTTGGAATCACAGAAGAGTCGTGTTTTGTTTTATAGCAACAGGTCAATGAGCGGTTGTACAAACTGGGTAGTAGGAAAAGGGAATAGACTCAGATAATGTACTGTCTTCTTGCTGCTTCGTAATAGACACGTCTATACTAAGCTGCTTCTCAACCTTTCTTTACCTACCCAAAACCAAGCTTCTGTCATCACCACTCCATGCCAACTTCTTCTTTTTTAAAAAACAAAATCTCCCATTTTAGTAAATGTCATCCCCATTCTTGCAATTGTTCAAGTCAAAATCTTGCAGGTTTCCTCAAGTTTTGTTACACGTCTGTTACACCTAAATCCAGTCCTTATAAGAAGGAAATCTTACTGACTCTTATCTTCAAAAAATCTCCCAAATCCAACAACCACTGCTCATCCGATTTCCCTCCACACATAGATCCAAGTCACCAGCATTTCTCACCTGGTTGCTACCCTAACTTTCTTCCTCGATTTCCTGCTCCTGTCCCTGGCACCTACGGTTTATGCCCTGGGGCACCAGAAGCCTTCAGGTTATTCCCCTTCTTAAAAAAGCTGATCTCGCCTCATTGTGAAGTAAAAACGGAACCCAAAGCCCTGACCTGCGTTCATTATCTTCCTGACCTTCTCTCCTATTTTTTTTCTACTCACTTGTCCTGCCCCCCACTGACCTCCCAGAATCTACCTGCCTCGGGGTCTGTGCGCTGGCTAGCACTCCTTTGGAATGCTCTTTCCCCAGAGATCTGCGTGACTTTCTCACTTACCTTTCAGATTTTACCCAAATCTCACTTTTCGGATGATTTCCTCCCTAGCCACTCTGTTGAGTACACACTCTTACACCTCCCCCGACCTACACCTCTCTATTTCTCATTAGCACTGAAATATACAGAAATCCTATGTATTTTACTAACGTGCCTCATTTTTGACAAATAACATTATAAGTTCCATGCAGGCATACACGTTTCTCTGCTTTCTTCAGTCCAGTCTACCTTCATTCTGTTTCCTGTATGCCCAGCATCTAGAATAGGTGTATGTGTGCTCACAAAAATATTTATTCAGTGAGTGAATCCAGGATAATATTAGTGAAGTACTGAGTGTAACATATTTTGATCTTTTGCTATTGCCGAACTACAAGTTCAAAATTATCTTTTTTGTTCTTAAGCAAAATCAAAATCCTTTATCTTATATACATAGTACTTTAACTTATGTTTCTCTTTTAAGTTTTACTTCCTAATACTTAGGAATTCTATTTTCCATATAGTTAGGAATTTTTTTTTTTTTTTTTTTTTTTTTTGTCTTTTTGAGACAGGGTCTTGCTACGCAGTTCAGGCTGGCCTTGAGCTCATTTTGTAGCCCAGGCTGGTCTCGAACTCACAAGGACCCTCCTGCCTCAGCCTCCCAAGTACTGGGATTATAGGCGTGCACCACCACACCTAGCTCTTTATTTTTTAATTTTTTATTTTTTAGCTCTTTGAGCCAAGGAATCCTACTTTTAAAGGTCTCTAAAGAAGGAGATTTTATGATTCTCTCAAGTTACTTCAACATTTAGCTCTCTTTGTCCAAATCTTTTCTTATTCCAGTGCCTCCAAGATCACTAGGCCTCTGTCTTACTCCATGTCCTCATGTTTGTCTTTAACGAGAAATGGTAGAACGAGCACCTTTGTGGAGACGGAATCGTCCTCACTCCCTTAAATCTTCCTCCAACGTTATATTTGCCATCTCTTGAAACAGCAACTCTGTGTCTCTTCTGCCAGTCCTGCTCAACATCTGCCTCCTCTTTGAGGAGCTCTTTCTTGGGTATAAGTTGGACAACTCAAAAACCAATTTAATGAGCTAAAGGGAGAAAAACACACAAAACTCCAAAGGAGATTCTGTCATCACCCACCCTTAGCTGCAATAACAAATTCGCCAGCCAGGAATGGTGGCCAACAACTGTTATCCCAGCACTCAAGGCTGAGGCAGGAGGATCCCTGTAAGTTTGAGGTCAGCCTAGGCTACAAAGTGAGTTCAAGGCCAACCTGAACTGCATAGCCATACTATGTCTCAAAAAGACAAAACAAAACAAAAACAAACTTGTTTTACAAATGACACAATAAATAAAGTCGGCTTTCAACTAGTAGCAATATGTAGAAGTCATGCCAATGTACACGTATATATCTTATAGGAAAGTGACCAAATATATAGTTAATGTTTAAATTTTTAAAAACTTATACAGTAAAAAACACATAGTGAAAAATGATGGGATAATCATGTTTGAAGGGAGGGGAAGTGTTGTGAGTATCTTCAGGGGGATTAATGATAATGTATATTTTACTGTAATGATTTTTTGATTTAAGTATTTACTGTTGTTTTTTATCACACTTCACTGATCAAACATGTATAGCAATTTCTGTCACATAAAAACCTTACACTGTATCTTCTTCCACATTATTTACTAGATCTGGACTTTCTGCCCCAAAGTCAGCATGACCTTTCATGAAAGATACACATTTTGAATCAATTCAGGAATCCAAACAGCCACAACAGCACAACGAAAGACACTCACGAAAGAAGAGTCCCAGAACTGCTTCAGAAAGTGGCGAGAACGATCTTCGGATAATTGTGATTGAAGCAAAGGGGAATATTTGAAGGGTATTGATGGCAACATGGTTTTTACTGTAATATATTTTTTAAAAAATTTTTTACCATTCACTGTAGTTTTCAATAACACCTCTTCGACAATAAACTGCTCCCTTGCACCACGACCAACCTTGCTGCAGATCCATCCTTTCTTCACTGCTGCAGCAGCTGCTTTAACAGCCTTCTTGTCCTGCTATGACCTCTACAAGGTCTCCTCCACACTGACCCATATTTATCTCAGAAAAAAATCTAGGTTCCTACTATGACATAGGAGGCCTTAGTGACCTAGTGCTTGCCCTTCTGTCCAGCCTAACTCACCACTTACTACTCCCAGGACTTATAATTTAGATTCCACGGCCTGAACCACCTACAGCTTCCAGGGTCCACGTGACCTCCCCATTCCTTGTTTGTTTAGGATGTTTCCTCTGCCTGCAGTGTCCTCTCCTACTGATCTGCCTGACTACTTCCTAGTCATCTCTTGGGAGAGGGTCTTTGAAGGAACTCTGTGGAGCGCTCTGTGCCTCATCTTGTCAAATTAAAATAAATAGTGGGGGAATTAAGATATCAAAATAGCACTCGAATGGGGACTGGAGCCTGAAGAGGCCATAGCTTTAGGTACGCAAACCCTCTGGGGTGCTAACAAAGAACCCCGGAGTCAGGGAATTGGGCAACCCACTGCAGCAGTGCTGGGTGGGAAGGATCCTGCCCTGACGGCTGAGAGGACCCGGAAGAAGGGCTGCGCACACTGTGGGCAGCAGATCCAAGGGGAGGAAGAGGGAAACTGAGGCTGGAGAGCCCCATGATCTTTCAGAAACTTACAGTAAACAAGTCATCTTATTTCCATGGAAAAGAGGGAGTAAATGGGGGAGGAGAGGCCAGAAATGCACATTTAAAAAGCCTTACATATAGATACTGCATGTGGGAGAAAGGCAATCCAACATTCTCCAGGTCTTATTCCACTGCCTGCTCCTCTGTATATCCTTCTTTAACTTTTTCTGTTTTTGTTTTTTTAGAGACAGGGTCTCACTATGTAGTTTAGGCTGGTCTTTAATTTACGATGGAGCCAGGCTGGCTTTGAACTCGTGGCGATCTTCTTGCCTCAGCCTCCCAAGTGCTGGGATGACAGGCGTGTGCCACCTTGATGGGTCCTTCCCCAACTTTTTGCTGAGAGATTTGGAGGCACTTTCCCCTAGTCAGTGATTCTCAACCGGGTGTCCTTTCCTCTCCAGGGCCATGACAATGTCCAGAAACATTTTGGGGCGTCTCAACTGGAAAGGGAGCTCATGACACTTAGCTGTTACAAATTAGAGATGTTATTAAACATCCAACGATGCACAGGTCAGGCACCATGACAAAGAACCACCAGGATAAACTCAGTAGTGTTTAGGCTGAGAAATCTTGCCTTAGATGTTCACCATTTCTAATTTATTTGTTGAAGAACTTAATGAAAGGGTGAGTGAGTTATGTTATACACATGAAAACAATTTTAAAAATTAGATTTTTTTAGATAACATAAAGACTATTTATAACTAGAGCAGCTAATTCGGAGGCTGAATTCTTATAGTTCAACTTTTAAAGTTCCACACAAAACGACGTATGTTCATATTTGCATTTTTTCCCTGAGTTGAAGGCCTAGGTTTTATCAGATTTTCCACGAAATCTGATAAAATTGACCCTAAAACCTCACTGACACTAAAACCCACCTTTAAAATACCAGTTGAAAATCAGTCTCTTGAGAATTAGAGCAGCAGACCCCCTTTCCAGGACAAATTTCTCCACGTGTCTATCATCACCCATTGTGATTCCATTCACTAACTCAAATCTTAGAATTTTTTTCTTCATTTTTTTTTATTAGTATGTGCTTACAGTACATAATAAATGTGTTCATTGTGTGGTGGAGAATCAGTAGATATATGTACTGTATTTTGGATTTTTTTGTTTTGTTCTCTGTACTCCTCCCTTCACTCCTATCTCCGCCATCCTGGAAGTTCCTCCCCATTTTCATGAAATTCATCATCCTATAGGATATTTTTTTTTTTTTTGTACCAGGAATCGAACTCAGGACCTTGCACTTGCCAGGCAAGTGCTTATGCCACTAAACTATATCCCAGGCCCATCCCATAGGATCTTAAGCATTTGTTTTATGTTGAATCTCCTCCTTTTGGCTCTCTGATTGTCCCCTCACTCACATGACTGTCAGGTCCCATCTGCTGTGTTTTGGCATGGGTAACCTTCAAATATTGTACACTGAACACTTCCTTAATCAATTTTATTTCATTTTGTTTCTGGTTATGTATTCAGTTGGCCAAGACCACATTCCATTTTAATAGAGTCCTAGCAATTATCTGCCCAAAATACCAGGAAAAGACATGTCTACTCCTATTTCTACCTAGTGTTAACCCTTGCGATTCAGAATCAGTTTCTGTGGCCCTGTTACAGATAAGCACAAAAGGGGCTGGGGATTTAGCTCAGCAGCACAGCACCATCCTGAAAAGTGCAACGTTGTGAGTTCGATTCCCAGTACCAGAAAAAAACCTAAAAAAAAAAAGTAAATAAGCACAAAAAATTTTCCTGTGAAAAAAGAGGAACCATCTGTCTAAGTTGACCCCTTTTATGATTTGGCCTTTTAGTATCAATGCAATCTTCAGCTAAGTAGTTTTTATTTCTAGGAGCCAGCTTCCTCATCTGGAAAAAAGGGTAATAATAATGGAAAAATCACCTCAGAAATGTGCAGGTAGGATGCTTAGCTACATGAGCTTTTAATAAATATTATCTACTAAGATTTGAATATTTTTACAGGATTATTTTAAGGGGTACCAGTACTTGAGCTAACCATTATATTTTTTCAGTGTCTGGGGGAAGTTAATAAATAAGAAGCTGAACTTCCTTTTACCATAATTTAGATGAAACACTGTCATACTTCTTGAGAATTTTACTAATGAGCAAAGGAGGAGCTTGGGGTTTAATTTCATATGGGCAAACTACTAATGAAGATTGCTGCTCAATTTTTCTCCTTTCTCCAATTGATCTGTGCAAAGAAGATTTAATACATGGAGTGGATACATTTTTTGCTAAGTTCATTTGAGTTATAGCAAAGTTTTATGAGTTACTTTTTAGCATTTTATGTTATTGAGCCTCTAAAACCCCAGGGAAAAACAATGATGAATGAGGTGCTGTTATGTGATGCGTTGTGTCAACTTGAGGAGTCTACAAGCTTAACTCAGTGACTCAGCAGTTCTACATCCTGGGGTGAAAAAGACATGCTCTTACAGCTCTGGGATGTTGTTCATTGTGTCAATTTGAAAAGTTTAGAAGGTTGACTATGTGACTCCGCAGGGAGCCAGGGTCCTTACTTGGCATTCATCTGGAGCCTGTGCAAGAGGAGGGCACAGAGATGGTGTGGGTGTAAAGGACCACCCCCCAGGGTGGGTAGGCTGCATACAATAAAAGGAAAATGAGGAAGGACTGACTGTTGGTTCTTTGGAGGAGCTCCAGTCTTTTCTTTCAGCTTGGTCATCTCCTGGCTTGTGGTGCAGATTGTCTGGATTCTACATGGGACTCTTCAGCCTTCTGGTGTATGCTTTTGGCCTTTGTCGTAGATTCTTCAGCATTCCGAGACTTGCATGGACACTACAGTGAACTCCAGGCCTTGGACTGGGCTTTTCAATCTCCAGCGTGCGGACACCCTCTGTATGCTTCCTCATCCAACTCTGCGGCTGACCGCTGTAAGCCAAACTTACAATTTCTTGTGCATTTGTACATCTTGTGTTATGGCTGTTTCTCTAGAAAACCCTGACTGATACAGGTGCTACCTGTTCCGGGAAGTCAGTGGAAAGAGAAGAGAAAAATAAAGAGTGTAAACCAGCTCAGTTGTCTTCACTGATTTCATTAGTGGTTAGACATAAAAAGGCATCTGAAGACAAGTTTGCCTGGCTTGCCTCTTTCAGCATGTGTGTGTGTGTGTGTGTGTGTGTGTGTGTCTGTGTATCTGTGTTACAGTTTAGATCTGCAATGTCCCCTCAAATTCTCATGTGTTCAGAGATGATGCTTTTGGAAGATGATCAGATCATGAGGGTGTGACACTCATCAGTGGATTAATCCACAGATGAATACATAGCTAAATAAGCTTTTAGAAGGCAAAGCCTAGGCAGAAAGGATGGTTCACTAAGGGCATGACCTCAAAGGATATGTCACTCTCCCTGGCTCCTACCTTCCTTCTTGGTTTTCTGGTCACCATAATGTGAGGAGCTGTCCTCCACCAGGCCCTTGCACAATGCCCTTTCTGCCTTGGAGCCAGTCAACCATGGACTGAAGCCTTCAAGAAACCATAAGCCAAAGTAAACTATCTCTCCTTTAAATTGTCAGGTATTGTGTCCCAGTGGTGAGAAAGTAACTAAGATAGTATACATCCTATATTTTGGGATTATGGGTAAATATGTATGAACAACAGACAATTAGGTATTGTCTTACTTTCTTTCCTCATTGCTGAGACAAAATACGTGACACCCACAAGTTAAAGGAGGAAAGGCTCATTTTAGTTCACAATTTGTAGAAGTTTTAGTCCATCATCGGCTGATTCTAAGGCAGGGTAGCATCACAGAGGGGAATCAGTTTATGGCATGGCAGGTAGAAAGCAGGAAGCAGCAAGCCTGTCTTCCTTCTATCTCTTTACATTCCATCCATCCTACAATCTTGTTGATTGGTGTCCCCCACACCCAAAGTGGGGCTTCTCTCTTCAGAATATCCATCATGCACTTTCAGGACTATACTAATTCAATTAAGGGACTAAACCAGATGTCACACATCCTTAATGCCCTAGATCCGGCCACCTCTGAAAATCTCCACCTCTGAGCTCATGAGGCTTTAGCGGGGCATCGAGATACAAGCCATAACAGGAACTGTTTAATTTTGCTTTACTTTTTGGACTGTAGAAGTCAATTGTGTTCATTAGACTTTTAGGCCTCTGCATCTATACAGGTCTTCTGTCTTGTTTTATTTTAATATTTTTTGCCTCCCAGCCCCAATGCTCACTGCAACTGACATTCACTATAATAGCCACTTAATCTGATCGATTATTGTTATGACTTGTATGTAGATGTCCCCCAAAGCCTCACACACTTATGGTGAGGTTTTTGGGAAGTGGCTGGATCATGGATATGTGATGTTGTATTAGGGTGTGTGATACTGGGATCAAGGGCATGTGACAACTAAATCAGAATAGCATAGGTTTAGGTGTAGATAATAGGAAGGCCCAACCTGAGTGTGGGGGGCACCATAAAAAGGCTTGTGTCTTGGATGGGATAAAAGGGAGAGGAAGGATTGTTGCTTCCTACTTTCTGCTTACCACCTATGGACTGTTTCTTTTCTATGATGCCCCACTGCCATACAAACTTCTCTTAGAACAAGGCAACTATGGACTGAAACCTGTACAAACTGTGAGCCGAAACAAACCCTGGTACGAAAAATCTGTCTTTTTTCACTGATTCCTGATGCTTCCACAATGATATGCCCAGGGATCTGATTATGAGCTCTCTGCTTAATCACAGTGATCTCCTCCCCTACTTACCTTTTATATGTGTCTGTTGTATACAAATACCAAGTTGTTCAAATTACTATGAGTCCGTGGTATATGTTAAAGTCTACGTGTTATTAACCTGCTTTGCTCTTCTCGTTTCAAAATTGGCCTATGAATTTGAGGACTTCTATTCTTTAATATAAATATTACACCCAGTTAGATAAACTCCTAGAAACATCCTGCTAGAATTTTATTATCATTGTCAGGTCAATATTAGGAGTAAACTGTTAAGTTGTCAAGCAATAAATAGACATACTATTTCTCTACCCAGATTTTCTTTTACAGTTTTAATAAAAAATTAATGAACTATTTCCATGAAATTTTGTGCATTTTATATGTCAGATAGTTCCTAGGTACTGCAGTTTTTATTATTATTATACATACTATCTGTTATGGTTTATATCTACATGTCCCCCAAGAGCCCCCTGAGCTCAAAGGCAGACCTTCTGAAAGGCAATTGGATTATGGGAGTACTACAGCTGGCTTGGTGTCGGGAGGTGCAGCCTGGTATGAAAATAAGGATCATGGCAGGTGCAATGCGGAAGAGCATGTTTCCACCCCAGCTGTTCCCTTCACTCCTGCTTCCCCCGCTCCACGAGATGAACAGTTTCCTCCACCTAGGCTGTTCCAACATGCTGCCTGCCTACCATGCAAGGATGAAATGTCTAAAATGTGAACCCAAATATACCTCCCCTTCTTTTTTTTTTTTTTGGTTTTGGTTTTTCTCCGGTACCAGGAACCGAACTCACGACCTTGCGCTTAGCTAGGCAAACGCTTTGCCGCTGAGCTAAATCCCCAGCCCCTACATCCTGTTCTTTAAACTGTGGTTATTGAGTATTTTGTCCCAATGACAAGGAAAGTGATTGAGGCTATCTTTTCCTAATTAATGTTTTTAGCTAAATATTTTGGGTTAAAACTTTAAAACAGGTTTTACTTGGCAAATTTGCCAAATTCTCTGAGTAGTTCTAATTTTTTGTCCATTAATCACCTTGAGCTTTTTTCCTTTGCTTTTCAGTAGCCATGAAACATAGCAGTTTTCTTTCTTTCTAGTTTCTCTAGTTTCTAGTTTCTCTCTCCCTCTCCCTCCCTCCCTCTCTCTATCTTCCACTCACTCTCTTTCTCCCCTGTGTTAGCTGGAATTTGTTGGGCCCATAGACAATCTTCTTGCCTTTGTCTCCCAGCCATCAAAAGATACCCTGCTGTTATTTTGTTTCTTATATTTTTATCCTGCCTGTATTTCTAATATCATGTCAAATCATGATGTAGCAGCCAGTCTTTAGTTTCTTTATAAGTATAACGCTGGCTATACAATTTTCTTTTGGCTTTTTGAGACAAGGTCTCACTATGCAGTTCAGGCTGGACTTGAGCTCACTTTGTAGCCCAGGCTGGTCTTGAACTTGCAACAATTCTCCTGCCTCAGCCTCCTGAGTGCTGGGATTACAGGCGTGCGCCACTGCTCCAGGCATTAAATTTTTAACTGATAGGCTTTACCTAGGGAAAAATTTCCTTTCAGTAAGAGGGCTTTTAAAAAGTAGTAATCAGGTTTTATTTTTTCCCACAGGTAAGAATCTACAGATCTTTAAACCCCTTGATGTGTAAATTTTCTTATATAAAACCACGGTTGCATTTCTAAGATAAAATCTGCTCAACCATATTTTTAAAAATACAGATGATCCCTGCTATCTTTAGGATTCTAAGTGTCTCCTTAAGGTTTCTATGATGAAGACACCAGCTTGGCAGTATTCAGAGCTGGTGGAAGTTTTAACAGGTGGGGTCTGGTCAGAAGTCTTCAGGTCACTGTGTACCCTTGGGGGCGACAGCAAGATCCTGACAGCAGGATCTTTCTTCTCTCTTTTGCTTCCTAGCCTAGAGGTTTTGCTCTACCACATGCTCATGATGAATGATGTGCTGCCATAGACCCCAGAAATGGATCCAATCTGCCATGTACTGAAATCTTCTAACTCAGTGAACCAAAATAAACCTTTTCTCTTTATAAGTTTATCTTAGGTATTTGTTACAGTGGTAAAAGCTGACTAGCACAGTGCCCAACCTGATGGTTCACCTTACAATTTTTCAACTTTATTTTTGCATGAAAACAATATGTACAGAAACTGTATTTTGAACTTCAAAGTTTGATTTTTTCCCCCCCAGGCTAGTGATATTTGATGTGATATTCTCACAATTCTGGGCAGCAGCAGGGAGTGCAACTGGAGCAAGCCACTGATATTCGACAGTGTGTTGCTGAAACCTGATGTTAGGATAGCTCAGGTGCATTAAACACATTTTTAACTTATGATATTTTCAACTTACAATCACCCCACTGTAAACTAAGAACCATCCACATCCATTGTTTTGCTGAGATTTTTCTCGTCAGGGCACATAAATGAAGTGTATCTGCATATATTTTTCTGGTCTTATTTGCATGTGGGTTTGAAGTTTCACTAGCTTTGTAAAATCACTTAGACAGCTTTCTCTCTTTTGTATTTTTAGAATAACTTCTAAAGTTTAACAGTTCTTTAAACTTTGGTTAAAAAAAATCTAAAAATACTTAGATAGCCATAAAAATTTTAGTTCTATTAATGTATTAAAATTTTCTATTTCTTGTACCAATTATCCTTTGTATTTTTTTTCTCACATTTATATATTTTATCTGGCTTTTTCATTTTTAGTCATTTTGCTCTCTATTATTTTTCCCTTTTTCTTTGAGTTTAATTTTGCCCATTTTCTAGCATCCTTGATTGAATTCTAAGCTCTTTTATTTCCATCTTTTCTGTTTTTTTTAATGTGCAGTTATTTTTATAAAAAATATGTCAGTTGTGGTGGTGCACACCTGTAATCCCAGCACTCAGAAGGCTGAGGCAGGAGCATAACTGTGAGCTTGAGGCCAGCCTGGGCCACATACTGAGTTCAAGTTCAGCTTGAACTACCTAGTGAGACCCTGTCTCAAGCCCCCATCTCCTTTATTTTCCATATTAGAAATGTTTTGATTGCCTCTGATTAAATGGTATGAGCTAGCCAAACACAGGAACCTCACACTGGACCAAAAATACTGACATCAGTATATTAGTGCCATAGAGTCTTACCCCAAGACAAGATACAGCAGGTCATGCAGGGCCACAAGGGGTTGCATTAGGGAACAGAGAAAATAATAGGGCTGAGTGGGGGCAGGTTTTGTAGTAGCAAGAGGGGTACGTGACCTCCTGATTCACACAGGAAGATGTGATTGGCTTGTCTGAAAAATCTCACAGGTTGACTGAAATATCAAGCTTATTTGGCTAAAGACCAGATGGAGTGCAGGATCAGCTGGTCTGATCCTGTTGATTGAGAATTGTTACAGTTAATATCCGGGTGCTTCCCCAAAGCCTCATAGACTCATAAATAGGGCTTTGGGGAGGTGACTGGATCATTTGTGATACTCATCAGTGCGCTAGTCCACTGATAAGTTTATACCTTCAAATGTGGTGTTGGAAGATGAATCCCAGTCAGAGGAGGAGGGTCACTGTGGGCCTGGCCTGGCAGGACAGACCTTCCTCCCTCCTTCCTTGATCACTCTACTTCCACCTGCATGTCATGAGCTCTTTCTCCTCTGCCATGCCCTTCTGCCAGGCCACCCTGCCTTGGAGCCAGCCAACTATGGACTGAAATCTCTACAAACTGTGAGCCAAAGCAAATCTTTTCTCTTTAGAGTTGTGAGTGCCAGGTATTGAGTCTCAGACCGGGATCCAGCTGGGTAGAGAGACCTTCCCACTGATGAGTAGCATTATATTTGGCAAGAGCAGGGAAACTAATAGGTCCTCTGGGGTTTCCTGTTTCGGGCACACAGATACTGAATTTTAATTTTGAGCCTGATACCAGGAACTATATCCTAGAAATTTTGATATGTAGCGATTTCTAGGCATTTTTATAAATTTCTTCATGACTGATTCTTTAACCTGAGGATTAGTTATACATATGTATGGTCTTAAATGTTACTATATTGTGCCCTAAGTATGATTTTTTTCATCCATTTTATCTATCAATACAAGCACGCTTTTAGTCTAAGATCTTACATACTTACATAATCCTGAAAAATTATTATTTGCTATCTCTTTAAATATTTCCTTTCCTCCATTTATTTCCTCTTTCTACAAATCTGTGTTATACAGATCTCCACCTGAAAAAAAAAACAAAACAAACTTCTGTATTCTGTGTCTCTTGTTTTTTCCTTTTATATTTTCCTGCCTGCTGCTTTCTGGGAAAAATCCCTAAGTGATTTTACAGCTTACTAATTCATCCTTGGATATAGTGAATTCTTTAACTCATATTTTCATGCCGTATTTATTTTACTGATTCATCCTTACAATGATTTGTGTTTCTTTTGTGTTCCTAATAATTTCCCTTATTTCCTTGAGGATTTTTATTATGCTTTCAAAAAATGTTTTGTTCTGCTTGGTACATTAATAGTGTGTTACAAAGTACAGATTGTTCAGTTTGTCTTTTTTCATAGTGCTTGTACCTCAGAGAATTGCTTCTTCAGCTGGCAGTGCTTCCACCGAAATGGCAAGAGCTTCAACGCCATCTCTACCCAAGAGTGGGAACGGAATGCTCCTCAAGGAAGAATGTCTTTTTGATATAATTCTCCCTCTATTATCCACTCCACTGTTCCCCTTACCATCACCAGGCAGGCTGCTTCACAATCTGCCTATAGCTTAGTTGATGGAGCTAATCTTTATGAAGAGCAGAGCAAAGGAGAGACAGGATAGGATGTTTAGGCCTGGCCTTCCCTCATCTCATTTCTGTCCTCCTAAGCTCTTCCCTGTGAATCTGATCCAGAGCACAAGATAGCCATCTGCCCCGGACTGCCATGACTGTTTATTTCTGGGCAACACCCTCTGTAACACTAAGAACACCTCACAGTTTCCACATCAGATTGTCAGACTCCCTAAACATTCCCTTGCTTTTGGCATTGATTCCAGAGGTGGCTTAGGGGGAAATCAGCCCCCAGCATTAGTTCACTCTTGAAAGAACCAACGAATTACTATCTGGGAACTCTCGTTTGTACCCCAGTCCTCATAAAATGTGCCTAAGAAAATATATCTTCCCAGAACTATGTTAAGATTGAGTCTTTCATCCAGAAAGCTCTAACTCTTCAATGATCACACAGGGTATTTCACAGAATTGAGGTGGCAGTTTTGTGTCAAGATTTAAGAAAGAACATAGGTAAGGCCAGGTGACAAGATGGGTTTTAACATGTTTAGACACGACAGCCGTATTTGACGGCCTACAAGAACCGTGTAGAAAATCTTTCATTCATCCCTCCCTGCCCCCACCACCCTATGTAAAATAATCAGCGGCTATTTGTCCACAGTGATGTGAATCCACATGGCGGGGCACAAATAATAGCAGATTTACAGCAGGAAATTTGTAGAAAGGCAAAGAGAAACATTTCCTTTCACAGTCAAACCATTACATCTAGATGAGGATGATTGATCTAACTCTAAAATTAAAATGTTGCAATGCAAATTCTCCAACGACAAAAGCCAACTCTTATAAACAAAGCACTATACGGTTTTCCTTTGCTTTTCTAATTATCATGTCCCCTCTGATTTCTACTCTTAATGTGCCTCTGGCCAGAAGCAAGCCAGATAATTGAATAAAAACAGCTAGATTAGTTACTCCAAATTACCTGTAGTACACAGAAGAAAGAAATTTTGCCAGAAATCTACAGTCAATTTTTATTTCCTCCCAAAGTGAACATGAGCAGGGAACTATTCAGAAAATGTTATTTTATTTGCATTCTGCATTTATGTAAATCCTCAGGAATAAGTGGTTTTCAATGACATTATCCTCCCTCCTTTGTAAGTAGATAATTAACTGACGGGTACACTTTCCAAAAGAAGGATTTCACCAAATAAGGGGCTCTACGGATGCAAATGCATGAAGCGGCATACACAGGATGAATAGAAAAATATTACCCCCAATAGGGAAAGAACGTACCTAAGTAACTGCGTCTAAGGAATATTAATGTTATGCATTTGCTTCAGATGTTCCTGTTAAGATATTTCCAGTGGAGTCATAAAGAAAAATGGTTTTCAATCCCTGGTCTGACTAACTAATTTGAAATAGGGCTGAGAGAAGCTGATAATCTTGGCTTCTGCTAAGACCCCTGCCTGGTATCAATCCTTACCCTCCATCTAGACTCTGCTATGCTTAGCCAGAAAAATGGAACTGTCCATGTATAACTCATTGCGTGAGTCTCCCTGGGCTTTAAAATGCACCAAATAGCAGGGGTAGAGCTAAGAAACAGCCAACAATTAAATGACGTGTCTGTCAAGACAGAAGAAACACTAGGGACTATTTATGTTAATGCAGCAATTTTTCCCAGTGTCATACAGATGTAGAATCCAAAGCTTCATGACCAGTTTGATAATAACATCTATTGGTTTGACTTTCACTTTTGCCACCACGTGTATTTGCTTCTACCCTTTTTATGACAAAGCAGCCCTCCCCCATGTTTAGCTGCCCCAGCTGTGCCTTCCTGTCTTATTCTACCTCACTTTAGCTTGAATACATCCTCGTTTCTAAACTATAGGCGATCCACTTATGTCACTTTCATTTCTGTTTTGCCCACACTTCATTTTTCTCTGTGAACCAGTGTCCATTCCTTTCTCCTTGAACAAATCTCCAAATACATATGCAGACTTCAGCCTACTGTACTGAAACACTCAAAGGTCGCTAAAGTCTTCTCTATTGTATTATTTAGTGACAGTTCTCTCACTGTCCTTTGCATTGACCTATCTGTCATATACGATACTTTTGAATGTACATCACAGGCCCTGAAATAATATTGGTAAGAGTTGTACACATTATTAAGGATTTTCTTTTGTCTTTTTTGAGACAGGGTTTCACTATGCAGTTTAGGCTGGCCCTCGAACCCACTTTGTAGCCCAGATTGGCCTTGAACTTGCAAAAATCCTCCTGCCTCAGCCTCCTGAGTGCTGGGATTACAGGTGAGTGCACCACGCCCGGCTTATTAAGCATTTTGTATGCCTTAATCTACAAATATTTCAAATGACCACATAGGTGGAAACGTTCATTACTACTATTTTAAAAAATAAAGTAGTGGAGTCTAGAGGGGTTAAGTAATTCCTCAAGGTTCCCCAGGAGGAAGAAGGAATAAGTCAACTTGAAGTCAGGTTCAAGCCCATGCTCTACCCAGCACACACATACTTCTGGTTCACACAATATGCTTTCATCTCTTCACACTTGACTCCATGCTTACCTCTAGGCCTAACACACACACACACACACACACTTCAGTTTGGGTATTTTTGGGCCCCGGCCTTGGCCTTCTATTCTTCTTTCTCTTTACTCTTCTATAGGCTTTTATTTTATTTATTTTTTTTGTTTTGTTTTGTTTTTCTTCCGGTACCAGGAATCGAACTCACGACCTTGCACTTGCCAGGCAGGCGCTTTGCCGCTGAGCTAAATCCCCAGCCCCTTCTATGGGCTTTTAATGGTATTGGGCAGTTCAGGCTGCCATAACAATCTCAAATTGGGTGGTTTAATAACAGAAATTTATTTTGTCCTAGTTCTGTAGCCTAGAAAGTCTGAAGTCAGAATGCTAGCAGGGCGAGTGGTGAGGACTTCCTGATTTGTGCAGCCTCCTTCTTTCTGTGTCCTCCTGGGGTCTTTTCTCCCTTATATTCATACACGGAGAGAAAGATCTCTGATGTCTCTTTACCTTCTTATAAGGAAAACAATTCTATTGGATGAGGATCGCATCCTGTCTTAGTCTCTTCCTCATCCCTGAGACACAATACCTGACCCCCACAAATTAAAAGAGGAACAGTTTATCGGGGCTCACAGTTTGTAGACGTTTCAGCCCACAATTGGCCAGTTCCAGGGCAGGAGTCGCAAGGTGGAAGGACCTAAAGCGGTTCACATCATAGCTGCTGGGACGAAAAGAGAGGAAAAGGAGGAGCTGGGGAGAAAGATACACCTTTGCAGGTCGCATGCCCAGTGACCCACCTCTTCTGGCCTTACCTCACTCCCGAGTAATATAAACCAGGGTAATCCAATCGCCCGGCTCTAACCCAGGCAATCCAATCACCTACCAAAAGCCTGACCTGGGAGTGCATGAGGCTTTTGGAGGGCACCTAGACGTAAACCGTAACACACCCTTTGGGTTCATTTAATGTCTCCTAAAATCCTTATCTCCAAACATAGTCGCATAGGGACAAAGTCTTCCATTTATGATTTGGGGGGAATACAATGCAGTCCATAGCAAGTGATGACTGAAAATATCCTCCGTTCTCTAATTCGCATTCCTTCTCCCTAGCTCTGACTTCTTACTAATCCTTTCCCCTCAGATCTTCTACTGTCACCTTCAATTCCACAAATCCAAATTCGGGTCTTCTGTTATTTCTATCATGGAATTATAATCAATTCCTAGCTCACTTCAGAGTTAAAATTTTAGATAATTTGAGTGATCTTTTACTCAGCTTTAATAATTGTGATCACCACAGAACTATTTCTCCTTCCAGTATGTCTGATAATCATAAATTCAGTTTTTTTCTATACCACTGTCATGACATATATCTAGATGTCCCCCCTGCCCTGAAAACCTCATGCAGCCACTGATGGGGTTTTTGAAGGTGGTTGGATCTACAGTGTGTTATGCTGAAGTAAGGATGTGATGCTGGTCCCAATCCTTGACTTGAAATTATACTACAATGCTACTGTGATAAAATCAGCATGATACTGGCAAAAAAATAAACAAAACAGATGTAAGGATCAGTGAAACAGATTAGAAGATGCAGACACAGCTACAAATACACTCAGCCATCTTATCTTTGACAAAGGGGCCAAACGTTTACTGGAAGAAAGATAGCCTCTTTCATAAATGGTGCTGGGAAAACTAGCTCTCTACATGCCAAAGACTAAAACTAGACCCATGTCTATCAACATGTTCTAAACTAAAGTCAAAGTGGATCAAAGATCTAAATATTAAAACAGAAACACTAAATCTACTGGAAGAGAAAGTAGGTAGAAATCTTGAAGACATAGGTATAAGTGCAGAGTTCATGAACAAAACCCAAACTACATGGGCAGTACTTCAAAGAATCAACAACTGAGATATCATCCTATTAAAAAGCTTTTGGACATCAAAAGAAATCACCAACAGAGTGAAAAGACAATCTGCAGAATGGGAAAAACTTTTAGCCAACTATTCTGCAGACAAAGGATTTATATCTAGAACATACAAAGAATTGAAAAATTCACAGACCCAATCCAAAAATGAGCATCTGAGATGGAATATACACTTCTCAGATGAAATACAAATGGCAAATAAATATGTGAAAAAATATTCAGTATCATTTGTCACTCAAGAGATGCAAATTAAAACAACACTGAGGTTACATTTCACTCCAGAAAGAATGGCTATCATTAAGAAATCAACCAATAACAAATGCTGGAGGGACTGTGTAAAAGGAACCCTTTTCCACTGTTGGTGGGAGTGTAGACTGGTTCAGCTACTGTGGAAATTAATACAGAGAATCTTCAAAATGCTAAGATTAGGGCTACCATTTCACCCAGCTGTTTCCCTTTTGGGTATCTTCCCAAAACAATTAAAAACATCATAGCACAGCAATATACATGCACCCATGTTTATAGCAACATAATTTGTAATAGCTAAATCTTGGAAACAACCCAAATGTCCATCAGTTGAGCAATAGATAAAGAAGTTGTGGTATTTTTACTTAATGGAGTACTACTCAGTGATAAAAAGGATAAACTTGGGAATTTTGTGGGTAAATGGATGCAACTTGAGACCATTGTCCTAAGTGAAATAAATCAGACTCATATATGTGAACACTGTCTTGTCTCCCTGGTGTGAGAAATTGAAAGAGTAAATAAGGTCTAAAATGTACAACAGATATTGTGAAATGGGAAGAAACTATTTAAAAGAAAATAGGAACTAGGATGGGGAAAGGGAAAAGGGAGGAAAAAATGGAATTTTGTTATACTGTTGGTGCCTTTTAGTTCATAGAAAAGGAAGGTTTTTGCTAACATCGACTGGAAAATTTTTTATGCCCATGTCTTGTACCCTGAGGAACTACTTTAAAGTTAACAATATGCAATGTATTAACTATTGTTATTCTCCTATTATTTTGTTGTGATATTTTGTTTTACCTCTTTTCATTAAAAAATATATGTAATGCTGGGGTTAAGGATGTGGGATTGACTCATGGTGTGATACAAGAATTAAGGGTGCCCCGCTGTGAGTGTGAGTGCTACCCAGTGGTGGGTAGCCTGTATAGAATATAAGGGACAAAAAGAGGGCTCCTGTTGTCATTTGCTGCTTGCTGCCTTTGCTGCCTTCTGCCGGCTATGAACCGTTTCTCCTCTGCAATGCCTCTCTGCCATGCCACCCTACCTTGGAGCCAGTCAATTATGGACTGAAACTTTCAAAAACTGTGACCCAAAATAAACCATTTTTCCTTTACTTTAGATGTTGTCTCTTCTATCTCTTAGCAATGAGAAAAGTAACTAAGACAACCACTATCTCATCCTTTATTTTCTGTAACAGTTACTATTGCTGTATGTAAAACATTCCAAAACTCAGTATTAAAAGAATTTTTTGGCACAAAAATATTTTCTTTTTGATGCATTAATAGAAAGTAGTAGTATACATGAAACAAATTAGCATATACAGAAACTGCCAGAAAATAATACATAGTTCAAGAAAAGAAAAACTTGCATAAATATTGCAATACTGAATTTATTGCAATATCCTGAGGTTAATATGTTATCTTTGGCCTCTACAATTACAAGAGGTGCTCGAAGTGGTGGCCACTGGCTTCCAGAAGTTTATTAGTATGGTGAGCTGCTGCCTGGGTAACCTTGGTCGTTGACATTGCTGCACATGCATTTTCAATTTCTTCTCTTATGTGTAGTAGGTTTTCTGTGATATAGGACATCCTGTAGTGTCCCCCATATGAGGGTAATGCTATCTGTTGAAAAAATATATTATTTTTCTTTTTCTTAAGTGTATATACATTTTTTGGAGGACTCTATATCAAAATATTTTTTAAACAACAGAATAGAGAATTTGGGAGATGACTTGTATTTCTCTTTATTTCAATTTTTCTGTCTTCTAATTTGCTCTTTATTCATACATGTACATATTTTGAGTTTCTTGTATAAAAGAAAGCATATGATTTTTGAGCTTGTGTGTCTGCCTTATCAGTGTGGAAATTTCTCAAAAAACTAAAACTAGAAATTCCACTTGACCCAGATACCTCCTTTCTAGGTATCCCCCCCAAAAGAGTTAAACTCATGATATTACAGGAATGCAAACAGACCCATGTTTTAAAACAACACAATTTATACTGGCTAGATCTTGGAAATATCCCCAGTGCAGTACTATTCTGCCATAAAGAAAGATAAATTTGAGTCATTTATAGACAAATGAATACAACTTAAAACAATTCTTTTAGCATATACCATGTGTTTGCAGGCTGGCTTGTGGCTAGCTTATCAAAACTGAGTTTAGTTGAGGCTTGAGAGGTCTTTAGCTCTCTCTGTCCACAGGTGAGCTATGACATGGTTTTCTTTTGGGGATGACAGAAGCCAGCGCAGACACGCAAGTGCACAAGTGCATATCACATTCTTGCTCATGTCATCTTCACCAATATCCTGCCAATCAAACTGAATCCAGTGGCCAAGTCCAGAGCCAAAGTTGGAAGGCGTGGGGCAAGAGAGGAGTAAATACATGACATAGCAATTTGTCCTACTACATCTTCTTATTTATATATTACAATACATCAGCCTCTTAGTGGCTTTTTATGCCTATAGCATCATCCTTATCCAATGGTTCCCATGAACATTTCTTGGATTACTCTCCCTTAACCATCACTTTTGTCATATTATTAATTTGTTCTAAAATCATGAATTGGTCATTTCCAACTATAATTATGTTTAAAGCATTGTTCATATATAGTACTCCCAAAAGCCTTCAGAATTTGACCCTCCATTTCCTCATGCACACCTTCCACTCTAGCTAATCAGGTCACGGTCTGTATTTCACAAAAATCTTAAATCTCTTCTCATCTTGCACCATTGCTTATGTAGTTTATTGCATCTCAAATGTTTTTTTTTTTTTTTTGTCTCCCCAGTCCTCATTGCTTTTGCTCTGTAATCAACGTGTTACTTCTCATAGGGAGAAGTTTGCTGTCTATTAATTCAACTAAGTATTTCTAGGTGCTAGCATTACACTCAGTGCTGGAGATTATGCAATGGAAAGAACTCAGACCATTATCATGTGCTGGCTAACACTGTCTTGTGGAAGATTATAGTCTGGCAGCGAGTGCTACATAGAAGTGAACAAAAGGTATACACGAGGAAGTTTAATTCTATCTTAGAGGACTATGGAAAGGTATTTGGAGAATAAACTGCCAATGGGTAAGTCTGTGTGATGAATGAGTGTTATTCAGACAAAAAGGTAGAAGGAGCTAAGACAGGAAAGAAAGAGCCAGCATGTTTGTAGAGATGGCCATGATTGACATTCTATGTGAGACCAAGAAGAGGGAGATACGCTGGAGAAGAATAGAGTGTATAAGGCACCTGAAGTTCACACTGAGAGAAGCACAGAAATAGTATGTTTAAGCAGGAGTGGGACATGAACATATTAGTGCAGTGATGGAGAATTTTTAATGATATAACTTTCAATGCTACAAACATCCCACTACAGCACACATGCCATAGGTTCACTACCACTGCATCAGTGTGTTAAAAGATCAACTGCAGAAAACAGACTGAAGGAAGAGACGGGAGGAGACTAGTCAGAGGCTGTTATAACATCTAAAGGAAAGGTAAGTGTGGATCAGAGTAAGGCAGTTGAGAAAAGCAGACGATTTTAGATATTTGGAAGTGGATTTAAATGAAACAAGGACTTAGCTGTTAAAGGAGGTAAATATGTAACAGGAAAGTGTCAACAGGCAGTGCAAATAGTGGTGCTACTCATACGGGGAACTTGAAAGGGTGCTGGCACAGGTGGGGAAGTGAGAGTAGGGAAGGCAAGATAAACAGGTACAATGGTAAGAGCGTCGATTTGATAATTAAAGAACGACACTTGTTTCAGATACTACTAAGATAGTCACCTATCCTGCTCATAGGTGAAGATAGATTCAAACAAGATTGAGGTCAGAACACATTTTACGGTTGATATTATCTGAGATCCAGATCAGCCCAGTTGTAGGTAACTACAGGTGAGGTCTAAAGTCTCTGAAGATAAGACTATGTATCTCTCCGTGTTGCCTCTTTCCTACATTTAGAATAGTGATAGTTCTATCAATTTCCCTTTCCACCACATACAATGATAGGGTTTCTAAGAGATACAGCTCATCATTGTTCATTTGAGGAAGTCAAATTAATAGTGCTGTATTAAGTAAGAAATTAAAGAATTAGATCCAAAAAGAGTTAAGGATAGTTTTGCACTTAAACCATTTTATTTTCCCTTTCAGGCGACCTTAATTAATTATTTCTTTCATACCTTGAGAAGTAAAATTTCCCTTTGCTAGACTGAACGACCAAACTATACATCAGATCTTAAAAATGGAAGCAGTTTTTATCAGTGCTATTGGAAGTTTTGCCCAAAAGAAAACAGTACCCATAAGAATGACAGCTGTATTCTCAAGGGGGAGAAGTGTATATTTACCAGACAGTTTATGGTGTATTCAGTTACTGGATAGATAAGTGACTCAAGGCCCTTAACAATGCAAAAAAACTATTAGATCACCTATCACCTCCTCCCCCAACTAGGGTAGGATTCTTCTCTCTGGTATGCTCTTGAGGACTCTGTTCGGTCTAGTTTTAAAGGTCTTAAACCTGGAAGCTTTAATCATCTCCTTTAGAAGGCTTTCCCTCCTATCATAGGAAGTATGTCCTTAAGGGAAATTCAGTGATACTTAACCCATATTTTGCTTGTTATGATTTCCTATTACCCTAATTAATACCTTTCTCGGAGCCGTTCCTTGTGACTCATCCACCAGGTATCACCTCTTCCTCTGCGGTGTTTTTGCCATTCAGATCCCTTGCATGTGGACAGTTATCCTGTGTCTCTAGTCAGTCTTAATAGTTAGGAAATGTTTAAGCCTGTAGTACCAATAAATCAGCTCAACATATAATTAGAGGCTTAACTCTGTGAAGAGAAGATGTAACCCATTTGTTAATAATATCACTTAGGTCTTTTGAAAACATACCTGCCTGAAATAACTGAGTCAAATTAGGCACTAGCCTTAAACAAAATGTCAAAATAATGGCTTTCTAGGATGTTATGAGCTGAATTCCTGCACCAAAAATGCACAGCTAAGAATGTGCTGTACCTTCCAGCCAGTTATTCTACAGAAAGTTCACTTTTTTCTTTTCTAAAATTGATTAAGATTAAAATTCAGATTAAATTACCATCCATGAGCACAAGATGCATTCATTTAATCCTCCAAAGTATATTCATTTTATAGATGACTATGCCAAGGCCAAGAAGTTAAGTACCATGCCCAATACAACAAAGTAGAAATGACAGGCTCAGTGTATGCTCCTAGGTCTTCTGACTCCAAATCCTCAGCTCTTGAAAGTTACCCACTTGATTACGGGGTAACAGGATTATCAGTGGACTTGAGTCCCCACCCACAGGCTTTAGCAAAATATCTGCTTCCTATATTATATTGTAGCATAACATATATAGGCATAAGAACAAACAAGCTTCTGGATGTATGAACAGGAATCATATTCTCCACCCTGGTGTCATCCGTGCTTCCTTGCTCAACCCACTTCATATATCCTGTTCTGTTTTTGTATTTGTGACTATTTGCCTCTCTAGTTTGGCCCCGCCCACTTCACCAGCCCAAGATAAGAAAAGATGAGTGAAGGCAAGTAGAAATCGATTGCTCTGAGTTCTCCCTCAATTGCCATCCCTGGTTTATCCTTCCCTGGGGTCAGGAGGACCAGAGAAGAATAACTCTACTATAGCCACGTGACAGGTAACTCATAATTTCAAGAAAACTATTTCTCCTTCTTCTCTGTTTCGATGAGTGGAGATTTGTTTATCTCAGCCTTCCTTGCATTAAAGCAGGAGGAGAAAAGGGTAAGGCCCAGAGAACTTCTCTCTTGGAGCTCACACTGTGCTGCACTTAAGGCGCTGAGGCAGGTGCCTCTCCCTTACCATTCACAGTGAAGTATTTAGAATCAGACCTAGGAATACACAGTTCCGATACACTAACCTCATGTGTCTTGTGACACAATGTGGAGAGATTTAGGTGAGTCTAACCGAGGATTGGTTTGGGTAGCAGGAACCAAACGGGCTATGAGGGATGCACCAGTTCAGCTAAATGTTTTCTTATCAAACAACCCCCCCAAAAGAACGTCTCTGAAAAAATTATAGCATGGACAATTTTGTATTTCAATAATGGATTAATCCACTGGTAAAGTTAGAGCTCTCATGATCAAATCATCTTCCACCAGGCTCACTTCTGAATACATGAGACTTCCAGGGGGACATTTTAGATCTAAAGCATAATACACAGCATTTACACTGTATTGTATAAATAATCTAGAAATGAATTAAAGTGTATGAGAAGACGTGCAAATGCCGTGAGTGATATGCAAACACTGCGCCTTGTTATGCAAGGAACTTAAGTATTAGCAGATGTTGGTATCCTTGAGTGATCTGGGAATCAATTCCTTATGACTACCAAGAGATGTCTACATTTATTTTTGTTCTGAGTGTTTGTTGTCTTCTCCTAAGTTAAATGAACACGTGATGCAACTTCCCCACACATAATATAGGCTCATATTATTGTTGCTCACCAAGATACACATTACAGTCACCTCAAAAACATAACGTTAGTAGTCAATATTCAAACACATTGTGGTGACTTGACTCTTAACATTTTCTTGTTTTAAACTATTAATATGAATAGAGAAAACTGTAAGGAGGACCTGAGAAATTGAGAATTATGACAAAGTGTTATTAAAAATTGTGGTTCCCTCATGACCGTGGTGCTGGTATTCTATTGTCATCTGAGCATACGCAGGAGTATTTTAAACATTTTCTTCATTCCTTTATTTATTCAGCCATTGATTGGAACCTAGGCGGATTCTATACCATAGCAATTGTGTATTGTGCCACAATATACATTGGCATGAGGGTATCCCGATAGTAGGCTGACTTTAATTCGTTTAGGTATAGGACTTGGGATATAGCTCAACAGCACAAGCACCTGCCTGGCAAGCGGGGTCCTGAGTTTGATTCCCTGTACAAAAAAAAAAGTTAATTTTTTGGGTACATACCAAAGAGTAGAATAGCTGGATTATATGGTAGTTCCATTTTTGGCTGTTTGAGGACCTGCTATACTTTACACTGTGTATCAGTTAGCTTTGCCTCACTGTGACAAAGTATCTGAGAGTAACAACTTGAAGGAGAGAGATTTATTTTGGCTCAGAGTTTCAGAGATTTCAATCCATGGTCTCATCTCTTTGTTACTTCTGAGCCTGTGGAGAGGGAGAAACATCACAATGGAAGAGCACAGTGGCTGTGCTAATTTACTTCCCCCAAGCAATGTAGAAGGGTGGTTTCTCCCTCCCTGCCTATTGTCCCACATCCTTGCCACTATAAATTATTTTTCGTATTCTTGATGATCGCCTTTCTGATTGGAGTGAGACAAAATCTCAGTGTAGTTTTGATTTGGATTTCCTTAATGATCGAAGATGTGCAAACTTTTTGTACATATGTACTAGCCACAGGTGCTTCTTTTGAGAAGGGTCTGTTCAGTTTGTTTACCCATTTATTGACTGAGCTGCCTGACTCTTTGATTTTTTTAGTTCTTATATATTTACATATTAATACTCTGTTGAAAGAATAACTGGCAAGTATTTTCTCCTATTCTATAAGTTGTCTCTTCATTCTGTTGGCTGCTTCCTTTGTTGTCCAGAAACTTTGAAATTTAATGTCCCATTGGTTGATTCTTCCCGTTATCTCCTATGCTATGTGAGATCAATTCAGGAAGTCTTTGCTTGTTCCTATGGTTTCTAGTATTTCCTCTATGTTTCCTTTTAGCAGCTTCAATGTTTCAGGTTTTTATCTAGGTCTTTGGTGCAATCTGAGATGATTTTTGAATGAAGTGAGATAGGAATCTAGTTTCAGTTATCTTCCTATGGATATCATTTTCTCAGCACTGTTTGTTAAAGAGGCTGTCTTTTCTCCAACATATGTTTTTGGCCCTTTAGTCTAGAATCAGAAAGCAGCAGTTGTGTAGGTTTGTTTCTATGTGCTCCTAATCTACTCTACTCCTGTTCTGTTCTGTTCTGTTCTGTTTGTCTATATTCTATTTGTCTGTCTGTCTATCTTTGTGCCAGTACCATGATGTTTTTGTTGCTATGGCTATGTGGTATAATTTATTTATTTATTTATTTATTTTTTGGTTTTTCCCCGGTACCGGGAACTGAACTCACGACCTTGCGCTTGCCAGGCAGGCGCTTTGCTGCTGAGCTAAATCCCCAGCCCCTATGTGGTATAATTTAAAATTAGGTGTTGTGATGTTTTTCAGCATTGCTCTTTTTGCTTAGGGTTGCTTTAACCATTTTTGGTCTTTTGTGTGACTGCGTGAATATTAGTGTTTCTTTTTCTCACTCTATGAAGAACGTCATTGGAATATTGATGAGAACTGCATCAAGCCTGTAGATCACTTTGATTAGGTTTATTTTCAGGGTTTCTTGGTGAGTTTTTTATACTATCATGAATGGAACTGTTTTCTTGGTCTTTTTCTCAGCTAGTTTATTATGGATATGTAGACAAGCCACTGTTTTTTAAATGTTGATTTTATATTTTGATATTTTGATGAATTTATCAGCTCTTACAGTAGTCTTTTGGCAGAGTCTTCAAGTTCCTCTAGGTGTAGGATCATGTTGTTTGCAAATAACTATAGCTTGACTTCTCAGATTTTTATTTATATCCCTTTTATTTCTTTTTTTCTTGCCCAATTACTCTGGCTAACATTTCAAGTAATAAATTGAATAGGAGTAATAAGAGTAGACATCCTTGTTTCATTCCTTATTTTAGAGAAAGTATTTTCAGTTTTTCCCCATTCAGTATCATATTGATGAAGTTTATAAGTATAGAGGACTGGGAGAAGTAGAAAGGGAAAGAAAAGAAATGGAACCAAGGCTTACTGAATGTCTCATATTTGAGAAACTTGGTTGAGATACTCCATATGTTCTATTACCTACAAGATTTGTTTTATGATGCCCATTTTATAGATGAAGTGCTCCAAAGAGGATTTTTTCCCAAGGATCAGGCAGAAGAAAGTAGCTAAGTTAAAGCAAGTCTCTCTGATTCCAAACTCTGTCCTTTATCCACCAACAGGAAGGACACTCCATTTTGCCTCCACATAGGGATGCTGAGAAAAAAATAACAAGAGTGATTGCACCATGCTTTGCTAAATAAAATATGTTAATGAAGACCTGATAATATCAACTGTCCCATAGGAACTGTACACAGGACAAACTTCAAAACTCACTGAACCAGCTTTCCTGGTATGTAATTGCGCCTCCTGTCTCTCTCCATAATATGCAGCATTATCTCTAATATACTATATTAGAGATATACCTAGAGGTATACTATATATACCTATGCAGTTAATGGCCAGTTCTATGCTACTGTTGCTTGGATAAGTGATGTTTAAAATTAAATATAACATTCATAATAAAAAGATCATGCTGTATAAGAAAACAAAATTTCAAAAGAGCATTCAACCTGACAGCACTATCTCAGGTGATTCAGGTCAACATCAATAATGATAAGATATGTGGATAGTATCCTCGCTATAACAGAATGAAAATGCCACTTTATCTCTTTGTCTCCCTTTCCAAACACATAAATCCAATCTAATTATGATAAAAGCATTAAAAAATCTCAATGAAAGGATATCCTATGAATATTATATATGTAAACATACCTGCAAAGTACAAGTACTCCTTAAACTGTTAAAGTCATCAAATCCAAGAAAATCTGAAAAATTGTGATAAAGAGGATGTAAAAAGCCACAATTATGTTTACTAAATGTATTGCACTGTCCTGGCTGGAATCCTGGAAGAGAAAAGGCACATTAGGTAAAAAACTAAGGAAATCTGAAAAACATACAGACTTTAAGAATAATGTATTTGTACTGGTTCCTTAATTTTGGAAAACTAGGTGTGGCCCATGTGGCAATCTCTGCACTGTCTTCATAATTTTTAAAATAATTTAAAATTGTTTTTATAAAGAAAACTTATTTAAAATAACTAAAACAAAAGGGCACAAGTCATAGTGTGGGGTTCTTGCAAGGAAAAACAATATAATACAGGACACAGATGATTTATAATAACCACCTGAAGAATCATTTACAAGACAGTGTAGGAAATCTGTCCACATGCTAAAGACCAAAGAATCCAGCTGAGGGTCTGGATCCCATGGCAACGTCCTGCATGAGTCCAGCTGAAGACCTAGAGCCCATAACAATGCCCCCTATGAGTCCAGCTGGAGGGCTAGAGCCCATGGCAATGTCTCGTGCAGGTCTGTTTCACAGACCTGCGCTGGGAAGGCCAAAGGTCAGGGTGGAATCTAGAAAGTCTGTGCCAGCGGGATGTAGGATCCATGCTAGCAGGCTGAGGGATCTACACTGGAGTCAGGAAGTGATGCACAAAGTAAGAACCAGAGCTCCCCTGAAAATTATCACAGTCATCCTCAGCAACAGTGAAGTCCCAATCAGGAAAGTTGAGTTCCCATCAGGAAAGCCAATGTGACAAGCTTCTCCGAGAGACTGACCTGTGTACCATCTACTCCTCTGGAGCCAGGAAGCGATGTTCAAAATGAGGACCAGAGTTCCTCTAAAGTGGACTGAAGCCATTCTCAGTGACAACAAGGTCCCAAGCTCCTCAGATGATAACAGCAGAGTTCATCAGGAAACCTAGCAATGACAAGCTCATCCAAGAAAACCAACAGCTCCTTACAGCTTCTAACAGCACCCAGCAGCTTCTATCAGCTCCCAACAGCTTCTCTCAGTTCCCAAGAGCCTTCCCACTTCTTCTCCAGTTCTGCCTCTTATGCGCCTGGCAACAGTCCTCAGGTGGGCCTCCCACACCCAGCACCATATTGATTCAGTTCAGCTGAGTGTTACATGTTGCGCACCAGTTGTCAATCCACCACACCACATAAGTAGAAATTTTCTTTGACTAAGTTTCTTAAAATATATATTCTCCTTCCCCAGTTTTTATGTTCCTTGAAAAATCTAAAGGACAGAGAAGCAACAGCATTTTTTTATTCACAGGAAATATTTCTATCAGGGAAACATGTAATAAATTGGCCTTGTTCCATCTTGCTTTCATCCATAGAGATTTAAAAACTCAGGCTATTTTTCCTTAGCATTGTTATGATCGATTACGATCTTTAAGAAGTCATTTAACATTTGTAAAACAGATAAAATCCTACCTGTGGGAGGGTTATAAAGTTAAATCAAATGAAACCAATGAAATTTCAGTAGATGGAATTACTTTAGGACTAGTATTCTAACATCAGAGCTTTTGAAAACAATCAATTTTAATCAATTTCAAATGCTGGCCAGATTTGACTTTTCCTCAAATTAAGAGGCCTATAATGATTCTACTCCCTTCTTGAATTTTCTTCACACATATAAGCACATACTTCAATTTTGCTTAAATTCCAGGGCATGCTGACACAAGTTAGGGGCACAATTGCACAGACAGTCCACACCCTATCTCCTGTTCAGTTTTAAAATCCAGGACACAGTGTGACCCAAATATGAAAGCCTCTGCTTCATGAGTCAGTTCCTCCATACGAGGGAAAACATCCTTGACAACCTGGGCATGCTACACCAACGTGAGAGAAGGGACTACCTAGGGTGAAGATACCGAGGCCACCACGCCCATAGGCTTGCTGTACTCTGGATAGAGAGAGTTTTGCTTTGCTTGGGATTAGCTCCAAAATTCAGAATTAAGCTAACTATAACACTCATCTAAATATCCTAAAAATGTATGCTTCTCACAGGGCCCTAGGTGCAGGCTCTCCTGTTTGTGGAAACTTTGTACACCACTCCTGAGCTCTCCATTAACACACAGTTGCTTGATCTCTTCAGGAAGTATAATGTAAAGTGAAGCAATCAGCTACTTGATTCAGGCACAGATGTATTTGTACAAACAACTCCACAGGAGTCACAGGACAGTAGGGGACTGCTGCAGGTTCTTAAAGGAGACATGAGTGGTGTGTGGCAGGAAGGGCAGGCAGGGCGGAGCATGGTCATCACCTGTATAATGTCGTCGTTCTTGTGGTTTGTAATAGTGGTGCCTGATCCAAGAGAACTTCAGGCTATGGGAGCAATAGCAAACAGGCTATTCTGTGGTAACTGCTGGGTCTAATCTCTGGCCAAAGGTAATTTCCAAGTGCTTTATTTCTCTTATGTAGGATCCAGGAATTAATGACAATGAAGACTTTTGATGCAAGGGAGCTAGTGAGAAGAATTTTGTGCAATGTAACTTCATCAGGCTCTATGCCTTGACTTCAAACACTACGTGACTTGAAAGTCTTGAGATCAAATTCCAAAGCCTGCATTCCTTTTTTGATACTTTCCCCAATGTTTCTATCCCTAATAGATCCACCTTCAACTCATCTGTAAGATGTCTGTGAGAAGATTCCAGCCCTAGTCTCTACTACTTTCTCGCTAGCCGTGGAAACGTTCATGCCATTTCAGCTCTAGAAGTTTGGACTGAGTACCATAGGAATGCTGCCACCAGAAACTGTTAAAACCTAAAAAATTATACAAAACTGTTTCTGGCATAGTCCTTAGGCTGAAGCTGGGACAACCTTTGGCTTTCAGCTCTTGTTCGTAAGTGTGAAGTTCGGAATAAATAATTTACTACATTTCAAATGTGTATTTATGACATCTTCCATAAGCACGGACAACAATAATATGGTATTGTAAAAATCACAAAGGAGCATCACACGGGATTAAACTTTCCTGCTTTTCATCCTATATGTATAAATGGGAGAATGAATATAGGACGACACAGTGGTGAGAGTCTCGGTATTTTGTATCAGGTTACAGTAAATGACAGGATATCTGTGGTCAGTTATTACTAAGTTGGGGTTTTACCTCAAAGAACATTTATTTTGTTCTAATTATAGTGCTTTAAAAGCTTTGATACAGGAATGAGAGCAAAAATAGTATTGTAATTATTATGAATAAAATATTAATAAGCCCATAAGCTATTCCTACTTAAATTTTAAAAAGATGTTATGATCAACATGTGGTAATAGGACAATTGGATAGCCACATTATGATCAACATGTGGACAGTTGGACATCCAATAGGACAACTGGATAGCCACATGAAAAAGGAGTTGAACATTTATCTCACACCATGTATAAGAATTAACTCAAGATGGATCATAGTCTTGTACGTAAGAACCACATTTTCTTACTAGAAAACAAAGGAGAAAATCATCATGACCTTAAATTATGCTATGATTATTAGACCTGATCCAGGATCTCACATGATAAAAGATAAATTGGATAAACTGGACTTCATCAGCATTAAAGAACACTGTTTTGTTTTAATGGACTCCATCAAAAATATGAGCAAAAGGCTTGAATAAAGATTTCTCCAAGGGGGGCTGGGGATTTAGCTCAGTGGCAAAACGTGCAAGGTCGTGAGTTTGGTTCCCGGTACCGGAGAAAAACCAAAAAAAAAAAAAAGATTTCTCCAAGGATATTCAAATACTCCACAAGAACATAGAAAGATACTCAGTATCATTAATAACTAGAGAAACCCAAATTAAAACCACAATTAAAGAAACCGTTTCACACCCACAAGGATGGCTACAATAAAAAATGGACGAAAAAAAGTGTCAGCAAGAATATGGAGAAACTGAAATTTTCATAATTGCTGACGGCAATGCAAAATGGTGCAGCACCTTGAAAACAATTTGGCAGTTCCTTAGAAAGTTAAACACATTACCATAAAAGCCAACATTTCCATTCCTACTTGACTACCTCAGAGTTATAGCCTAACAGAAATGAAAATATATGTCCATACAAATTAATAACAGCCAAAACATAGAGACTACTCCAAATGTACATCAACTGATGAATAAAAAAATGGACTGACCAAATAATTGTGTGCTATTGGGCCAGGAGTGCAAGGATGGTTCAACATATGCAAATCAATAAGTATAATGCATCATATTAATAGAAGCAAAGACAAAAATCACATGATCATCTAAATAGATGCAGAAAAAGCTTTTGATAAAGTCTAACACTCATTCATGATAAAAACCCTACAGAAAATTGGAATAGATGGTCTTCAATCTTATAAAAGCCATCAATGACAAAGCAATAGCTAACATCATATTAAGTGCTAAAAAACTGAAAGCTTTCACTCTATAGTCAAGAACAAGACAAGGATGTCCATTATCACCACTCCTATTCAACATAATTCTGGAAATTAGCCAGAGCAATTAGACAAGAGAAAAAAATAAAAAGAATAGAGAAAGGAAATAAAGAATAAATTATCATTATTTGCAGATGACATGTCCTCTACATAGAAGACTCCAAAAACGCTACCAAAAAACTTGTAGATTTAATGTCTAAATTCAGTAATGTAGCAGGTACAAAGTCACCACTCAAAAATCAATAGCATTGATGTACACAGACAACAAACTCACAGAGAAAGAAATTAGGGAAAACACAACCTTCACAACAGCATCTAAAAAAATGAAATACTTAGGAATAAGTCTAACAAAGGATATAAAAGATCTGTGCAGTGAAAATTACAATACTCTTTAAAAAAAAGATCATAGAGAATATCAGAAAATGGAAAGAGATCCTTTGCTCTCGGATAGGAAGAACCAACATAGTGAAAACAGCCATACTCCCAAAACTGCTATACAGATTTAACGTAATCCCAATCAAAATACCATTTGCATACCTCACACATCTAGAGAAAACATTCTTAAAATTCATTTGGACCCAGAAGTGACCTAGAACAGCAAAAGCAATTCTGGGCAACAAAGGCAAGTCAGGGAGCATCACAACTCCAGACCTGAAATTCTATTACAAAGCTACTACGATAAAATGAGCATCGTATTGGCAAAAAAACAGACTTTAGGATCAGTGGAACAGAATAGAAGATGTACATGCAACCCCAAACACACTCAGCCAACTTATCTTTGACAAAGGAGCCAAATATGTTCACTGGAAAAAAGACAACCTCTTTAATAAATGGTGCTGGGGCTGGGGATTTAGCTCAGTGGCAAAAGCGCCTGCCCGGCAAGTGCAAGGTCATGAGTTCGGTTCCCAGTACCGGAGAAAAACCAAAAAAGAAAAATAATTTAAAAAAAAAAATGGTGCTGGAAAAACTGGCTTTCCACATGTCAGAGACTAAAACTAGACCCATGTCTATTACCATGCACTGAACTAAACTAAAATAAAAGTAAATCAGTGATCTAAATATTAAAATAGAAACACTAAATCTACTGGAAGAGAAAATAGGTAGAAATCTCGAAGACATAGGTGTAAGCAGAGACTTCATGAACAAAACCCAGACTGCAAGGGAAGTATTACAAAGGATCAACAAATGGCATCTCACCTTATTAAAAAGGCTTTGCACAAAGTAAGAAATCACCAACAGTGTGAAAAGAATCCACAGAGCGAGAAAACATTTTAGCTAACTGTCTTGCAAAGGACTTATATCTAAAACATATAAAGAATTGAAAAAACTCAGACCTCCCAAATGCACAGACCCAATCCAAAAATGGGCACCTGAGATGATGTACACTTCTCAGATGAAATACAAATGGCAAATAAATATATGAAAAAATATTCAATATCATGTGTCATTCAAGAGATGCAAATTAAAACAACACTGAGATTCCATTTCACTCCAGAAAGAAGGGCTATCATCAAGAAATCAACCAATAACAAATGCTGGAGGGGCTGTGGGTATAAAGGAACCTTTCTGCACTGTTAGTGGGAGTGTAGACTAGTGTAACCACTGTGGAAATCAGTATGGAGATTCCTCAAAATGCTAGGATGAGAGGTACCATTTGACCCAGCTATTCCCCTTCTGGGTATCTTCCCAGAATTAAAACATCATAGCACAGAGATATATGTGCACCCATGTTTACAGCAGCACAATTTGTAATAGCTAAATCTTGGAAACAGTCCAAATGACCATCAACAGAGGAATGAATGGATAAAAAAGATATGGTTTCTTTATACAATGGAGTAGTATTCAGCCATAAAAAAGGATGCACTTGAGACTTTTATAGGTACATGGATGCAACATAAGACCACACTCATAAGTGAAATAAATCAGACACATATGTGTAAACATTATATTGTAACTAATGTGAGAAACTGAACAAGTAAATAAGATCCAAAACATACAGTAGGTATTGTGAATTGGGAGGAAAATGTTCAAAAGAAAAGACAACTGCAATGGGGGCAAAGGAAGAACAGGAAGAAGAAAAAATATATTTATACTCAGGATAGTTAAGATAGTTGCACAGCTAGTTGCTCTTAGCTCATTGAAAAGAAAGGTTTGTGCTAATATTTTTTGGACAAGATATCATGCGTGTATCTTCTATTCTGAATAACTACTATGAAGATAACAAAACACGATGCATTAATTATTGTACCTCTCCTACTAACCTGTTTTGCAACTGTTTCATTGTTATTTTAATTTTTTTCTCTTTAAAATAAAGACGTGGAAAAGTTCTAGTAGACATGATTATCTCTTTGTAGCCCAGGCCGGTCTTGAACTCATGATGATCCTCCTGCCTCAGCCTCCCAAGTGCTGGGATTACAGGCGTGCACCAGCATACCTGGCTGACATGATTATTTCTACATTCTCAGTGGTGATAACTACAGAGCACATTTCTATGTGAAGGGTCCATGCTGTTGGATCACACTGACATTATTAAAACTTAGCACTAAAAGCCATGCAGAAACCACTGATGTGTTGGTGAGTGGTTTACCAGGGGGCCAACCTCTCATTTGAATTAACTTCTTCACTGAGTTCCTTGGATTCTTACAATGAGAAGTTGTGGGTAGTTTGCTCAGAGTAAAAGACAAGGTTTTTCTAATAGCCTGCTAGGGTTCTCTGATGGGATTTCTTGATCTTCTTTCGAACACTCTCTCCCGACCTCTTTCTTATTATGGGGATTCTCTCTGCCTGGCATGCTAGTTCCCCTACATTCCCTCGGCCGTTTCACCTCCTTCAAATCTTGTTCAAATGCCTCTCATTTTCCATGAGTTCCACTCAGACTGCACTATTAAACACCCACTTCTTTCTCACCATGCCTTCGACCTCCCTTAGCACTGACCACCTTTGATGGTGTTTTTGTTTTGTTTTGTTTTTTACTGTTCCTCTCTCTAGAATGTGAACTTGAAGGGGCAGAACTCTTGAATTTTGTTCACTCATGTACTCTACCCTGGGAGAGTGGCTGGTAGAGGGTAGGCACTCCATAAATCCCTGTGGAATGAATATGTGAAATAATTTCCTATAAAGAAGGTCCTATAATATACTCCTTTGTCCTTTTGCTTTTTATTCTGCTCTACTATTAAACTCAGCCAGTACTAAACTTGCAAGCATGTCGACCTCTCCCAACCTGTAGATTAGGCTTACTCAGTGAAGGAGCCTGTCTCTGGAATTTATTCCTCTGGGCAGGTTGCCAAACCCTGAATTTGTCATCTATGGGGTATTATGCAAGAATTAGGGTTTTTTTTCTTTTTTTTTTTTTTTAGGGGCGTGTTTCAATTTTGGCTGACTTTATTGTTTTGTCTGAGGTTTTATTCTTGTGTTGAGTTCTATTTGTCTGGGTTGATCAAACAATTTAGCAACTACTCTTCACAATGCTATAGAATAGTAGAAAACAGAGCTGAGAAAGTTCTCATGGCTGATCTAGGCCATCCCCCTTGCCATTAAGCCCTGTTCTCCACAATACAACATCCATGGCTTTGTTCAGTGAGGTTTTAAATGTCTTCAGAGATTCCTCTGGGCGCCCACTCAACACACCTAATACCCCCGACAACTAGCAAGAATTCTTGATGCTTTGTCTGAACTTACCTTTCATTATTTTCATTTTATTTCTCCTATCTATGGTCCAAGATAGCAAGCTATTTCTCTTTTGGTATTTTATGACTTTCAGAGAC